>NW_017731607.1:456628-479336 GCF_001890085.2 Hipposideros armiger
CCCCCAATTCCCCAGCGCTGTTCCCATCCCCCCAATTCCCCAATAAAAATCTTAAAAAAAAATACTTCTTTTTAAGTTAGGCATTTCTCAAAATATTGTCTTATATGTCTGTATTTGATAATGAAAAAATAAGTTATTTTTCTCTAACTCAGTAAAATCTAGGATTTCCCAACATTTCTTCAGAATATTAATCCCTCAAGATACAACTTAGGGTAAAAAAGTGCTGTAATCAATTAACTTTGGGATACATGGCATATAATATACTTGAAGGTTTATAACACACATTAAGTAATACATTTACATATACAATAAATTTACCATTTAATTTTAACCATTGTTTGCAAACATATATGACTACTAAATCCCTTTCTTGTATAGGTCTTGTTAATGTGGAACAAATGTGAGAAACAGCTGTGATTTAATCATTCAGAAATAAAGGACTAATGACATTTACTAATATTTGTTGAGGTTTCCTATGTGCCAGCACTGGTCTCAGAATTTTGCATAAATTATATTAAACCTAAAATAAACCTATGAAATACAGGTATCATTATTATTCCCCTTTTACAGATGAGGAAACTGAGGTTCAAAGTGGTTAATAACATGCTCAAGGTCATGGCTAATGGAGTAAGCATTTGAATCTAGGCAATCTAGTTACAAAATCCACAGTTTCTAGTCTCTGTGACCTTTATGTCATTTGTGAATGTTCAACTAATGTAAGAATAACTTATTATAAAATATTGTGTTATCTTTGTTACATAGCTATTGCTGGAATTCCTCTGCCTCAGAACCTGAGTGGATATTCTTTGTTGCCACTGTCATCAGAAAAATTTAAGAATGAACATAAGTTCAAAAACCCACATCCGCCCTGGATTCTGAGTGAATTCCATGGATGCAATGTGAATGCTTCCACCTACATGCTTCGGACTAACCAGTGGAAGTATATAGCCTACGCTGATGGTGTTTCAGTATTGCCTCAACTCTTTGGTAAATTTGTTTATGTATCTTTTAAGTGTAGGATGATGTGTAATGAGCTGATCTACATAGCATTGCCTAAAAGATCCAGTAATCATTGTTAAAAAAATAAATATCAGCTGCTTCTCATGCTGGGACAATCTACAAAAGGTTGTCCATGTGAGCAAATCAGCATCTGAATTCCTGAGCAAGTGCCCTCAGACTTTTGATCTGGCTCTCAAGATTGAAACCACTGTTTTCTCTGATCAGGGTGTCTTCTAATACTCATGGTTATCTTTCCTAATCAGTAGTCAGCACCCTCTCATTGGGCCTTGGTTTCAGCTGTTCCGGAGGATTAACACCTCTATCTTATGAAGCCTGACATTCTACATATATTATTTAATGTTCACTCCAACCCTACAAGATGATACCATTATCCTCATTTTATAGAGAAGACTGGGGGTCAAAGGTATTCACATATCTGTGCGAGATCTCACAGCTAAGAAGGGGCAGAACTGGGATTTCAACCAACTTCTGACTTCAAAATCCAAGCTGCCTCCACCCTACAATAATACCTGATAGCTTTGCTACTCTGTGAATTAATTTTAAAGCTATAAATTAATTTTAAAGCATTTAAAATTAATTTTAGAAATTTAATTCTAACCTTATTAGAATCAAGGTTTTACTTATCCTTTGCCCCCTTTTGCACATAATATATGGTGCTAAAGCCATTATTAATATTTGTTTCTCCCTGTTTCCTTCCCAATTACAAATGTCAAAATTATTAACTCAAAATAATTATTTAGGGGCCAAACTGATTAACCCCCTTAATTCTAAGAGCACAAGGTTCTTGGCTTCAAAGGGAATCCTTACAGTGTCATCCTGATGAGTAATGGGCATCTCTTGCTTGTTCACTGGTCATGTTCTGCAAAAAGCAGATGTGTCTGTCAAAGGGTCAGTTCTTGTATTCTCTGGGGTTTTACTAACTTCTCTTTCCCAAAGAGGTGCCATCTAAAGTCACCTAACAAAGTCACAAATATCTTCAGGGGGTCTTCTGACTAATGCACTCAATAGAGGTTTTTCCCTCAACACGCATTGTTCATTTACTAGCTTTAGTAAATTGTCATAAGAGATGTTCTGTGCTATTTTTCCCATTATATTGGTATCCTAGTTATATCCTGTCTCCCTACATCATAGGTAATAAGGGTGTTTATGTTATCTGAAATATTTATCATTATCATTATTTCCTTGATGATAGCAATTGAGAGGAGTTTTTATTTCCATGGCTATTTGCTCAGACAGCACAGATGAATCTAACTTTCAAAACCCCAAGCACAAAATGCTAATATGTACAGAAAACTAGGAGTAAGTGAAGTTGCAAGAACATGACTTGGCTATATAAAGAATTCTTATAGCTGGAAAGGTTGGGGCTGTTGAAATGGGACAATGTAAGTGTTACCTTTTTTTTTCTCTCTCTCTGTATGACAAAGTAAGCAAGGCATCAAAATTAGGAAGAATTAGGGCAAAGCCAGCTCACTAGTAATAAGGGTTTGACTGTGTCTGCCCTCTAAGAATGGATAAGAAAAAAATGGAATAGCAGGATGATGGTAGGAAGGAAGATAATTTAGACATACATTTAGAGTGATATATTATTTTATCATTTACACTATCCTTCATCTTACTGTACTAAGAGGAACTGAAAATAAAAATGAATTCTAATACATTATCTGTCACAGAATAATAACATTTTAATGTTTTCGTAGCAGATAACTATTTTGACAGGTATTTAAATTTTTTCTTTCAGATCTTTCCTCAGATCCAGATGAACTAACAAATATTGCTACAACATTTCCGGAAATTACTTATTCTTTGGATCAGAAGCTTCGTTCCATTTTAAATTACCCTAAAGTTTCTGCTTCTGTCCACCAATACAATAAAGAGCAGTTTATCAACTGGAAACAAAGTGTAGGGCAAAACTATTCAAATGTTATAGCAAACCTTAGGTGGCATCAGGACTGGCAGAAAGAACCGATGAAGTATGAAAGCGCGATTGATCAGTGGCTTAAAACCCATACTATCCAAACAAAATTGGAACAAAAATAAGAAAATAATGTTCAAGAGCTACAAAGAAATATGTTAAAAGATCATGATTAATTATGTTTTAAATATTAGTTGGAATAATTACTGATTTTTACTTTTTAAAAATGTATTCTATTTTAAAATAAAAACCACTCATTGTATAATTATATATTTTCAAAAATATATTCTTCATTCTTACCAATGTCTAACAACTTAATGGAAGTAGAAAAAAATGGAAGCAGATAGTATAATTTAAAGTTATATCTTCTGGATAATATGGAATATAGAATATTCTAACAATTATTGAGCCATCCTGCTACCTGTTGGCAGCTCAGCGGCTGCTCAGCTCGGGCTGGACTCAAACCGCTGTTGCTCAGAGCTCAAACTCTTGAGCGAGCTCTTGACCAGCTGAGCCACTCCACCGGCCCTGATTTGTGTGTATTTGATAGGACATAAACCCTGGATATGGCTGACTTTATTACTTATTTTTAAATAGGCAATACGTACACAAGGTACAAGCTTTGAAAGGTACAGACGAGTTAACAGTGAGCATGAAGTCTCCTTCCTTTTCTAGTCCCCCAGCCACCCAGTTCCCCTTCCTGGAGGCCACTCATGTCACCACCTTCCTATGTATCTTTTTAGAGACAGAACATGCATCTACAAACAAACTTTATATTCCTTTTTCCCCACACACAATGGCAGCATACTATATAAAATGGTCTGCATCTTGCTGTTTTTTCCACTTAATAGATATCTAGAAGTGAAATTGCTGAGGCAACACTGTATCTAGCAAAATTATGCTAAATACTACCAAATTACCCCTAAAGAAGTTATACCAGCTTAAACTCTCACCAGCAATGCATGCCCTCACATCCTTTGCCAGCCTGATAGATTAAAAATATATTATTTTTTCTTTTTATGAATAAGGTGGATCATATTTTAATATACTTAATAATCATTGGAATTTCCTTTACTGTGACATTTCTTATTTCTAGTCTTTGCCTATTTTTCTGTTGGTTGTCGGTCTTTTTTATTACAGGCATGCTTTAGATATTAGCCCTTTGTAAAAGAAGCTTCAAAGTTTTTCTTTTTTGTAATTTCTTTTTTTACTTTGTTCTAGTGTTTTTTGGCATGTAGAAATTGGTATTTTCAAATTATCAAATTTATGAATCTTGGCTTTTGTGGCTTTGGGATTTTATATCATATATATTTAGAATGGTCTTCCCCACTAATCTGCTTTTAGAGATTTTTCATCCTTTGATCCTGACCCATCTGGAACATATTACAAATTAGAGATATAACTTTAGTTTGTTTTTTAAGATGGCTACCCAATAGACCTTTTATTGAGTAAACTAACATTTGTCCCATTGGTTAGAAAATGTCACCACTTCATTATATAACATATTTTGTTGAATGAATTATTTTTTCCTCTATTGATTTGCAATGTCATTTTATGATATACCAAGTCTCATTTACATTCAGGTCCTTTCAGAACATTTTTTAATTTGCATTGGACCATTCTGTTTATTAATGTGATAGTCTTTATCTGGTCAGACTAGTCTCTTTGCAACAGTTTTCTTTTTCAGAATTGCCCTGGCTACCCTTGCTAACTTATTTTTTTCCATACAAATTTAGAATATTTGTCTAGTTCCAAAAATGAAAAACCTTGTTAGTCTTTTCATGAAATCATATTAAATGGATAGCCTAATTTAGGGAGAATTGAATTCTTAATGATATGCAAATTATTCTAGAGGATAGCCTAATTTAGGGAGAATTGAATTCTTAATGATATGCAAATTATTCTAGAGAAGAGTACTTTTTTTCTCTTCCTTCAAGTCTTTTATAGTGCTCAGTAGTATTCTAAGTTTTCTTCATATAGATCAGTTTCTTCATAAAGATTTTTTGAAAGCTGGGACCTTAAAAAAAAAAAACCACTTAGGCCCCACCCCATACCAACTGATTTAGAATTCTAGGGATGGCACCGGGCACTGTTTGTTCTTATTGTTGTTTTGGTTAAGCCCTGCAGCTGACGATCCTAATGATCCTAATGTGTAGCCAGAGGTGAGCTTATTCTTAGTTCTTTTATCGTTTGTTGTTGGCGGTGCTATTTTAAGTGGATCTTTCTTCCATAATATCTTCTAACAACCTTATTTTTTATTTTTCAGTTGGTATCTTGCATTTTTCCAGAAACAAAAGTGTATCTGCATACAATAATTTTCAAACTGTCTTTGAAACTTTCTTTATGAGCCTGTTCATGTCTGTCCTTTATCGTTTTTCCGTGAATTTGTATGAGCTTATCTTTGTAGTTATATATGAATATTATGGTTGGGGCTGTTCTTACTGGCTATTAACCATATTGTAAGTCACTGAATCAGACTAAGAACTTGGTGTTGAGGGGATCTGAGCAAGTAACACACAGTAGGTGGAAGAAGCTCCGTGTGTAAAGCAGAGCTGTTCCTTCCACGCCGGTTATACATCCTGTGTATCTGTGTATGTTTACAATTACGTGGCTTAAACTCTCACATAAGATTTCTGGCCCTTTTTTTTTTATTTTAAAGTTACAAAGCAGAATCTTAAATAATTCATAGGTCATAAAGTTAGTTATATACTATTTTGAAAATAAGAAAACTTTCGAGAACATATAACACAACTAAAACTACAGTCAGAAAAATATTCTTAACCTTAAACTTTTTCTCATTAAGACAAAATAAAAATAAATAAGCTGTTGAATTTAGGAAGATAGAAAACAAAATATGCATAAATTTTATATTTATGTTAAAAAACTAGTATCCTTAAATAATGCTCCAAGAGTTCTGCTTCTACACAGGGTACAGAAAGCTGCAAGGGAATACTGCTCCCACATTAACAAAAACCAACAGGGGATAAAAAGCTAGATCATCTAAAAATCAAAACTCTTTTGGAGTCTACCAGAGGACTGAGGATGCAAAGAACCAGGTGAACCAAAGAATGAAAAAAAGAGAGCGAAAAAAGTGGAGGAAGATGGAGCAGAGCATCCAAGAGCTATGGGACAACATGCAATGGTAAATGTATGTAATTGAAATCACAGAAGGAGACTAGAGAGAGGAAAAAATGTCAGAAGAAATATCTGAAAAGAATTTCCTAAAACTAATGATAGAAAATAAATCACCACCCTAAATGTTTAGAGAAGCCCAAGCAGAATACAGACAAAGAAAACACACCTAAGCAATCATAGTCACATTGCTGGAAAACACAGATGAGGAGAAAATCCTGGAGGCAACCACAGAAAAAAGAAACATTTGATACAAAGGACCAAAGATAAGAATTAAAGCAGATTTCTCATCAAAAACTATGCAAACCAGAAGACAATGGTGCAACTTCTTTAAAGTACTGAAAGACAGATTGTCATCCTAGAATTCTATGTACCCAAAAATATTTTTCAAAAACAAAGGTGAAATTAAAACTTTATCACTCACTCACACACACACACACACACACACACACACACACACACACACACACACACCTGAAAAAATGTGTTGACAATGTACCTGGACTATAAAAAAATTTTAAAGGATGTTCTTCAAGCAGAAAGAATATGATGCCAAATAGGAATATGGATTTACACAAAGAGAGAAATAGGAACACTTATACATTATTGGGGGGAATGTTAAATAGTGTAGTCTCTGTGGACAACAGTTTGGAAGTTCCTCAAAAAGTTAAACGTAGAATTACCTATTACCCAGCAATTCCACTCCTAGGTATATACCCTAGAGAACTGAAAAAAGGTGTTAGAAGAAAAGCTTGTACACAAATGTTCATAACAGCATTATGCACAATAGCCAAAAAGTGGCAACAACCCAGATGTTTATCAGGTGATAAATGAATTACAAATGCAGTAATCCATACATTGGAATGTTATTTGGCCATAAGGAGGAATGAACTACTCTTATATGCTACAATATGGATGAACCTTAAAAACATTATGCTGAGTACAAAAATGACACAAAGGCCATATACTGTATTATTGCGTTTACATGTAATGTCCAGAATAGACAAATCCATACAGATGGAAAGTAAATTAGTGGTTTCAAGAGCTAGGGGAAGAAGGGAGTGTGTATGGGTTTTCTTTTTGGAGTAATAAAATGTTCTAGAATTAGACAGGAGTTATGGTTGCACAAACTTTTGAATATATGAAAAACTTAACTATTTTAAAGGCTGAATTTTATGATATGTGAATATCTCAATTTAAAAATGAGGAAATAACAATAACACTATTTTTTCATACATGAGAATGATAAAAATTAAAAATGATGAGGCACTTTCTGGACTTGTATATCTATTTCCTTTACCCAGTTAAGGAAGTATTCCATCATTACTTTTTCAAATAGGTTTTCAATTCTTTGCTCACTCTCTTCTCCTTCTGGTACCCCTGTGATGCGAATGTTTCACATCCTTAAACTAGCCTCATTTTTTGAATTCTTTTTTCTTTTTGCTGTTCTGATTGGGTGTTTTCTGCTACCTAGCCTTCCAAAACACTGATTCGATCCTCTGCTTCATCTAATCTGTTGATTCCCTCTAATGTATTCTTCATTTCAGTTATTGTATTCTTCATTTCTGACTGGTTCTTTTTATGTTTTCTATCTCCATTTTTATATTTCCTATCTCTTTGTTAAAGAGTTCATCTACTCTTCCCCTAAGCTCACTGAGCATCCTTATAACCAGAGTTTTGAATTCTGTGTCTGGCAGATTGCTTGTCTCCATTTTGTTTAGTTCCTTTTATCGAGTTTTGTTCTTTTCTTTCATTTGTGACATGTTTCTTTGCCTCATCATCTTGGCTGCCTTCCTGTATTTGTTTCTATGTGTTAGGTACAGCTGCTATGTCTCCTGGTCTTGGTAGAGTGGCCTTATGTAGTAAGTGCCCTGTTGGGTCCAGTGGTGCAACCTCCCTGATCACCTGAGCCAGGTGCTCCAGTTGTTGCCTGTGTATGAACTGTGTGTGCCCTCCTGTTATAGTTGAGCCTTTATTGTTGTTGACATGTTAATAGCAGGGATTGACCCTCAGGTTGATTAGTTGTGAGAACTGGCGGTGACTACAGTGGAAGAGCTGTTGTGCAAGTGTTGACCCCACAGAGCAGAATTTGCTTTGGCAGGGCTCTAGTGCCTGC
This sequence comes from Hipposideros armiger, assembly GCF_001890085.2. NCBI lineage: Eukaryota > Metazoa > Chordata > Mammalia > Chiroptera > Hipposideridae > Hipposideros > Hipposideros armiger. The sequence goes on from NW_017731607.1 coordinate 464,809, forward strand.
CAATTTCACCCTTTGGGTGTGTTGTTTGTGGAGGTGGTTGGGTGCTACTCTGGTATGGTCTGAAGCTGACCACTGGGTGTGTGGATTCCGGGGCCTCTTGGGAGGGGCTCTGGTGCAGGCCAAGGTTAACTGCTGCCTGTGCCCTGCCCAGGGCCACCTGGTATAAGCTACAAAGTGATCTTCAGATGGTTGCCACTTGTGCTAGGCTTGGAGGTGCCTGGGAGAGGCTAAGCTTCGAACCAAGGCTGGCTGCCACTAGTGCCAGACTTGGAGCTGCTTAGAAAGAGGTATGAAGCAAGCTGAGGCCAGATGCTGCTTTCGGAGTTTGTGGACCTTTGAGATATTTTAGGAAAGTCTACAGCACAAGCCAAGACAGGATTTTACATGTAAAAGCTACTGGAAGTGGCTTGGGTGGGCTCTAAAGTTAGCAGGGGCCAGGTCTCAGGGAATCACCAGGGAAGAATGAATGGTTTTAGCCAGGTTGATGGAGACCCAGATACGGCAACTACAGGGCGGGTGAGGGAAGGCTCAGCAAAGGAATAATGGCTTCTGACTGCACTTCTGTCTGGGAGAAAACTGCCCTTGCAGCACCCGCCCTGAGGCCAGACAATTCAGTTCTTTCCCATGGCCCTTTTTGAGATGTTGCCCTAAGTGCAGAGAGTTGCAAACAAGATGAACCCAAAGAGGCCCACACCAAGACACATCATAATTAAAATTCCAAAGGTTAAAGACAAAGAGAGTATCTTAAAAGCAGCCAAGAAAAAGCAACTAGTTACCTACAAGGGAGCTCCCATAACACTTTCACTGATTTCTCAACAGAAACTTTGCAGGCCAGAAGGGATTGTCATGAAATATTCAGTGATTGGTGGTGACTGGTTAGCTCAGTTGATTAGAATGTGGTGCTGATGAAATATTCAGTGACAAACAGCAAGGACCTATAACCAAGATTACTCTAACCATCAAGGCTATCATTTAGAATTAAAGGACAGATAAAGAGCATTCCAAACAAGAAAGTACTCAAGGAGTTCATCAACACCAAACCAGTATTACAAGAAATGTTAAAGGGACTTCTTTAAGAAGAAGATGAAAAAAAAATCAAAAATATAAATAAAATGGTAATAACTACTGTATTTCCCCATGTATAAGACACTCCCATGTATAAGACGCACCTTAATTTTGGGGCCTGAAATTTGAAAAAAATGCATTGCATAAAGTTATTGAACTCAAGTTTCATTCATCATAAAATTCATACAACTCCTCATCACTGTCAAAACTCCCAACCATTAGCTTGTCCTCATCTGTGTCTGATGACGAATCACTGTCTTCATATATTGCCTCGTCCTCAGTTCCATCTATGGCATTTGAAATGCCACACTTTTTTAATGACTTGACAACGATCTCAATCTTGATATTGTCTCAGGATCTTTTCACCCAGATACAAACTTCTCCTATAGTTGGTTTCTTCACTCTTCCTGCTGGTGTCAAATTGTCCCCAGAAGACTTCATCCATTGGTTCCATTCGTCTCTCCTGGCAGCTTTGAAGGGTTTGGTAATGCTGAGATCAAGTGGTTGGAGCTGGGATGTCAAGCCTCCAGGTATGACGGCAAGTTTTGTTTTTCGCTCTGCAGCAATCTTCTTTGTGTTTTTTGTTGTGTGCCCTGAACTGATCAAGCATCAATAGGGCAGGTTTGCATAAGAGTCCACTTGGTCTCCTGCTCCAAATTTTCTCAAACCAGATCTTCATCCCATCCTGATCCATCCAACCCTTGTCATGAACGTGAACAATCACTCCTCGAGGAATGTCTTCTTTTGGCATTGTTTTGCGTTTGAAAATCAGCATAGGAGGCAGGTTGGTTCCGTTGGCACAACAAGCTAGAACAACTGTATAATGGCTCTTTTCATGTCCACTTGTCTTCACAGTTACAGTTTTCACCCCCTTCTTATCAACAGTTCTGTTACTTGGGACATCAAATTGATGGGGGACTTCGTCCATATTTGCAATCTGTCCCAATTCAAACTGATGTGTCTTCCGACATTGAATGACAAAACGATGAAATTCAAGGACCTTATGCTCATAGCTTTCAGGCATCTTTTGGGCAAGTCTGGTGCGTGTACACATGGTTAGTCCATTCCGTTTCATGAACCTGAAGCACTAATTGTGACCTCCTTTGAAATCAGTAACTTCTTTTTCATCAGCAGTTCTTCTTGCCTCATGCTGAACCATCTTTGTGGATACAGTAATTCCAATTGCCCTTTGCTCTTCAATCTATATCTTCAATTCCCTCTCTAAATCTGGCCATTTTGCTGACTTGCCTATCATGGCCTTCTTCTGCCGTGGCGTTTTCAGTAGGGTTCTTCTTCCCATAGCCAGTCTTGGGTTGTTTTCTCAGTTGGAGGAGGACCAAACTTACGTTCAGCAGCACAATTTCCACTCACTTTTGCAAACTGGATCACTTTTAACTTGAATTCAGCACTGTACGAAAATCTTTCTGAGCCATTTCTGGGCAGAACGTGGCAAACGTAACCTACCATAATATACCGGTAACAAGTGCGAAACAATGAGCCCAACGACAACAAGCACGAAAAAGCGGGAAATGCAAGTAAAAAAAAAAATCTACAACAATGAGTGCAAAAACAAGCGCAAAAAAAGCGGGCAATACAAGTAAAAAAAAATCTATAACCACTGTATAAGACACACCCGGTTTTTAGACCCCAAATTTTTTGAAAAAGTGTGCGTCTTATACATGGGGAAATACGGTACATACCTATCAATCATTACTTTAAATGTAAATGGTAAAGAGCCCAATCAAAAGACATAGGATGGCTGAGTAGATAAGAAAACAAGACCCTTATATATGCTGCCTACAAGAGACCCACTTCAAGAGCCGGCTGAGTGGTTCAGTTGATTAACAGTTTGCTTAAGAGCACAAGCTCTCAGCAATAGTGACGCTGGTTCGATTCCCACATGGGCCAGTGAGCTTCGCCCAAGCTGGGCCCTAGCTGAGCTGCTGCTGAGCTGCCAACAGGTGACAGGATTGCTCAGCTGGTGAGAGCACATGCTCCTAATGACAAGATTGCCTGTTCATGGTGGGCTATGCCGCAGCTGGGACTGAACTCGGCACCTTAAGCAGAGCTGCCGGCCAGATGGCTCAGTAGACAGAGCATACACTCTTAACAGCAAGGTTGCCAGTTCGACTCCCGCATGAAAAAAAAAAAAAAGAGAGAACCACCTCAGAGCATAAGACACACACACTGCAAGTAAAGGGATGAAAAAGGTATTTCATGCAAATGGTAACGAACAAACAAAAAAAACTGGAGTAGCATTACTTGTGTCAGACAAAAAAGACTAAAACAAAGGCTATAACGAGATAAAGAAGGACCCAGCAATTTCACTTCTGGTTATTTATCCAAAGAAACACAAAACACTAATTCAAAGAAAACATATGCACCCTGATGTTCATTGCAGCATTATTTACAATAGCCAACATATGGAAGTAGCCTAAGTGTCCATCAATCCATGAATGGATAAAGAAGATGTAGTAGGGCCAGCCAAGTGGCTCAGTTGGTTAAGAGCTCACTCAAGAGTGCGAGCTCTGAGCAACAGGGTTGCCGGTTCAATTCCTACATGAGCGCAAGCTGAGCTGCCGCTGAGCTGCCAACAGGTGGCAGGGTGGCTCAGCTAAAAAAAAAAAGATGTGGTATATATACAATGGAATATTACTCCACCATAAGAAAGAAGGAAATCTTGAAATCTTGCCATCTGCAACAATATGAATGGACCTAAAGGGTATTACGTTAAGTGAAATAAGTCAGACAGAGAAAGACAAATACCATATGATTTCATTTATATGTGGAATCTAAAAAGCAAAATAAATGAACAAACAAAACAGAAACAAGCTCATAGATACAGAGAACATTTTCATGGTTGCCAGATGGGAGGTGAGTTGGGGAATGGGTGAAAAAGGGAACGGGATTAAGATGTGTAAATTGCCAGTTATAAAAAGCAATCATGGGGATGTAAAGTACAGCATAGGGAATATAGTCAATAGCATTGTAATAACTATGTATGTTGTCAGATGAATACTAGATTTATTGGGGTGATCACTTTGTAAGTTATATAAATGTCTAATCACTATGTTGTACACCTGAAATTAATATATTGTTTGCCAACTGTAATTGAAAAATTAAAAATAATTACTAAGAAAGACAACAAAAATGATGAAGCTCACTATTGTGGGACTATAGGGAAAAACACACATGCATTGCTTGTGCCCCTTGTCAAGGGTAACTCAGCACCATGTATTAAAATGCTTTAAAAATGCATGTGCTCTGCCCTAGCAATTCCAATTCTAGGGTTTTATCTTAAGGGAATAACTGGATGGGTATGGAAGAATATATGTGAAGAGATGTTCTTCACAGAATTCTTTGCAAAGTGAAAATTAAAAAACCTTTGTCCAAAAACAGGAAGTTATTTAAATCATTTTAACTCTTTCACATTAAAGAGATAATTATATATCACGTTTTTTCACTGACTGACATGGAAAGCTAGAAAGCTGTTCAAATATAATCTTACGTGGGAAAAAAAGCAGGATACAAAATGTTGTATATAATATGAACTGTTTTTGTAAATCTACAGACCCGGTCATTATAGTCTGAAGGATATATAACTAAGCATTAACAATGGTTATCTCTGGGTGGTGTGTTAAGGGGTGTTTGCTGCTGATCTGAATTTTCTAATTTTTCTGCTCTTAATATGTACTATTTATATAACAAAAGAACTTGATTTCCCAAGGCTTTAACTCTCCCTCTTTCTTAAGTGCTGCACCAAGATTGGCTATTCCAAAATGTCCCCAGCTTCCTTGGGCTCCTCAGATAATACTGGCATAGGTATGAAAGGCATTTTTTTCTTAGGTGATAAATTTAATGTCAAGGCAGGAAGGTTTGCTCAGAGTTATCTGAAATGCATCACATATTCATTAACCCATCAACTCAAAACATATTTACTGATACCTACCACGTGTCAGGCCCAGTTCCAGGCCCTAGGGATACGATGATAGAAATGACAAAGATCTCTGGCCAAAGGACAACAGCTCGGGAAATGGGATTCCTCTGGCAACTGGAAAGACTGTCATTTGCTCCCACCAAAACCTCCTGTCCCATGCAGCTTAAATTATCAAATGTTTTCTTAGCCTGGGAATGTGAACCCCGATAGAAGCCCATACCAAGATGTGCAGGAATTCTACTTTCAGGGTGATTAGTGTGGAGGGTGCATACAACACAAATTGATGCCTCCAACAGGAAAACTAAAATGTGTTTATGAGGAGGTAAAATAAAAAGGGCAAAAATAAGAGAGGCAGCATTTAATCTAAATGATTTCCTGTGAGTTGGATTTCTTTTTTAAAATTTGGCCGCCTTATTATTTTCTTAGTCACCTTTTCTCTAGGCTTATTGGAGGCGTAGTCCCTCCTAGCAACCTCTCATCTGCTGGAAAACAGAATCAAGAGAAGGAGAAGCCGTGATGACACATCGTCACTGGATGAAAATATTAGGGGGAAAGCAATACATGTACTATCCATGCAGAAAACCTATTAATGTCCTCTTCAGACTAATGAAATGAATGTTTCATCATGAGAGAGCAGCTGTGATCGGCCGCTTCTACTAATGAGGAGTATTTGAAACTATCTGCAAACCACTGCTACTCTTAATTGCCAAGCAACATCATTGACTTTAATCTAGGTAAATGTTCTCATTGTTGGCTGGCGAAAGACAACAAAGATTCAGATTCATATATTGGGCTCTTCTTTGCTCAAAATGCTGTTAGGTTTCTTGTGTTCCTGTTTTTCTCCTGCTAGTACAGATCCATGGCATTTCAAACCTTTTTTTTTTTTTAATCAAAACTAGTGTCTTTTTTTTTTTTCCTGCCGGCAATTGAAACCATTTTGAGGTGGATAATCTCAGTCAGGGGCTTTGTCTTTTGTGTTTGTCCTGGATTAACATGAGCCGTTACAATGGACCGGAAAAACGACCTCTGTCTACAAGTGCCCTACGGGTAAATAGCGAACCGGAGAGGTTCCAGAGCCCAGGGCTCTGCAGTTTCTGCGAGGGCAGCGTGGGGTGCGCGCAGAGATTGGAAGGGGAGACGGGATTGGGAGGGGGGACGCGAAGAAGGTGGAGAATCGGCATCATGTGTGTTCCTCGACTGTACAACCCACATTTGAGTGACAATTGACGAGGACAACCTATAAAAAATAGCTAAGCGCAAACCTACCGGAATCCATCTCCCTCTCTGTGCATGTGCGTTTTCAACTAACTTTGGGAACTCGTGTAGACCTGGCATCACGCCCTGCGAAGCTTCGCCTCCACCTTGGTTTCCCGCATCCTGCCTGGCCTCTTCGGTACCGCCTCTTCCTCCAGGCTAAGGATGGAGAATCCCTTCAGCCTCTCAACTCTGTGGACGGCGCCCAACCTCTCCGTACCCATCTCTCTGGGGTGGGGTATCAACCTGACTTCGGGACAGGGAGCCTCAGCCCTGGGGCCACCGCCGTTGCCGCCCGGGCCGCTCAGCCGCCTGGTCTTCCTGGGAGTCATCCTGGTAGTGGCCGTGGCCGGCAACGCCAAGGTGCTGTGTCGCCTGTGCGGTGGCGGCGGACCCTGGGCGGGTCCCAAGCGTCGCAAGATGGACTTCCTGCTGGTGCAACTGGCCCTGGCCGACCTGTACGCGTGCGGGGGCACCGCAGTGTCTCATCTGGCATGGGAGCTGCTGGACGAGCCGCGTCTGGCCGCGGGCGACAAGGCGTGCCGCTTGGTGCAGCTACTGCGGGCATCGGGCCAGGGCGCCTCCGCCCACCTCGTGGTGCTCATTGCCCTAGAGCGCCAGCGCGCCGTGCGCCGTCCGCAGGGCCCACCGCTGCCCGCGCGCGCCCTCGCCACCCTGGGCTGGCTGCTGGCGCTGCTTCTGGCGCTACCCCCGGCCTTCGTGGCGCGCGGCGGAGCCCCGTCACTGCCACCTGCCGTGCCCCCGGCCACCCGCGCCTGGCCGGGACAACGTCGCTGCAGCGGCATCTTCGCGCCCCTGCCGCGCTGGCACCTGCAGGTCTATGCGCTCTTTGAGGCCGCGGCGGGATTCGCGGCTCCGGTCGCGGTCCTGGGGGTCGCTTGCAGCCGCCTGATCTGCGCCTGGTGGCAGCGCCCGCCCCAGGCCCCATCGGCTCCGGCGCCCAGGTCGGCGAGTCCCGGCCGAGCCCCAGCGCACAGCGCGCTGCCCCGCGCCAAAGTACAGAGCCTGAAGATGAGCCTGGGGCTGGCCCTGCTGTTCGTGGGCTTCAAGCTGCCCTACTTTGCTGCCCGGCTGGCAGCCGCGTGGTCGTCTGGACCCGTGGGAGAGTGGGAGGCCGAGGACCTTGCGGTGGCTCTGCGCCTCGTGGGGGTGGCCAACAGCGCTCTCAATCCCTTCGTCTATATCTTCTTCCAGGCGGGCGACTGCCAGCTCCGGCGGCGACTGCGGAGGCACCTGGGCGCTCTCTGCGGCGCGCGGGAGGGAGTCGTGGAGGACGACGAGGGGGCCCAGGGCCACCAGGCTCTCCACCGCCACCGCTGGCCCCAACCCCATTATCACCACGCTCGGCGGGAGCAGCCAAAGGAGGGCTACTTGCGCCCACCCCTGCCGCGCCTCCGGCCACTGCCCTGCTCCTGCGAAAGCGCCTTCTAGGTGCTCCATGGTCAGTGACAGATCCTCTGTCGCCGCTGCGCAGCCTCCGAGGATCACGAAGCGGGCCAGGGTCTATCTTATAGATCACAACCGACAGGAGGGGTCTTCCAGAGAGTGACACTGAAGCTGTCCCGAGACACTCTCCTGTGATATGTCTTTCTAATGTTTACATTCTCCTACACTCTTCCAATTTCTTTTCCCCCAGTTCCTCTCACACTTTCTCACTTGGACACAGAGCAAGCCATAGGGAAATTGTAAAAACAATCAAAGATACAGAGTTATTTTTGCAGTTCTCTTTCGCGCTCTCATAGTGTTCTGGGTAAGATCATTTGTTTTAGCTAAATTGCCAGGCTTTCATTATTTGTTGCGTTATCATTTGTTTTTACTTATTTTGAATCGTATTTAAATCAAGTGTACCTTCGGGAGGAGACAATGTGCCTTTCTTTCTGGGAAGAAAATCCCCACGTTGCTCTCCCTGAGGAGCCTGTAAATTGTACCAGTGATATTGTCAGAAATGTAATGGCGCTGGCACTTCAGAGCCACAGAGTATTTGGAAAATAAAACCATTTCCCACAGAACCACTGGTACTGTTGTTTTACATGGTAATGGGTTTTCTCAAAGGAAAATCAGTGCGGCGTTTATTTGTAGTCTAGCTTCCATTTCAATAGAAGCGGGACTTGTAGGAGGGAGGCATAAAAGCTTCCCTTAGTCCCTTTCAAATACGGCCATTTTCAGTAGGAAACTGTCCCTGTGCCCAGAGCAGCCTCTACAGCTAGGGTGCCATGCACAGTGGACCCTCTCAGCACAAAGTCTCCAGAGAACTAGAGAAGAGAAGCACCAAAGCGGGGAATAGGGGCTGTCCCAAGTGGATGAGCCTCATAGAGATTTGCAGCTAGGAGCGAAGCTGCAACCACAGACTGTTGCATGTACATATCAGACTACCTTTGAAAAAAACGAAGGCGATGTCTATTGGTGTAGATTGCTAAGAACAAGCTCTAGGAGCAGATTTAATTGGTAACCTCGTCCTCTTAACTGTCCTTGGCTCCAAGCTAAGTGTCAGCACTTACGAACAAATACATTTACCAGCGTCCTTCAGCTGAGAATCTGCACACTTTCCATCACAGTGTTTCCTGTTTGTGCACAAATGTAGGACTAAGATGCAGAAAAAGGAAACAATTGATAAAGTCCACTTGTAGAGCCAATGCTCTCTGGGGGCTTTCTTTGTTTTGTTCTCTGATATATTCCAAAATTTTAAACAATGCTTGACACATAGAGGCACTCAACACATATTTGTTAAATGATTCATCATATGAGTCAGGCACAGACAAAATGGATAAAAGATTTCTTTTACAAAAAGATTTCTTTTACATAAAAGATGTCTTTTACAAGAAAAAATTTTCATTAGGTTTGGCTTACCTTCCTAGAAAATTCTGTCAAAAAACATTACAAAGTTATAGATTTTCCTTCCTCTCTTTAATCCACGCTACTTTGGTGAGGATGCTGTGGTGTGTACTATACCAAGAATAAGTCAGCCAAGAAGAGAAGAACACAGCCGTCTTCATGAACCCAGATCTGGTCTGTAGCATTATTTTTATTAATTAATAAACATTTTATTACCTGCTTATTTTGTGCCAAGCAATGTACTAGACATTGGAAATGCTAAGATGAGTAAGACACATCTTTCCCTCAAAGACCTTATAGTCATATGTAGGAGACAATCTGACAATTACAACAGTGTTATACGTGCTTTAATAGGAGTTCCAGTCAGGGTGCCAGGGCACTGAAGAACATCTGACTGCCTTGGAGGACTAAGGGAAGGCAGGAGAGAATTAGGAAAGGTTCACCAAAAGAGGCTCAGTCTAATGGCTGTGTAGGCATCATCAGGGAGGGAAGTGTGTTCTAGGAAACAGGAGTAGCACTTGTAAAGCATAGGGGAGAAAGAACATAGTAAGGTCAAGGAATGAAAATAGTTCAAATATCTAGCATCAGGGTGCCAGTGGGGCTTGACCTAATGAGATATGTGGCCAAAGAGAGAGAGCCTGGACCCAGTGAAGAAAGGTCTGCATGCCATGCCAAGAAAGCACAAGTAGCCTTTGAAAGATATAATCAGAGTTATAATACGATCAGATTTGAGTTTTGGAAATGTCACCCCAATGGTGGTATGAAGAATCAACTAATTGGGGTGGGGAGATGCCTAGAGGCAGATATCAAGGCAGAAGCCCAGAGAGACCTCAAAATATGACCTGTAACGTTGTATCACAATCTCTCAACTGAGATAATAAATTTAAGCCAGTTGAGTTGGATTTTCTGTTATCTGCAGTTAAGAACACTCTAACAGAAAAACTGGTTTAGCTGGCTTAAATGTATTATCTCACGTAACAGGAAGTCCGGTGGTAGGGCTGCTCGGGGCTTGATGAATTGAGTAGCTTCATAACCTCATAAGCAAGAACCTAGATCCTTTTTATCTTTCTTTCCTGAGCAGGTGCACTTGACATTAAGCTCAGCTCCCCTTGAGATCACAGAATGGCTGCTGTAGTTCCAGGCATTGCATTCAAACATGACAATGATCAGAAGAAGACTCTCTTTTCTTTTCTTTGCTCCTTATAAGAATGAAGAAACATTTCTCAAAAGTCCCGAGCAGACTCTCCACATGGCTCATTCGCCAGAACTATATCATATGTCCATATCTAGACCTATCATTGCAAGGGAAATAGAGCCATCATGATTAGCTAGGACCTGGAACTGAAGATATGAGTAGTATAGGGAAGGGGTGAAAAAAAAAAAGAGACTTGCATGTTTCCTTTTAGAAAGAAGAGGGAAGTGCTTGTTGGGGAGGGGGCACAGAGGAGGGGCAAGACTAAACCTTTATACAATGGCAAAATTGTTAAAGAGAGTGATTTTTACAATATGTTAGAGATTTTCAGCTGATTGCCAGCTAGAAATTATGAGACATCTCTAACTGGGTCAAAAATATAGAATGCAAATTCAAGTAGTTAATTTGAAATGCAACTAAACTGCATTTTCCACAGATTTTGTGGAAGATTTGGTTAAGCCCAATTTATATTGAAATGCTTTTCTTCTATAGTAAGGAAATTTCTCTAATTTTAACTAAATCCAAAACTTGAAGGTAGTGCTATATGACATGATTCCCATTCTGACAGCATTTATTTGTAAATTAGGAAATCTGGGGGTGACCGGTAAGCTCAGTTGGTTAAAGTATGGTGTTGATAACACCAAAGTTGCTGGTTTGATCCCCATATTGGCCACTGTGAGCTGTGCCCTCCTTAAAAGAGTCAACTATGCCATTGTAGCATGAAAGCAATGTGTAATCAATGACCATGGCTGTTCCCCAATTAAAAAATAAATAAATAAATTTGAACATCCCCTCAGAATGGTCAGCATTGATCCCAGGAATCAGCATTGCTACAGAAAACTCAGAGACTCAGTTCTGTCCCAATCAAGGAGGCCCCCAAAGGTTATCCCAAATCTAGACTCTTGCTACTGTAGGACATACTATTCAAATTTCACAGAAAGGTAAATGAGCAGTTGACCCTGAACTTGACCTCTTTTTCTAGGTATCACCCAAATAAGATATGATTAGAGGAAAAACCAGGCCACGTACTTGGAATCTTTGAGGAGTCTACTAATATCCACTCACCCACTATACATTCCCCTTGGAGTTAGATTTTAACGAAGCTGCTGCACACAGGCCTGGACTTCAGGATTCTGGGGAGTGGGGGGGGGACACTATTCATCTAGACGACAATGTAAATGTCACCACCAGAATTGAGCAATGTGGTGGTCCTGATTTTCATCAGAACTTTAAAGACTATATACAAAAAAATTCTATATCTTTAAAGAAAGAGCTAGCCACACAGCAACGAATGCTAAAATAAGTAAACATGATCTATTACATAATCTGAAGCGGAAAGTATGTAGAAAACAACAGGAGTGTAATTAAAACCACAACTAGTAACTAGCTATAAATCATTTACTAAAAATAGAATAGTCTAGCTCATTTGTGGAAGAGGAGATAGATTTCAAAGATTTTTTTTTCTAAGCTACTCCTGAGGAAACACAAAAGAAAGAAAATTTGAGGAGTTTCCCTTCTATTCCTAAAATGTTCTGACTTGATTGGAGGGGAAATATTATAATAAAAATGAATAGTCTAATTAAATCAAACAGATGCTTTGCAAAGAAGGGAGGCAGTGCTAATACAGTGCAAAGAACAGAGTCTTTAGAGCCTAAAGACCTGGACTTGAATTTCATCCTTACTACTTAGTAGTTGTGTGACTTCAGGCTCTTTGCTGAATCTTTTCAAGCCTGGGTTTTCTCATCAATAAAATAGGGTTTATGCTATCTACTTCATAGTATTAATGTATGCAAAACATTTGATTGGTAGGTGTGGGGAAGTCCTGTCAGTTTGTCTCTTCAGATTCACCCTAGTACTCAATAAATGAGTTATTTTCTAACACTGGGCTGTGAGGGAAACAATCTAGTTGAGTAGGATTACATGAAGGGAAGCAAGAGATGTTGGGGAATCTATAGGAGATTAATGTAACAATGGTGGTACATAGTAATAGAAAAGTTGGGCCTTACAGAAGGTATAGTGCCCATAATACTGTCAATTGCCTTCCTAGCATCTACTTCCCCTTTTCTAACAGCTCTCAGATTCTTATTAGGTATCTCTGCCTCTTTTGAATAGTCTAGTGCTTTGAGAGAAGCTGACCCCTCTCCCACTCTAAGACTAGGCCTTGATTAGTCTAAGGACATCAAAGTAATTCCATCCCTCTTACCTCCATGTCTTGCTCAGGAATGGTCATGTGATCCAGTTAAGTCCAATGAGATGTGAGGGGTGTGCTTGTTGGTGCATCTAGGAAGGAAGCCCTTAACTTTTCTGAGAGAGCCATAGGAGCCCGCATGTTCTCTCTCCCACCCCCACTGAAGATAAATGAGGGGCCATGTAGTGCAGATGGCTGCTGACAGTCACCTCTGACCAAGAGGGGCACCAGCCATAAAATGAGGCAAACACTATAGATATGGCCAAGTGGAGAGACAAGAGGAACTTAGGTCCTAATGACCTCACTGAGCTGTCAGGTCAAACAACACTGAGGCATGCCTAGTGGATGTCCTGTTAAACAAGCCAATACATTTTCTTATTGCTTAGGGTAATTAAGCTGGATTTTGTTATTTTTAACAGCAAGCAGCCTTTAATTGAAAAATCTTTTACAAGGAAAAGAGTCTCAGTTTAGCTTACTGCATATTCTTTATCAATGAAATAGAAATATTCTAAGTGTCCTTTTATTTAGTGCATCAGCCAATATGTATTGAGGAAATGTACTGGACACTGTATTGGGCATAGTGGGGCAAATGGGAGAAAATCAAAGATGTAATTCTTACATTGTAAACATCTGTATTCTACAAAGAGCTATAATTTTTATGGTAAGGACTTGGTTGAGAAGCCTCAAACTACAATAGTGTCATAAGACATTATTTGCAAATTCCTGCCATTGTTAATTTTACTGATTTATTAATTCATTCATTCATTTGATGTTTACTTAAGATCCATCATGTGCAAAGTACTACATGAGCTTTATCATATACATAGATACATTTATCACTTATCACAGACATACATTCCATTTAAAATTTGGCGTTTGGGAGGGATTTTGGGGCCAACTATTCCTGTATTTTCTATGGCCAGATCAGGTAGTAACAACCATAAAATGAGCTGGGGTAGATTATTATATAATGACCCCTAGTGAATCACTCTTATTGATAGCCACTCCTTGTATAATCTTTTCCCACAGAGAGTCTGGGCTTCACCATGTGACCTGCTTTGGCAATGGACAGCAACAGATCTTTCACAATTGTGCAGGTCTTGATAAGCATTTATGCATGGTGGCTTGCCCTCTCAGAAAAGCTGCCCTGAGACTACCATGCCATGAGGAAGCCCAGAATGAAAGACCATGGGGAGAGGAAGGCCCAGCTATTCAGCCATTGCAGCTGGGCCCTGTTCCCAGCAGGCCCTCCAGCTAAATGCTCCCACATGAGAGAGCTCAAGGGAGTCCAGCAGAAGAGCTGACGAGCTAACCCACAGACTGTAAGAAATAATAAATCACAGTCATTAAGTCTTGGGGTGTTTTGTTTGCAGCAATAGATAACCAAACCAGGGGTAGAGTAGTAAAATAGTGCTGACGCCTTAAAAAATGGGAGTTAAAAGGCCCAGGTGTCAGAAGATCTGGGTTCTGGTCTCTAACCCCATATCAAACTGGGATGTTTAACTGCTTACCATATATAATTTGATGAGATTTCACCCAACTTGAGAGAAATCCAAGGGTAAGGTCAAGCTCAGGGGAGAGGGTGAGGGCTCCATCCTTAACCCCTGGAGATTCATGAGAGCCAATGGTGTAGTTTAGTCAGAAGGCAGGAGAAAACCAATGTCCCAGCTCAGCAGTCAGGCAGGAAGAGTGCCTCTCCTTTCCTCCACCTTTTTTCTGTTCAGGCCCTCATATTGGGGAGGGCAATCTGCTTTACTCAGCTTCCCAATTCAAATGCTAATCTGTCCCATAAATACGCTCACATGCATACCCCAAAATAACATCTAACCAAATATCTGGGTACCCTGTGGCCCACTCAGGCTGACACATAAAATTAACCATCACAAAAAGCTATGAGGTCTCCTTGTAACTTCATCCCTAATACTTACAAATTTTTGTTGATCTCTCTTCCTGAAAGTGTTCTAAGTGATATATCATTTCATCTTATGCAGAAGGATACAGATGATGGAAAATTTAGCCTGTGTCATCCATAGCGTTAC
>NW_017731607.1:480006-487204 GCF_001890085.2 Hipposideros armiger
CACATTTAAGAAAATTCACATTAATTCCCTAATATCACCCAATACTCAGTCCATATTCAAATTTTCCCTTTTGTCCTTAATATAATTTGAATAGATTTTTTTTCCTTCGAACCAAAATCTAACTATAGTCTACATACTGATTTGATTATTATGTCTTCTAGTCTCTTTAATTCTAAAGCAGCCTCCATGACCTATTTAAAAAATAAATTGTATTTTTTAAAAGACAACCTTGCAGTTGTCTTGTAAAATATCCCACATTTTGAGTTTTTCTGACTATTTCCTTATGGTATTTTCTAATGCATTCCTCTCCTCCCAACCAGGTTTCTTTACAGCAGTGCCTCTCAGAGCCTTCAATATATTAATATGCAAAATGATTCTCCAAATAAATACCTTTTAGGAGCTTCTGTCATCTTTACAATAACCCTTTCTTTGGGAATTGTCCCCATCTCCAACACACACACTCACACAATCACACACTCACACACTCAGACCTCTAGCAGTCACATATGGTCTTCGTAACCCTTTGTAACCAACCCCACCTTCTGGTCTAGCCCGTTAGAAACACCTCCCTGAAGACTAGTGCAGATATGATAAGCAGGTACAGAGATTTGCATGGATTTAAGGGAGGGAAAGACTAGGAAAACCAGGATAAAATACTCAGTGTTTTAGGTGACTTTGAAAGTGATACAGTTACTGTAGTTGTAGATACTAATACCTACACCTTGTGGGAACAGGCAAGAGAACTCTGTTGAGTTAGGGCTCTAGAAAAGACACAAGCAAGATGACACATACTAAAGCAACGCCAGGCTGCACAACACCAGAGCAAGTACAGGTCTGGCTTAGATGTTGGGTTGATGGAAGATTATCTCCCATTGATATCATCCAACTAAAGGTAAATTTGTTTTTGCATAGTGCACTATTCGTGCAGACCCAGAAAAAAACCAGCCTGGGCTAGAAAACAAGAAGAAAGTAAAAGGAAGCAAGGAAGGCACTCAGTTTTGGCAGACAGCGCATGTGACAGAGAAAGAAAGAGGTCAATGGAAGGAGCAAGTGAAACTGTAAGAAGGAGCTGAGCCTTCCTAGAAAGAATAAAGCACAGCAGAGGGGACTGAAGCTCTGAAGGCATATTCCACCATACAAAGCCCAGAACATTCCAGACCTGAAGAGAGGCAGTGTTGTGAAAAGCATGTGGCAGAGGTATTCTTGTTCCCTAGGACCTGAGGAACCAGATGCAGAAGCATCAATAGCAAAGTCAGAAATATGCAAAGGTGATACCCAAGGTGGCATGAAGGTGCAAAATACTGGGGAATGACCCCTGCAAGCAAGTTGCATGAACCTAATCAATTCCATAACAAGAGGGGCTGAAGTCGGCCATTGTGTTCAAGAATTAAAATGCTGCTTACAACCTATATAAAGATCTTAACACCATATAAAACCCACCCTCAATGCAGCACGCCCATGCCAGAAACACCAGGCTTAGTGAGGTGTTAAAAGGGGACACACATCCCTTACCCCCTGGGTCTCAGGTGAGGGGATTTCAAGTAGACTTAACACTCCAGGACTGTCTCCCATGTTGGGATTAGAGGGGCCCAGTTTAAAACAAAACCAACAACAACCAAAAAACCGAAACAAACCTTTTCCATATCTGTATTCCAAACCGATGTCTGAGGAGAAACTGAGTTTGAGAGATTAAATCTTCCTGCAAGTTAAAACCCAAAGACGACAAATCCAAAGAATTAAAGTTCAAAAATCAAAATGTCTTACCCTTGTATGACATAAAAAAGGCCTCCTCGATTGCTGATTCAGCAAAGTCCCTGCTGGAGGGGTCCTAAAGCTTGGGTGAGCTGTGGATCCTTTAGCAGTAGTAGCCGCAGCCTGTCTCTCCCTGAAAGAGATCATTCCTTTAGGCCCTCTGAGTTCCTATTTGATCAATTCCCTTTTTATGATGAGCCTCATTCTTTTAAAGAGTTCAAGGTTTTAACAGGAAGCAGAACATTATCTTAGCACTGGCCCATCAATTACCTTCTGAAGTTAGGAAACAAACTACTCCCTGCCCCTAGAACAATGGCCAAACAAAACAGTATTTGGTGTTGCCAAAGGTTCTATAATATAATAGTATGGATTTAGGATCTGAAAGAAGGCAAGATCTTGATCTCAGCATCCCCAGGGGGAGCTGTCAGCTGGTCAATGAAGATAGTCCAAATCTACAACCTATGAAGGTAAACTCAACTGGGGGAAATCTTTTCATAAGAGGTTAATTTGGGCATCATGTTGAACAAATCAGGAGACGGGGAGAAGATCCAACTATGCATTTATCTGAGACAGAGGCAATCAAATTATTCTTGCCTTCTAGCAAGTTTAGAAATTTGCAAAGGTGGAAGACCCAGTCTCTAGGTGTCTTTTCCTTCTTACAGATTAAAAATCTCTTCATTGCCATTTCACTCCGAACTCTCCTACTAAGTGAGCAAGGCCTCTATCTACCTCATGCCATGGAGCTCTCTTGAGCATGTGTTTTCAGTGACTCTAGCTAAGCAGTCTGCCTCTAGGTACGATTTCTCTAGCACTATCTTGACTCCACGGGATGGTGTGGAGTGGCTTGGAGGATGTTTCATACTACGTGAATCCAAGGCTAATACCTCCGTGCTTCCCTCTCTGAACCAGAAAGCAGAATGGAGTTTGGAGCAACCCAGGCAGTGGTCTACCAAGACCTGTCATGGACAATTGCCAGCTAATGCTCATTAGTACTCTGTAGCACGCACAGAGCTCAGCCACCTTGCAGTTTAAATACAGCTGAGGATAGATCCAAGTCCCAGTGTGACAGGGACAGGGGAGGGAGAGCAAAAAAAAAAAGGGGGGGGGGGACAGCCGAATGGTTCAGTTGGTTAAGAGCTTGCTCAAGAGTGTGAGTCCTGGCCGGAGCTGAGCCGCCACTGAGCTACCAACAGGTGGCAGGATGGCTCAGCTAAAAAAAAAAAAAGATAAAATAATAAATTTAAAATTAAGTATGAAAGTGAATATTTATTTAGAGTCGGCAAATAACCACAAAAATATAAATATTAAAAAACTTACATATCATAAAAAACTTACATAATAATAAACATTAATTGCCAGACACACCTTTGCAACACTTTTCACCTACAGTTTTTGTCTACCTACTCTTTAGTCATCCTTTCATCTGATAACAATTTTATGATAACACTTTATATAAAGGGAATAGAAAGATAATTCAATCTTTCCTATAGTATAATCATTTTTTAATTAACAAGCATAAAAAAACTATTTGTAGTGCTAATACAGGTTTGTATGCTTATAGACAAAGGAATTTTGATAAATTCTCTTGCATATGATTCCCATCAAGAAAGCTATAGGGTAGGTTTATAGTTTACATGTGGTATTACTGAGCATATCTCATGTGTACTGTGTGTCAACAAGAACAGAGTCTGGTGCTTAGAATTTTACCAAAAGTCTGTGGTTAGAATTTCCCACAGACTAGTTTCTGGCTCCCTCTGTTCAAACCTTGTTTCTCCTCCAGGACTACCATACTTCCTGTGCCAGCACATGCTCACATTTTGATAGAACCCTGGCCCTCACCTACATGTGAGCATGGAGATCATCACAGTGGGCATTGGGGGAATTCTGGAAAGCCATTTCCACACTGTGACAGCCAGGGAAAACTTAACTATACATAGAATGAGCGGCAAACCACACAAATATATCCCACTAAGCCTAAACTAAATGGATTTCCAACTCAACTGCCCCATGGCCAAATCCACCAAACGCCTGTATGACGGAAGAAAAAGAGACAACGGCCTTATTCCATTGAAGTTAAATCATCTTACTTTTGCACTTCTTATAAAAACAGATGACCATTATTCCTTCCCCTCTTCTCTTTCCTTCCTGAACAATTCAGTCTTAGAGCTAGTGAGTGGGACAGAGCAGGGTAGATACCCATGCCGGCTGGGGGAGAAGGGCACAAACAGTGGCGCAGAGCAGGAGATCACAGAGCCTGAGCGGGACAGACGGCAACGTGGTGGGGTAGTGAGGCCAGCTGGAGACAAGTGGGAAGGGAACAGGGGGCCAGCCATGCAGGGCTCAGAATCCAATCTCTGTGATGTTCCTGCCAAAGATGCACAACCTGAAAGTAATCATGAGGAACTGTCAGACAAACCTCAGTTGATGAACGTTCAACAAAAATGGCCTACAACCTTAAAAAATATCAATGTGATGAATGTCAAGGAAAGACAGGGATTGTTCCAGACAGGGATGCTAAAGAGGCATGAAAACGAAATGCAACTTGATTCCGAAGTGGATTTGAGGACTAGGTGGTAGAAATATGTCAGTGTTAACTTCCTGATTTTGGTGGTTGTATTGTGGTTATGTAGACAAATGTCCTTATTCTCAGGAAATACACACTAAAGCATTAGGGGCAGATAGGGCATCAGATTGGCAACAAACTCTCAAATGGTTGTTTGGGGATAGAGCTCTCTGTACTACTTTTCTGTAGTTTTGTGTGTTTTCAAATTATATGAAAAGGACATGAAAGATGACCATGTGAATACATTACTAGGGTCTTTCAGGACCTTGGAAAGGGCCCAAGCATGTGAGGGGACCTAAAGCTTGTTTAATTAACTTCTCCAGTACTGTCTGAAAGGCCAATGTACCAAAAGACATCTTTCCTATAATTTAGTCCTTGCCTCAGCTATGCCTGCTTCCCAAGGTCTTTGCGGTCAAAGTCTTTGTGGCCTCCCTACCTCTGCTGCGACCCAGTGTAGTAGAATGAATATGTTCTGAACAGTGGTCAAGGACAAGCAGCAGCCGCTCCATGAGGCCCACATCACCTAAGGCCCTCCAGGCTGCGTCTTTGCTGGGCCCACATACCTCTGTGCATATTTGCTAAGCCTGGCTTCGTATTAATACCAGGGTTTTTGCTTGAGCCTCAGTGCAGATTACGTGGTGTTCACTGACCACACTCCCTTCTCCATCTCCACATATGGCCAGCTTGTGTAGCATTTGCTTAATGCCTAGGACCTGGGGTTCTACCTGGAAGATGAAATCAGGAGTGAGCAAGAAATCTTATAATTTCCTATTAAAATCTCCAATCTTTACTCCCACCCCCACCTTTTTTAAATTATTATTTGTGTGTGTGTGTGTGTGTGTGTGTGTGTGTGTGTGTGTGTGTGTGCTCTGCTCAGCCTCTTCCGTCTCCTTCATCCGTGTGTGCCTGCAGAGACGGTACAACCTGGTGCACCCTCTCAAGAGGACAGCTCTAAAGGTAGCAGCTAGGATACACACATTTTATTCAGGAGACTGTTAGCAAATCCATTTGGCTGCACATTTAAGCCACTCCAATCTAGATTTTTATTATTAAATAAAGCGCATCCTGTGATCTCTTCCTGTTTGGTTCCAAACTCAGGCAGGAAAGAAAGGTGTTATTTATTGGCCTTCTCAAAGTTCAACACAAATAAAAGATGATGGCACCTTCCAGAGTGATGACAACATATAAGTAAAGAAGCAGAGTAATTTGAAATACATTTTAGAAAGTGGAATTGATAGGCCTCAGTGCTGGATTAGACATGGGGGGATACCATGGGGTCCCTAAGACCACATCATGTTTGGGGGTTCACTGGGACTCACAGGACTCATCATATAGTTCTTCTGATGCTAAGATTATTACAGTGATGTTGTAAAGCTACACAGCTGGATCATATGGAAAACGGACACAGGTGGAATATGGAGGAATCCATGTGAAGGCTCCCTTATCCTCTCGCCCTCTCAGGAGGGGTCACATAGACCTTACTCTTCCTCCAGCAATAAAATGCAAAAACACGTGTGCAATGTTTCCACCGAAGGAAGCCTGGTAGAGACTCAGCACCTAAGGTTTTTATTGAAGGGTGGTCATGTAGGCACTTCTGCCTGGCATGTACCAAAGTGCCAGACTCCCTGAAACAAAGCAGGTTGTGGTCACATAAATCATATTGTTTGCACAAACAGTACAGTCACCCCTGTTATTTAGGGGAAGTCTTTTATCAGTGTAGGAAACTCTTTGCTAGCCAGTTCCCAGATGCCAGCCAAGGGCCGTCCTTGCAAGCAGAGCTTTTTAAGGATAACAATCTCAGGTCAGCTATGTTAAGTCTTTTCTGCACAGGAAGAGTGAAGAGGAAAAGGGAGATGTAAGTATGGCATCCAGGTTTCCACCTTAAGCATGTACATGTCACTTACGGAGATGGAAAAGACAAATGAAGTATAGGTTTATGGGAGAAAATTATTCCAGTTTTGAATACATAAAATTGGAGATAGCTATGCATGAGACATTCAGTTAAATATACTGTTGCAATCATAAACCTTAAAATTTCAGTGGCTTAACACAACAAAAGTTTATTCTCGCTTAAGTTACATGTCTTCTATGGCTTGGTGGAAGCTGTTGAGGGAGGGGGTGGGTGGTCTGTTCCACACAGTCACTCAGGGAACAAGGTTAGTGCAGGCTCCACCATCCAGAAGGTCAATTGTTGTGACAGAAAAAGAGATGACTGGAGAGGTCTCATACCAGCTCTCCTATGCTTCAGTCTAGGAGTGAAACCCACAGCCCATTGGCCAAAACTAGTAACATGGCCTCAACCAACTGTAGGTGGGGCTGGGAAATGTGGGCTAGTAGATGGGATGTTTGGTGAACACCACTGTTTCTGCCACAATATCCAGGTAGGAATGTCAGGTAGGTCGTCAAAACAAATGAATGTTGTGGAGACTTTCACTAGGAGTCATAAGCAAATAGGTAGATTTAAAACCACCCTCACTGAATCTGATCTGAATCCCAATGGCCTAAGAAGGGCAATGTTGTCACCCTTTTTGGTTTTAAGAAATAGGAAATACTATTTTGTGGACATATTTGAAACTTGTGTTTTTACTAGCTCATAAGACAGACTTTGGCTTAGGATTGAAGGCAGTTTTTGAACCTCTCTAAAAGGAAGAACTTGGTCCCAGAAAAGCCTGCCTAGAAACATCCTGATGCTCAGAACAGAGGAGCAGGGATCACCAAGGTGAGAAGGGACATTTGAAGCTACAGACATTGAAGGGCAAGATCACAGAGGAAAAGTTGGTGTTTTCAGTGGTAGGTAACAAAACTCATGCCAGGGGTACCACTAGATGTCACTAGTAGGAAATGAAAGGATGAAAGGCGAAGCAAGTGCCCCCAAATGGCCTC
>NW_017731607.1:488446-533312 GCF_001890085.2 Hipposideros armiger
AAGCGAAAATCCTTCATCACTATCCCAAGCAACTACTGATTTTTTTTTAAGAAAAAGACTATGTACCTGCTACATATTTGTATCTCTAGAAGTAATTTTTTACACTAAAGAGAACACATTACATATTGTATTCTATAGGTACAAGTAATTCACAGGTCTACGCTGTACTTCATTTAACCATTCCCGTTGATCACTTTAGCTATTCTCATTCTTTCTTGCAATAAACATCTTTATACGTGGATTACAAGCATTGTGACTAACTTTTGCAAATATTTTTATCAGGTAAATTAGAAGTGAGACCGCTGGGTGGATTTAAAATTTGGATAAATGTGAGATCTGCAAACACTTAAAAATAAATCGATGCCACCTACAATTGTCACTCATGACTAAGACTCGGTCCTAGCGGAGCGTGGTTGGTCAGAGGTCGCTGTCAGGCGGGGTCACGTGGGCGGCTTCGCCCCGCCTCGCGGAGGTTCGCTTGGTGGCCGCCGCGGTGGCTCGCGCGACAGCAGTCACGCGCGGTTGGCGGCGGGCCGCTCCCGCCGAGGCGGAGCGAGGGACTCGAGGAGGGTAAGCTCTGTTCTCGCCGGGGCGGGGGGCGTGGGCGCAGACTTCCGGCGACGGCGGCCGCCGCGTCTGCACCCTGCGGCTGGCGAGAGCGGCCGCCCTGTGGCCTTTGCCCTCGGCGCCTCTGAGCCCTGAGGCCCTCCCGGGCCTCGGTCCCGCGTTCG
This sequence comes from Hipposideros armiger, assembly GCF_001890085.2. NCBI lineage: Eukaryota > Metazoa > Chordata > Mammalia > Chiroptera > Hipposideridae > Hipposideros > Hipposideros armiger. Next base: position 489,178 of record NW_017731607.1, read on the forward strand.
TTAACCGTTCACGCCCTGGGCAGGCTTCCGCCCAGTCAGTGGGAGGCCCAGCGAGCATGTTCACTGGAGTCCGGATCGCACCCAGGACCTGCCGCCTAAGTGTGGCACGCGGGGTGGTTTTAACCAGCTTTCCTGGCCTTTGTGAGCTCTGAAGCATAACAACTGCCCCTGGGTCTTTACAGCCCCAGATATTCATCTCCTGAAGTGTGCGGGCGCAACAATCCATCTCCGAACAGCCCCGCTCATTCGGTCTCTGGTTACTGAGCACCCCCCGCCCCGGGTCCAGCCACTGCAGACCGTCTTTACTAAAATGTTAAACACAGCTTGAAGTCACGTGCCCATAAACTGGCAGAGCTGGAAGGACCTTCGCCAAGACAGTTAACGTGACGGTGTGTCTCCCACGGAAAAGCCCTCCTCTAAACACCTGACCTGTAGGGACGCATCCATGCCCCACAGCCTTATGGAGCCGGCCTTTCCTACTGCAGCACAGCGCTCAGAGCCGGGTTCAAACCCAGGCGAGTTCACCTGGTGATCACAGATTGCTAATATCACAGACAATGACAGCGGATTCCAGAATGGCTGCGGGACTTGATTCAGTTACTGGGGGAGTATCCCGTTTTAAACATTTGATATGACATTTGCACATTAGAGTTCCTAAATCTAAAAAAATTCAGGACCATTATATATGGTGAGATACACACACACACACACACACACACACACACTCTGCTAAAAGGTTTGGTACCTTCAAGATAATTTACTTGCAGGCCATGTGTTTTTATAAATCCATGGATGCTAGTTAGATGAAATATTAAGGTTTACATACCAATGTTCACAAATTTAGACTAATAAGATCTGGGTTTGAATCTTGACTGCTACTTTGCGAGTTTGGGTAAGCTTTTGTTAAAAAGGGTCCTTGAGGGCCGTCCGAGTGGCTCGGTTAAGTGCTCACTCAAGAATGCCAGCTCTGAACAACAGAGTCTCTTGTTCGATTCCCTGCCCGAGCTGAGCTGCCAACAGGTGGTAGGATGGCTCAGCTAAAAAAAAAAAAAAAAGGGTCCTTTACCCTTAGTTTCCTTATGTACAAAAAGTGTATAATACCCCTTAGGGTTTTGTGAGGATTAATGAACTCTCATATATGGGTTCATCAGTGGGTTCATGCAGAGTCCAAGTAGTTGGCACTCACTGAAGGATAGCTAGTTTTATCTATTATCATTCTGCCGCCCAGAGAGAAGGTACAAAACTACTATGTAAGGCATTTCTCTTCTCTGAACCTAAAAGCAAGGGTAATACCCTGGAGCTATGCATTCTGACAATATGTAGGCCCAGTCGCCAGACTTAGTAAAAACACCTTAGTAAGTGCTCAAGAGGAATAACAAGTAAGTCCCTTTAATTTCATGTCTCTTTTGTCTGCAGTGTCTTAGGGAAACTTAATTATGTTCTTTTAAAAATTCAACATGGTTTTGAATTTTTGGATTTCCTATGCTGGAAAGGTATCTAATAGAGGCTGTGTCTTTTTTAGCTAATTTGTAATTTTATGTGGTGTTAACATCTTTGGAAACCTACTTTTAGGCGCAGGCCAAAAAATATTTCTTGAAGACAGCTGTAGAACAAGTTCTAAATTTTTCAGAAAGAAGTTTTCTTCATCTAGCCTGCAAACTGGGTAAGCTGTTTAATTTTTCACTTTCTTTTTATTAAGATTCTACTATCTTAAAGCGAATTCAGAATAAAGGAAATGTGTGGGAGCATATGAATACTGTGTCAAAGTAACAGTGATTAAGGTGAACACATTGACGCTTATTGTCTGAATGGACCATGATATTGACAATATTTAAGAATAATATGGGTGCTAATTATAAATAGTCACCAGATATAAATAAATAGAACCATTTATGATACATAGAGGGAACAAGTATTTGAAGGACGAGATATTACTTTCCTAAGCAAAATGAAAGACTGTAATCATAGTTCTCTGAAATGTTTATCATTTAGCGCCAGCTTTCTCTGCCCATTGCTTATCAGCCCCTGCAAAGTTCACTACAGTTTTCCTTGGTTGAAGGCAAACATTGAGAAGACTGTATGTTCTAAGAGACTGAAACGTGAGGGGGGAATTTCTTTGGTTCTCATTTATTTGGGAGTCAGGGAGAACTTATATACCTTTTGATGCTACTCCACATCTCATGTATTTTGTTACTTGCTTGATACTAGTATTTCTTTTCTAGTTTTTGCCTGGAAAAAGAAAAGAGAACTACACATTTATTTGCTCCTGCAGTGCCAAGTTTTGAAATAAGCACTACAAAATTCTCGAATAGTCCATTCATGATCTATGCACAGGCATATTCTCTGAAGATAGTGCCATTTTACCTCCTTTTTCTTGGATTTTTGGATCATTTGCTACATAATTACAAGGTAGGATACAACTTAAATATTGAAAAAGTAATTGTAAATATAAGACAAAATTTAATACTTTGAGACATTTAAGAAATTTTGTGTTTACTATCCCTTTGCTTTTCTTTATAAATTTACTCTATATACATGTATTCATGAATAATATATTGTTTGGTTTTTGCCTATTTTTGCACTTGATAAAAACGGAAGCACACTCTGGTTTTAATTATCTTTTTCATTTAAAGTTACATTTAAAAAATTAATCCAAGTTAGTGTAGTCATACATTCTTTTTACTGCTGCACAGCATTTCACTGAATGAATATAAAAATTATCCATTCTACTATTGATTTTATTTCATGTCTAATTTGCTATTATAACCATTTTTGTTCACATCTCCTGGTGTATCTGTGCATGTTTGTCTGTAGTATACTGAAAGTGGAATTATTGGGTCATGAATATGTTCAACTTTATTAGGTAATGCCAAACTGTGGCAGCACTATTGATATCATCACTATTAGTTACTCCATGTACTTGCCAATACTTGGTATAGGTTCTTGCCAGTTTGTTGGACGGAAAATAGTATCCAATTTATGACTTTGCTTTGCATTTCTTTTACATTTTCCTACTGAGGTTGAGCATCTTTATATGTGATTAGTGGCCACTCAGATTTCATCATCTATGAAATGTTTGTTCCTGTCTTTTGTCTATTTTTCTATGGTTATTTGGCGTTTTCTTTATGGTTTGTAAGAGTTCCTATATTCTGCATCTTAATCCTCTGTTTGTTATATGTGTTGTAGATTCCATATTTCTTTCCTTTCTTTTTCTTCAGCCTATTTCCCCCTCTTTCAATTAATCTGTCTGTTCCAACGTTTCTTATTATTGCTCCTCTGTCTGTTCTGTCACAAAATGTGATAAAGGCTACACATCCAGCACTGTGGAAGTAAATACTACCACCTGAGCAATTCGTGTACTTTGTGTAGCTTCCAAACTGTTTAAAGATGTACTAATCCAGCCTCCTGTCAGCCATATTTTTGCTTTCATTGTTGTGACATAATTTTTAAAAATAGCATAAGTGTTATTTTTACCATCTTGCTTAAAACTAACTAGGTAGAGCAAAGGTTAACAATGCAAACTTCAGAATACAAATTCGACATCTCTAATTTCCTAAACTTGATTTGTGTAATGCTTTCCTTCATACTTTGAATTCAAATTTCTTCTTTCTAAAGGTCACTCCTAACACAGTCACGTAGAGATTTTACTTAATAATAATTTCTGTTTTCTAAACTTTTAAAATGAGCCATACTCTTATTTGAAAGTTGCTAAGAGAGTAAACCTTAGAAGTTCTCATCACAAGAAAAAAAATTCTGTTACTATGTGTCATGATGGATGTTAACTAGGCGTTGTGGTGATCATTTCACAATATATACAAATATCAAATCATTATGTTGTATACCTTGAAGTAACATAATGTTGTATGTCAATTATACCCCAATTTTTTTTAAAGGCTAAATAAGCCAATGCTCCTTTCCTCCTAACATTCCAAACTTCCAATTAGTCATACAGGATTAAATAAATATTTAGAGAAACCACCAGAAGGCCTGAAGCCTCTTGGCACTTCCATGTAACAAATATTCCCTCTTGGAGGGGACTGGGTCTATAGTTTGTAATTATTCTAAACTAGGTACAGTAAAGCCCGAGCGCCCCTTTTAAAGAAGTCGGATATATGTGTCTTACGTAAAACATTAACCTAAGACTTGAGTGAAATTAAAATGGCAGGTTCCTGTTGATCAAGGAAAGAGACTACAACACTCTGTATAACTTCTTATGAAATGTCCCAATATTACTGTATTTGAAGAGGATGTGGATTAGGAAGGTTCATCTTCTTAAAATTAGAATATTTGAAGTTGACATGTGACTTACAACTTTGTTAAATATCTTATAGACAAGCGTATGTGTGTTTAGTATCATGAGCATTCCATGGCAAACTTCTTAATGTTTAACAGCATCTGGTTCTAACATGGGCCATCACGTTGATTCATTTCCTTTTCTGTGTGTGATTCCTTCTCCTCTGTAAGGCAAAGTTGTATACTTCTCAAGTTACCCAAACTTTCTGTAGTTTCCCACTCCAATGAAATATCCATAAAATAATGAAATAACTAAAATGGAACTGAAAATGAAAATGTTGAGTGAAACAGCCTTGCCACAACCTTTACAATTGTCACATTTTGCTTTGGACATAATGTTTTGGACACATTTTGTCCCGGACATAAACATCTATTTGAGACATTATAACTGAAGAGTTCTGTGGGGTTGAAACATGTGTGCCATTTTTAAGGCTGATTGTGTGCTTAACCTTGAATTTCAAAGAATGGTTCCTAAATGTTTTACAATGATGTATTTGAATCATTTTAATTCAAGGACTATGTAGAGTTGACCCTTGAGCCATTCCCTATGAACAATATTGAGAGATTTCTTAGTCTTGATTTTTCTCACGTATTAATTTCTGTATTTGGCCAAAGGATATTTAAGAATACACAAACTTTAGAAATATAAGGAAAATAGAAGGGTAATAGTTAATTTTGGAAGGCAGCTATGCTCACCGCTATTACCACCAATGCTGGATGGTAACATTGGGTTGTCGGAAAAGTCATGACGCATGTTTGCAACAGGTGGCACTAGTTCATTTTTGGAAGTACTAGAGTCATTCGCATCTATGTTATTGCTATGTCATTCGACAGCTGACAGTTCTAGCTTCATTCTAAAAAAAATTGAGCAATTTGGTTGAGTTTTGGAGATTTTACAAGTTCAAGATAGGAGACCAAACTGTGCATTTTTGCCATATTTTACTGTTTTACTTCCATAAAGGGAAGAACATACATCAAACTTGTGAAAAATTGCATAAAGTTTATGGTGACAATGCTCTACAAGAATGTCAGTGCCAACGATGGCTCACAAAATTCCGTGCTGATGATTTTGATCTCAACAACACTCCTTGGACAGGGAGGCCCACCAATGTTGATGATAAGAAAATAAAGGCATTGATCAAGTCAAACCCGTGTTACATGACACGAGAGATTGCAGAAACATTGAACATCCATCATTCAAGTGTTCATGACCACCTGAAGAAGCTGGAATATGTAAGCAAGCTCCATATTTGGTTTCCACATGAACTCAAAGAAGTTCATTTGACAGCGCATATAAACATCTGCAATATGCTCATTAAACGTGAGGAAAACGATCTTTTTTTGAAGCACCTGATAACTGGTGATGAGAAATGAATTGTTTACAACAATGTGGTGTGCAAACGGTCTTGGTCCTGATGTCATGATTTGCCTCAAATGACATTGCAAGCAGACATTCATCAGAGGAAGGTTATGCTCTCAGTGTGGTGGGATTTTAAAGGTGTTGTATTTTTTGAGCGCCTACCAAGGAATCAAACAATCAATATAAATGTATACTGTCGACAATTGGACAGTTTGAACAAATCCATCATCCAGAAACGTCCAGAGCTCATTAATTGTAAAGGAGGTGTGTTCCATCATGACAACACGAGACCACACACAAGTTTGATCACCTGTCAAAAATGATTGGAACTTGGATGGGATGTGCTGCCACACCCACCATACTCGCCTGACCTTGTGCCGTCAGACTTCCACTTGTTTCGCTCTCTTCAAAACTCCTTGCGTGGTATAACGTTCAATTCAGATGAGGCTGTAAATCAGCACCTTGTTCAGTTTTTTGTAAATAAAGACAGGTCCTTCTATGAACGAGGAAGTATGAAACTTACTGAAAGATGGCAAAAGGTTATTGAACAAAATGGGCAATATATCATTGATTGTTGTTTGTTCTTTATATAAATAAGTGACATTTGAAAAACAGACAAAATACATCATGACTTTTCCGGCAACCCAATAGTTAATTTTGGATGTAAGCCCTTACTTGGACATTAACCACTATTTGATTTCTGGGACAGTAGATGTTTAGGGAGTAAGTGAAATTACAAGGAGAAAAGGGTATAAAGTAGGTCCAGCTCTTTATGAAACAACCAAATTTAAGCACAGTGTTTCCTAGGAAACCCATGCTTTCTTCCTGTACCATTGATTGTTTAATACATACTTTGAACTCAAAGTATGTAGTAAACAATGGTGGCCAGCACTGGAATGGATTTTACCTCATTGCCTTGTCTTTTTTGCTTGTTACCACTTACAAATATTTGCCATTTGAAGAGAATATAGGATAGAGAAGTGAGCAGAGAATGAATTTCATTTTCTTAGCAATAGATTGGACACTACTGGTCTTACCTCTCTTCCACTTGACCTTTAAATGATGCTTCAGAAATTGTATTAGAACTTCTTCCCTTTTTACGCACTCACTCCAAGTGATTCTGTAACTTGAAAACTCCTGAATTTCTCTCTCTAGTGGTTCTCAATTTTAGTCTCATATCTGACTGTTGACTTGATATCTCCACCTAGATATCTCTTACGTACCTCAAACTCAATATATGCAAAATGTAGCTAGTTCTTGATTTTCCATGCCTGCAAAATACCATTTATTTCTCAGTCTTTACCATCACAGTCACAATTCACCTAGTTGTACAAACCTAAAACCTGGGAGCTATCCTTATTTATGTCTTTCACTGTTGTTCCTTCATTCCTAGTACATCAGCCTAACTTCTCTGTGCCTCACTCGGTTTCCTAACTATAAATTTAAAATAACCTTCTTTGTAGTAATATGTTGGGGAATTAAATGAGTTAAATATATGTCAAGTCTTAAAACAATACCTGATGTGTAGTTAGCACAATATAATTGTAGTTACTGCTATGATGATGATGATGATGATGATTACTTTTTCTCCCCCCAGAGTGCACACCTTGGCCCAAGCCACCATCTTCTCTCCCAAGGACCAGTGCAATAGCTTTCTGATTTCTGCGCTTCCACTCTTGTTTTGCTATAATGTATTCTCTACAGCCAGGACTTTCTTTTAAAAACATATCATGTCACCCTTCCCTGCTTTAAACCCTTCAGTGCCTCCTCATTGCTCTTAGAATAAAACCTATACACCATGTGCATGACCTGCTCCTGTCTGTCTCACTGTCTCATTAAGCTCCAGTCTCCTTTCTGTTCCTCAGACTAACCAAGCTTTTTTTTTCCCCCCCTTCAGGCTTTTGCATTTGCTGTTCCTATAGCCTGGCATTCTTTCTCTTCCTCCAGTTCTTAGCATGTCTAGTTCATTTATATTTTTCAGGATTCAGCTCAACTGTCATCAGAGTCACCTTCCTAACCCATTCTTTGCAAAATAGCCTCCCCGTTTCTCTTTATCATACAGTTCATTTTCTTCATGGCTCTTATGATAATGTGTAATTATCTTACTTGTGTAATTTATTTATTATTGGTCCCACCAACTAGAATATAATTTTTAGGAGAGCAGAGACCTTATCTGTTTTACTTCCTTGAAGTGGCAGTCACATAGTGGGTGTTCAGAAAATATTTACCAAAGGAAAGATCATCTCTAACAAGGAAGGTGACCTTTGCAGAAGAATCCGAAAATTCATAGTTGAAAATTTTCTTTTTATTTTCTAATGCTGCTATGCTAAAGATTATTGTCAATAGCCACTCCTTGAGAATTGTGCCTGCTCACTTTTTCAAACATACATTCTTCCCCAAATAGATTACAAAGACACTTGTCCATCAGTGTCTGAAAGATAAAAATCGGTTGTGATTAGATGTTACCATGCACCTTTCATTTCTGCCATACAATACAGGGGTTGAAGTAGGCCTGCTCCAAGATAATGGTCCAGGTACATATAGAATCTGATGCCTGAATTTTGTAGGCAGCTTCTGTCATGGCCACCCATATAGTGGAGCGAGCTTGCTTTATGCAGGTGCAGAGCTGGAAGATTCAAGATTCCCATTCTCCAGCAGGGGGCAGAAACCACACAGGGGTAGCTGACAATATAATTATTAGGAAATAAAGGGGGAAAGCAAAACCCTTTGAGAGTGGTCTCAGTTTCTGTCTTGTGATTTTTATTTTATTACGTGCAAAGATTCAAAACATGCTCTTGCCTACAGGAGAGAGTTCTTTGTCACCCCTGAGATTATAAATGGTTCTTTACACTTTCTGAAAGTTATGGAGCACCACAGTCTCTATCCTGATAGGGAGGAATGTTTCCAGAAACTTTGCAATAACAACTCTAATGGGAAAAGGGTAGGAATATTAGGATAGATTTGGGCTTAGAAGTGAAGAAAGAATAAACAAAGAAGTTCTTGAAAAACAGGATGTATAGTTTTGATATTCAGAAACTATCATAGAAAAAGAAAATACTCCTATGTGGGAGGCCCTCAGGAAAATCCTCCTATGGGTCCTGAAATCCCTGACACTGATGTATAATGATGTTTCTTTCTCCCATGGAATTAACAGACTATGACTATGTTCTTAAGCTATACAGAAAGTCTCTCTGAAAGGGTTGCTTTCAAAGAATAGGCTGAATATCTGTGCTGAGAAAAAATATATTTAGGAATACACCTGCAAATTCTCTACTAAAACTTTGTTTAGAAATACAGGTTTACATACTTCTATAAATTAATTGAAGAGAAAGTCATCTCTTTGCATGCCCAAATAAGGCAGAAGAAAGTAATGATACTTTCTGATTTAAAAAAGTGAAACTTGTCCATTCATCTATCCCCTTCTGTTAGGATAGTTACCAAGTGGATACGTAGAAGCTGGGCATCCACTCCAGGCAAAACCACATGAGCCACTTTACCCAAGAGGTCCAAGGCTATTTAGACTATCATAGAATCCTACCTTCAGCAGGAAAATAACCAGATGATGTTTAGCATTGAGTTTGATCGGGAATAAAAGGATAGTGAAACTTGAGTCTCTGTGTCTCAGGAGTCCTAAACTATCCATCTTACACACTGAAATGAATCTAAGACAAGTCCAGCTTCAATGCGAGGTGTCCTCCCTAATTTTAGCAAACTTTAAGAGCCTCTAACACAAAATCTGGCATTTAGAAGTGTTTTATATAGCTACAAAACATGCCTCCATTAATCTCAGAGAAATCAAACATCTTACAATATGATTCTCTCTGAAGTTATTGTAGCCAAACTAGTGAAGACCACTTGCAATTTTTTCTTTTTTCTTTTTTTGGTTCAACTAGCATGGATCTTAATGGCTCTGAACAAGATCCTGAAATGAAGGCATATTCTGCTGTCTGGGTTGGCAGAGAAGATAACATTAAAAAATCTGAAAGAATGACAGCTGTTGTCCATGATAGAGAAGTGGTCATTTTCTACCACAAAGGAGAGTATCATGCTATGGATATTCGCTGTTACCGTAAGAGTTTATTTTTCCTTTGTAAATCTTATATTTGTTTGCTAACCACAAAACCATCAAAACTTCAGGTTTTCTTTAGTGACTAGATGTAATTCCTTTTCAGACTCAGGAGGACCTTTACATTTGGGAGACATAGAGGTATGTAAAAATCTATTATCAACAAACTCAGATGTTTGCTATTTATATTGTCATTTCATTCTGTATTCAAAAATAATTTACATTTGCGTTTGGACTATATTTTAGTGCTTTGACTGTAATTGCTAATATTCTAGGAATTCTCAGCCCTACAATGTAAAGAAAACCATTTCACAGATAAATATGAGAAATATGCATGTCTTCTGACCTAGCAGTTATACTCTGAAGTATCTACCCTACAGATATAATTGCACAAAAGTATATATATACACACATATATATGTGTATGTATAGCATATATATGTGTGTATACACACACACACACACACGAGGTTTATTGTAACATTATTTATTGTAATAAAAAAATTTACAGCAACCTAAATGTTCTAACAATAGGAAACAGTTTAAACAAATTATGAATAGCCATACTATAGAATACTGTGCAACTATTAAATTAAAGCAGCAGCTCTATATGTGTTGCTATGGAGGGATGACAACCATATATTTTTTATTTAAAAAAGCAAGTGGTAGAATAACAGGTCTAATGCAATCCCATTTTTAAAATAAAAAACAGCATTTGGTTTTTATTTTATATGCTTCCACCCAGTTTGAATTTTTCCAATGAGTATATATTACTTTTATAATGTAATACAAGTGTGTGTATATGTGTGTGTGTATGTATATATGTATATACACACATATGTATATATACGTAAAGAGAGAGAAAAACCACACTTCATAGGCTTAACTGAGGAAGGAATGGAGAACTGTCTTATTTCTTTGCTTTCCCAAACGAGCTGTCTTATTTCTTGCTTTCTACTTCATGATACTGATCTCTGTCTGTCTGACTGGTATTAAGTACAAGCTTAAGCCAGTGTGACACTCTCTCTACACTTCCTATCTAATGCCACATCTTCCCTCATGTTAAAGGACATATGTGTGTTTAAATTATGAATATTAGTTTTGGAATTATGAAAATGTGAATGTTTGTGGACAGTTCTGTGGGGATACAATATCAGTATTACTGCACTTCTGGTGTAGAGAAAAAATGTAAGCCCCTGGTGAGGATAATGTGGAAGAATTTCCCTCCCTGTCAGAACATAATGAGAGCTGCAAGACCTTGCTGCTCCAAGAGTGGTCCATGGACCACACGTACTAGTGTCACCTGGTAGTTCTCAAAATGCAGAACCTGTGCTCGCCCTAGGCCACTGAATTTAAACAAGATCTGCATTTAAACAAGATGCTGGTGACTCCATGCTCTTTAAACTTTGAGGAGCTGCTTTAAGACAGTTAAAAAGTTGAGAATTGACTACTTTGGATCATAAATCACTCTTCAATTAACACATGCACTCATGCCTTTAGTAACCTCTCCTGAATTTCCATCTGAAGCTTACCATTCTTCCAGCAGCTAGTGAAGATTCTTTTACAAGCACCTGAAGCCCTTGCCTCATTTCTGCCAAGGAAGTGACGCTGACATTTAATAGATAACAGGACAGCTGCAGTCACATGGTATAGTTACCTAAACTGGTTATCTTCTGATAGAACTCTAACGCCCTGGGTTTATAATCAGCTGCAGAAGGGACTTGATGACTGCAAAGATTAGGTTCTGCCTTATGCTGAATTTGTAAATGGGAGGAAAAAGAGAAGCTGGCCTGTTCCTTAACCTGGTTCTTTGGCAACAGATTCTATTCAGAATCTGAGGTTTATTGTGAACACTGGAAATGTCAGACTATTAAATCAATTATTTCCTTCCCCAGGATTTTGACGGACGATCGTGTATAGTTTGCCCCTGGCATAAATACAAAATTACTTTGGCAACAGGAGAAGGACTGTATCAGTCTATAAACCCTAAAGATCCATCAGCAAAACCCAAGTGGTGTTCCAAAGGAGTAATGCAAAGGATTCATACAGTGACAGTGGACAATGGAAATATTTATGTGACTCTTTCTAATGACTCTTTTAAATGTAACTCTGATTTTTATGCCACTGGAAACTTCAAAGTAATTAAGAGTTCTTCCTGATAAAATTACATGGCAATGAAAAATGTTCTGTATGTTTTGAAACTAACCTTGCTTCAATACCAAAGACGATTAACTTTTTCCAACATAGGCACATTTGTTATTTATCTTTTAAAATCATGTAAATCTGAGAGGTTCAAAAGTACATGTACTGAATATGATGTAAGGATTATTATCAGTATCCATAGAATACATTTCATCCATTCCTCTGTATTGATTGGAACCTGAAGGTTTAGGGTCTGGTATGTGCATTTTTAGAAGGATGAAAATTATTTAAAATGACTAAAATGAAGAAAAGGTAAAAAATAAGATCTAAGAAAAATTTGTGGGGAAAATCCCAATTTGATGTAGCAGATTTTATCACAGAAAAGGTTTTTAATATATACAAAATAAACAGAATAGTACAATAAACTCTTATGAACCCATCTTCACCAATTACCAGTATTCTTCCATTCTTGTTTCATTGATACCTCGATGCATTCCCCATCTCCCCTATTTGGTTATTATTACTTTTTTAGGTAAAATGTAAATACATTGAAATGCTTAAATCTTAACTGTTTGATTTTTCCAAATGTATAACAGACTTTTTACACTTCAAAAATGACTCCAAAAACGGGATCAATTTACATGCTGAATTTAAAAATAAGAAACTTATTAATGTGCTGGACATCAAAACCAAATACACCTCGGCTGAGTTTCTCTCCAGGCAAGGCAAACAGTCTCAAAGCAGGAAGACACACACAGCTGCTGCCCAGCCATGCGAAGAGATGTGAAGTCTCCTATTCAGAGAGCCAAAATTCTCTGAATGCCTATGTGAGATTTTCAAGTACAGGTTTTCTTAGTGTTAGAGAACTGCGTGTATGTATGTACAACTAAGTGTTTCATGTTAGTATTACAGAGAGATGAGATACGAGGCGGTGTTCCTTTCTGCTAAGCTGACGTGAAGTTGGTTCTCCCTACGTTTACCAAGCCAGTTATAATATTTGAGGCCAGCACTGCCCTGGTTGCCTGGTGCCCACGCTGTACTCTAACACCCTGAGTGCGGGTCATCTGAAACTTGGCAGCACATGGAATATAAGCCTGAGTGGGACCAGAAAGCCCTAGGGTGAGCAGAATATGAATTCGGAGTGAGAAAAGCTGTTTGTGAAGCCCCCAAACTAGTCTCAAAGCACAGTAATCTTCTCCATAGCACAAGGTTGAACTAAGACTCCAGTCCTAATCCTTATCATTCTAAGGGGCCCATCTGGACTCTTTCCCTTGTTTTTTGTAAAAATAATGAGTGAATGAGGTATGTATCATTAAGGCTCTGCTTACAGAGCCCTTTGCCTAATATCATTAATTTCCTTTTCTAATGGAATATGGGGAGTATGAGGTAATACAACACTCGCTATTCATTTCTCAGATGACTACTGAAGAGCCAGGCTTGGGCTTTGCATACATAACTGTGTATGGCAGCAGCTATTCACCATGTACAGGAAATGTACCATCTCTGAGATGGTTACATCCCAGCCTATTATATCAGGTGCTAATCCTCCAGTGACCAGTCAAGTCTTAACACATGGACAGAATTTAAATGCATGGAAGAAAATAAAATCCCTTCTGCAGATAAAATCATGGCCCTAGTTTGCAAGGCCAATTACAGGAGCATTTTCTCTCAGGATCCAGTGACAATAGTGAATAATATGGACTTGATTTCTGGTTCTAGATTTGTTACTCTAAACCTGGAAATAAAAATGTCATCTTCTGTCCTCATCAGATACAGAAATTTTTTCATCAGATTCTAAATAATACCCTGTTTTATAAATTTGTGACATCTATGAATTGCAAGTCCTTCACAGTTTACAGATGAGTTATAAAAAAATTGATAATAGGCAGAATCAAACTATGCACCTGTATATAGAAAACAAATATCCTTTGAAAAATACTTCTGAAAAAGATATGTAGCATTTTGATAGAGAGGGTTTTCTTCCCTCCCAGAAAAATAATTGAAAAAACACTTGAAACAGGTCTTTAATAAACACATAAATGTATTATAAATATACCCATATTATAAACCACAGTATAAAGTCTAACCCACCAAAGGTACATTTCCTTGTTCATTAAAAACTATCATGCTGCCACTGAGCTGCCAACAGGTGGCAGGATGGCTCAGCTAAAAAAACAACAACAAAAAAAAAAACAGGGCCGGCCGAGTGGTACATTGGTTAAGAGCCGGCTTGGGACGCCAGAGAGCCCCGGTTCGGATCCCACATATGAGGGCCAGTGACACTGCCCTCTACAGCTAAGATGCTGAACAACAGCTCGACCTGGAGCTGGGCTGCAGTGAGTCACTGGCGACGGCGTGAGCTGCAGCCCCTGCTGCAGTGGGTTGCCATGGGCTACCGTGTGTAGCCAGCAGCTAGCGTGAGCGGCCAGCAACCGCCATGAGCAGCTGTCCAGAAGCTGCTGATCTGCCTCTCCTGGGAAGAGCGCAATGATGATGCCAACTTGGGCCAGTGAAGCAACATCCTCCACAACTAGACTGAAGAACAAAAGGACAGCAACTTGTCTGTTCCCCTTCCCCCAATTCCCCAGCGCTGCTCCCATCTCCCAATTCCCCAATAAAAATCTTAAAAAACAAAAACAAAAAACTATCATATATACATATATATATTCTACATCTATATATACTATATTCTACATAAAGATGCATTCTATTTTCTCTACCATATAAATGCTTGAGAATGACACTTTATTAGTAGTTCCTCACTCCCTTTTTTTAAAGCAGAGCAGTCAGTATATGAAAACTAGTTTCTTAGTTTCATCAGATGAAAATCACTAGATAGATAACTCTTAAGCTCTGTTCAGTGATGTGTATGTTCAGATTTGCTCATTCATTCATTTCAGTTGATTGGTCAAACACAGAATGTAAAACTTGGATCTTATTACTCAACTTATTAGCAGGAAGTTTGAGGCAATCTGAAATACTGTCTGGCTTCTCCGGTAATGACCTGTAAGGTTTTACTTTGATTTCATCTTCAGGAAACTTAGGCTCAGAAAGCACAGGCTCAGAAAAGGCTTTTCTAAGATTTTCACTCCCATCTCTGTTTTGCCGTATGAATTCTTCTTCTTGGAAAATTTTCTTTACCTTCTTCAGCACAGCATTAACACAGATTGTCTAATAATAAACAAAATTGTTTAAAGTTTCTTTTTAAGCTACTAAATTTACAGGTAGAAAGTCCAGTAAAATATTTAACAAAGTCATAAATCTACATATTTTAATAAAGAAGCACTTCCTTTTAGGAACTCCTGGCACATGATAAACATCAGGAGATTGATTCCTTATTTTAAATACATTACACCATAATCTAGAAAGAAAATTAAAACCTAGTATGATTAAATAAAGAACGCTTTATATCTTTTCTCAATTCATTAGCTATTTTATAGTTTTATACTCTAATTAAATCAAACATTTCCTTTATTCTCTTGATTTAATTGAGTGAAACATTTTCTGAGAGAGAGAATTTGTCTTGAAACATGTTAATATCTCCAAGTAAGTTTTTGTTTTTGCTTTTCCCCCCTGGACTGTGCTCTACCTGTGTGTATGCTTGGAAGGGCATTAACATTTTGGTAAGATTTTAGTAAGCTAGTAGATCAATGATGTCTAAGCAAACATGTGACCCACCTTCCCTGAAAAATATTCCATTCAGTACTTTAAGAAAATGTCAAAAAACCAAACATATAGAGAAAAATAACTTCAAAAACTGAGAGTCACTAAGAACTGTATCCATTCAACTTATGCTGTAAGTTTACTAATGATGAAGATGATGCCAAGTATTTAAGGCAAGCAACAAAAATAATAAAAGCCATGAAATATGAGAAGACCTAGACTAACATACGTTAGTAGAGGTGCGTCAAGGTGACATGATTAATTGGCTTTAAACAATTAGAAGGTTTTCAGAGAGTAACAAAGAAAGGACTGAGGGGCTCTGCTTGAAGTGCCTGGGCTTCCTCCTGGCCTGCTGCCTCCTTTCTTGCCTGCTTCCCACTGTGAAATGGGGGTACATCAGATGCTTTCTTTTACTCCCCTGCAATGAGTGTGTGGCCACATGACACTGTTCTGGACAAAGAAATAGAATATGTCTGCTGGGGAGGAGGTCAGGAGGATTTTTGGAAAAGTTTTTTTCCTCCTATATAAAAAGACTCTTTTGCCCCTCCCTAACCCCTCCTTCTTTCTTTGGACACTGATATAGATGTGATACCTGAGCAAACTTAAGGACCATAAAGAACAAACAGGATAGCAGAAGAAAAAGACAGAAAGGCCCTGGGTTCATGAAGACATCACAGCTCCACTATACAAACCTGGGAAATGCTTAACTCCATACTTCTAATTAAGTGGGATATTTAAATGTCTTTATCCATTAAGGCACTGGAAAGTATTTTTTTGTTACTTGCATCTGAGTAGATCCAAACCTAGAGCTATAAAACTTGAGGTCCATCACTTCCAGCTGCAAACAGCTTCATCCATTTATCATTTTCTATGTATGCCATGCTGTGGAAAAAGGTTTGGAAACCCTATCCTATCTGATATATGTCTTCTTCCCTCACCTACAAATGTTTATCTGTGCCCATTCTAACCACTTCTGTCTCAGAAAATGAAAGGTCTTGATCAAGGTCAGTGCCTGTCTTTGCTTTTAACCTATTCCCGGTCATCTTCCCTATCAATTATTCTCTGACTCTTCAACTTCTTGTTCTTGACTGGCTCTACCCCTGCAACCTGTAACATCCTCAAGTATCTTCCCTCCTAAAATTCAAAAGTTAAAAAATCCCTGGGACCCTGTTTCCCTCTTGACAGCTACACACTCTCTTCTTGATCAAACCAGAATCTACATTCATGGTTTCTATTTTATCATCTTATTTCTGTCTTCCTTAGCCCATCACATCACTGAAATAGTCCTCAAGATGGTTAACTCCAACATCTTTACTACTAGATCTAATGGACACCTTTCAAATCTTAATTTTATTTTACTTTGTCTGCTTGTATTTAACACTTAACCACTCACAACTTCCTGAGTCTCTATTTCCTTGATATTGTTGCTCCTGATTCTCTTCTTACTTTTCTGATGATTGCCTAATGGATTTCTTCTTAGCTTACCTTAAATGTTGCTATTCTTCACACTTCTGTGGACTTTCCACTCTTTTCACTTGACATGGTTCTACTCACAAGATATTAACTTCCAACATATATGTTATGGGTCTTCAAAACCATAGTTCCAGACCTGACCCCTCCTAGGCCTTGGATGCATATTATATGACTAATTATCAGGTCACAAAAATTGTTTCTATTACCTACTTAGAACGTTTATAGCATGACAGATCATGTGGAATGATTTCAAATGAGTTGTATTTTGGTGTTGGTCTAGTTTGTTTTAGTCTCACCATAGCCATTTCATCCCACCCATTTTTTGCAGTGTATTTGCATCCTAGCTCAGTTGAACGTCAATCTTGTATGAAATTTACATTTAAGATATTGAGGACATATCAACATTTTAAAACACTTGCAAAATATTTGATAAGTTCAGGGGTTTTTTTAACTGAATATGTTTAAAAGTAAGTTGTTGTACTTTATTTTCAAAATGTCATGGATATTCTTGACCCTTTACATTTTCCCTATAAATTTTAGAATAAGCTAGTCAACTTACACACACACACACACACACACACACACACACACACACACACACACACACACACCTCTGCTCAGATTTGAATTGGGACTGCACTGAATCTATAGATTATGGGGAAATGTTAATCTTTATTACTGTGTGCTTCGATATGGTCAAAAAATATTTACAAAAATGTTCAAGACCTCTAACAAAAAACCATAAAAAATTATTAAGAGAAATTAAAGAAGATATAGAGGGATATAACATGTTCACAGATTGGAAGAAGGGCTTATTCTACCAGTTATTAAGGCTTATTATAAAGCCTTAATGATAGTGTTGAATTGGTTCAAGAATAGACAACTAGATCAACTGTATAGAATAGAGTCTATAAACAGACCTTAAGGACACTTGATTTGTGACAAAAGAAGTGTTCTGGGGCAATAGGAAAAGGGTTTTATTATTCCCAATAAATTGAGTCTGTTCAAGTGGATACCTATGGAGGAAAAATTTGACCCTTACCTCATACCAATTCCAGATGGATTATAAATCTAACAGTGAAAGGTAAAATAATAAAGCTCCTAGAATACATCAGAGGGAATAGTTTTGTGACTTTGGATGTATGTCAAAATTCCCTAGTTAAGACATATAAAGCACTTAGCATAAAGGAAAAGATTAATAATCTAGACTGCATTAAAATTAAAAACTTCTCTTTTAAAAAACACTGATAAAGGAGTGAAAAGGCAAGTCACAGAATAAAGAAATTTGCCCATATGTAACCCAAAAAGGGCTTCTTCCTAGAATATATTTTAAAGGTATAAATCAATAATAAAAATATGGACAATTAATAGAAAAGTAAGAAGAGACTTCAACAGAAATTCACAAAAAAAGATATCCAAATGTCCAATTGATGTGTAAAAAGGTACTCAATCTCATTAATCATCAAGGAAATGTAAATTAAAACCACAATATGATAATACTCATACCACAAGCATGACTAAAATGGAAAAGTTTGATAATACTAAGTGTCAGTGATGATATAACAGCAACTGGGATTCTTATAATCTCCTGGAAAGAATTGTTGTAACCATTTTGGAAATCTATCAATATCTACTAGAGATGAATACATGCATAGTCTATGGTACACCAATTTCACCAAAACATATGTACAAAAATATTCATAGCCCCTTATTCAAAATAGCTAAAACTGTAAATAATCTAAATCTTCAAGAGTAGAATGGATAAAGTGATACAGTGACTCAATGAATCAATAGAATACTACACAGCACTGAAAGTCAACAAATGACTGCTATAGGCATCAAACGAATGAATCTCACAATGATAGTGTTGAGCAAAAGAAGGCAAATACAAAATAATATACAGAATATGATTTCATCTATATACAATTCAAACAAAACCATCTATGAAATTAGAAATCAAAATGGTGGTTGCCTTTACAGAAGGATTAGTGATTGTTAGGGGGACAAAAAAGAGGCTTCTAGAATGATGGTAATATTTTGTTTCTTGACTTGCGGGGTACATAGGTTAATAGAGTTTGTGATAATTCATCAAGCTGTGTACTTTTTGTATATTATACTTTAAAAAAAATTTAAAGGTAAGTATAAATGGCAGTGGATTAAAAGAAAATAACCCTTTATAATTTATAAAATCTTTTATATTTTTGTCATGCTTTTTAATGAACACTGTTTGAATTACAGCACTTGTAATTCAAACTACACTTTTTAAAAATATTTGTGTTCTCTAAAATCACAGACCAAAACAATGGAATTCTGAATTTTAGCCAACCACAGCACAATAGCTGAAACAAAACACCAACTAAATGAAAGCAAAACCAAAACGTTTTGACCAAACAATAATAAACTTTGTAAGAATGAGATAACTTTAGTTATTTAAGCAAATTAGTTTTTGGTGGATTGAAGGAAAATTTTAATGTAAAATTTTTTGTAACAAGAGACTAATACTTTGATTTATGAATAGACTGTACAGTGTATCTTTAACATTACATAAAATAAGTATATTTCTAGATTCTAGTATTTTTTTTAACTTACCAAATAAATTAGTGCTGCATATGAAGCATATATTATGCTAGTTAAAGCAGTCTTTGCTGGAAAGGAAATGATTTCAAACAAAGAACCCTTTCTGACCTGCAAAAACAGAAGAGAGTTTTCTTATTAAAACAAAAGTTTTCCATGTTACAATGTTTAATTTTACAATGTTATTGAAAAATGAGAATTTAAATACTTCTTTCTAAAGAAAGTCATCTACTTTAGATCTATCTGGGTGTTTTTCACATTCTGAAAATATATTAGTTTATTTTTCTCCTTTAACAGAAAGATACTCTCTTTCGCTAATCAAAGCCTATGACAAATCTACAAAAACAACCTTCCATTTCCAAATCTAAATTACTTTAACTTTTTATACATTTACCAAGTGCTCACTAGGGGGTGCTGCTGTGCATGTTAGAAAAACAGCCTTTTGTTCAAATTCATGTAATCATCCTTTACTAAATTATTGATTTCTTCTATTAAGCAAACAGCAGTCAAAACACGAAGCATTTCCTGGAGATTAATGGCCTGCTTGGAAATGTTAATCAGGAGACAGCTGAAGGCCAACATTAAGCTCAGGGGATCACTAACCCTCAGGAAGTGCTCAGTGCTCATATCCAGCATGCTTTTTTGAAACACAGAGGTTTACACCAATAATTAATTTTCCTCTCAGATGTTTCTAGCTTCTGATAATAGAAGGTGTCCCTGCCTAAAACATAACAGCATAATATATTCAGTGTAAGGGAACTACACTCTTATAGGCTGCCTCTGTTGCCTTGAGCAGGACAGGAAATGAGGACATTAGGAAAAACATTCCCTTCCCATTCAGCAGTGCAGTGGCAGTTAGCCATGCTGCTCTGAAGGAAGAGCCAAGACCTCGAGCCAAGACCTCAATGACTTCAGTAACTCCCCAATGGCACAGGCTGTAGCGAATAAAACCATGCGATTGCACAGCAAAAATACACACAAACTAGAAAGAACCGTAGGTACGTGTTCATTAAAAAGTTATATTGTATATTACATTGACAACTGAATTAATGATAGAATAATTAGGTAAATTATGCTATATCCACTCAACAGTATATTGCAGCCTTTTAAAAGATGCTTCTAAAGAACGTGTGATAACATTTTATTGGACAACATTTATATGGTGCTGGGTACCAGATCCTGTTCTAAGTGCTTGTTATTGTAGTAAACTTTTTGCTTACTGCTGCTACTACTGAATGACAAGCAAAATTGCCCATTACAATTTCCCTTCTCTCTTAAGGGATTTCTGGAATGCTGAAGCCAGGAATACTGTCTAGCCTAGTAGCTAAGAGATAGCTGGGGAGGGGGGTGTACCATTCTTATTCCCTATTTTTCAGGCTATACCAACTCCTACATAGAGGAATAGATAAGGGCAGTTTGAGTCCCGTCTCTCCGTAAATCAGTCTGGAAAATTTCCCAGAGTTCCTGACTTCTGGAAAGAGTTTCCAGGAAATGAAGCAGCTGTTGCTGTTTCCCTCTTGCTAGAAGAATCAAAATGAGAGCGTGCCTTTGAATCCCGCTACTAGGCTACAAGGGAGTGTTTGCTGTGCTAGCAGAGAGCAGACGCAGACATTAGGAAGGAAAGCAGATATACTCCAATAAAGTGCCTCCTAGCAGAGAAAATGATTATGAGTTTGTGAATATATGAATGTAAGTGAGAGGTCTATATTCAATAATTGGTAGACCCTATACAATAAAAATAGAAGTGGGGTCTGCGTGCATAAGCAATTACTCTGTTTCTGTTTCACTGCATCTTTTTCAGATTTTGCCTTTCACCTAAAAGTAATTGAAACTGATTAGTTTCTAAATAAATTATGTATTTGATATACGTTATGCTTCTGAATGATGAATCTGTTGCATATTGCCAAAGGGTCACTTTTTCACCATTTTAATGCTTTTAATAAATACTCGCTATTCCTGTGACAAACCACCCCTGTAAAAAATACATTTCCTCCGAAATTCATGTGGCTACTGGCAAGTAGCCATTTTTCAATTTTTAGGCTTACTTGCAATACATGTTTTTCATATTATAAGCTACCTAGTTTCATTTTTGGCTGGCTATGAGCAGGAATAGTGATAAACAGGAGAAACTTTACCAAATGGGAGGCTTTATTTAGATTGCCTTGGCCTAGTTCAAAAGTTTTATCTTAATCTTTTTGTCATATTAATTTTATATTGTTTGTATATTTAAGTTAAAAGTACCTTTTTAAAAAAAGATTTTTATTGGGGAATTGGGGGGATGGGAACAGTGCTGGGGAATTAGGGGAAGGGGAACAGACAAGTTGCTGTCGTTTTGTTCTTCAGTCTAGCTGTGGAGGATGTTGCTTCACTGGCCCAAGCTGGTACCATCATTGCGCTCTTCCTGGGAGAGGCAGATCAGTCACCAGCTTCTGCACGGCCGCTCACAGTGGCTGCTGGCCACTCACGCTGGCTGCTGGCTACACATGGTAGCCCATGGCAACCCACTGACACAGGGGCTGCAGCCTATGCCCTCACCGGTGACTCACGGCAGCCCAGCTCCAGGTTGAGCTGTTGTTCAGCATCTTAGCTGTAGAGGGCGATGTCACTGGCCCTTATATGTAGGATCTGAACCGGGGCCCTCTGGCGTCCCAAGCCAGCTCTTAACCAGCGCTCCACTCGGCCGGCCCAAGTTAAAAGTATCTTGATATTAATATTATGCCCACGTAGTTCTTTTCTTTTTAATTTGGTGATATTAACCCATAAGATATAAGGATATTTCAACAGTTATCAACATTTCAATCTCTAAGTAAATTTCTCCCACATATTGGGTTGTCAGAAAAGTCATGACACATTTTTGCAACGAAAAACATAGAAAAAATGCGTCATGACTTTTCCCACAACCCAACAATTCTGACTGCCTCATCTCATAAAAGAACTATCTGGTTTTCACTAATGAGGTAAATCACAAAAAAAAAGCAAACTATAAGTAGCTTAGAAAATAAAAGATCCACTTACAGATGACCTAAAGGTTGGAAAACTAACAGACCCAATGTGGTTTATGTTGTCCAAAACCACTTTGATCAGGGACACCAGGAAAGTAATGGGGGAAACTAAGTTAGTGATTCACAAATAAGTGCTGCAAGAAGTACTGACTGATGTTAATAGATAGCTCCAGAAAAAAAGAACGTGTCTTTGCTTAGCAACCCACAATCCTAACGAGCACAGGACAGACTCCGAGCAATGCACAGTAAAGAAAGCTATTTGACTTTGTTTATCCCAGTATGAACATCCTGTGGGACCCTGTTCTTGAATAAGCTCTTAATCAGGTGGTCCTGTAAAACCTCAAATGTCCCAACCTCTTGGCCAAACTGGAGAATTACATCTTTAAGATTCCAGTGGTCCTGCGTTCTAGGAATTGTCCTTTGTCCCCAGGTCTTAAATTATACCACCCAAGATAGCCTTATGGCTGGCTCTACCAAGGACCTACAGAAGTTCCTGATATTTGTGAGGTTTCTAGTTTGAACCCTCAACTTGAGTCTATCTTGGAGGGTTGGGGTGAGGAGGAAACTTTAGTTAGAAAAGCCTCTGACCTTCATCTGAAAAGGGGGAGCACAAGGCACTTGTATCCACCTATGGCACAGGTATTTTAGAGACTGCGGGTTTTCTTCACTTTTGCCCATATCTTGCCCATATCACTCCACAGTACAAAGTAGAAACAGACATCTCTAATGCCACTGTAAGAAAAATTCTATCACAGGAAGAGCGCCTGGTCCTGTGGCCCTGCACTGACCTGCCAAAGTCAACAACCATGTCTGGGAGCTGACGTGTCTGGCTGAAGTCAGCATTCAAGCTGATTATCTAGGTCACTGCGACTTAGAGCAACTGCAAGCTTCACTCAGCCAGGCAGCTTACAAGGCTAAGCAGATGCACCATTCTGTAAGTACTGGTGCTGGGAATGTGGAAAACCACCAGAATATTCTCTATCCAGTTTTCCATTTCTGAGGTCCCCTGTAGAACTAGCAGATGTCACTCCAATCTCAGCTCTGCAGAACCTGGAAGGGCTTGAGGAGCCACCTGACTCAGCACCCACAGCGCTAAGTGCAAAGCAAGTCTCTTTTAACAAGATGGCCAGCTGTAAACTCCTAACCCCAACTCTCTGTGCTCATGTCACAACAAGCCATCAGAATGTCTTCAGGTCATCTGTATCATTTGGGTCTTTGGGTAGTTCACAGTTGACATAATACCTTTGATATATTAAGGTATGTATGACATGCTCTAGAGCTGATCATCCAACCACAAAGGCCTGGGCAGATTGTCAAGGGAGCTCCTGTGACAGTGTCCATTCTCTAATTAGCTCAAGGAGACCATTAACTATAAGCTTCATCTCAGACCACATCAAAGGGTGTCCTAATGAAATGCTCCTCTAGTCGGTGTTCTTGAGAGAGGTAATCTGCCTGACTGGCGATCCCAGCTACATAATATTCAACAAAGTTTGGGTAGAACCATTTAAAGTGTCCCAGGTAAATCATCCTCTTAGCAGTGAGACATGAAGGGGACATGAAGACGATCTTTGACACATACCTACAGATTAGGTGAACTGGCTGCTTACTCCCCTACATAAAGTGAGGTCCTCCATGCATCTACCAAGCATATCCCCTTGCACAGTAATTCCAGATTTCACTCCTGTTACTTCTGTACACCACAAAGTTCCGCCTTGACACAGGTGGCCTGACTATTGAAGGAATTCATGTTGGAATCCACTCTGGGTAAGCTGAACTCTGTCACTTTGGGAAGGCAGCCAGCAGTGTACCAGGGTTGGTCTAGTTCCTCTGTGCTATGCCACTTACCTCAGCACACTCCGGGACCATGATAGGCTCCATTCACAGACCAATCCATTGACCTCCACCATACCTCATACATTATTCTGTTCTTTCTTTGACTCTCCGGGCCACTGTCTTCACTATTCATACTTCTATTACTGAGACTTTCAGATTGAAGCTATGTTGTTTTCTTCTTTGCTCCAAAACTTGAGTTTCCTCTCAGTGACTTCTCTGTGGTTCTCTGCCCTAGTTAATAAATATTACCCAAGGAGAGCTGCCTCCTCACTCCTACCTGGCACTGTTCCCACTTGTCTCATTCCAGCCATGTGGAACTACTTACATTTCCTGAGTCATGCTTTCTTTCACCTCAGCATCTTAATATGTACACTGTTCTCTTCCCGGAAGGATTCTCGTACTTTGCTACCTGGCTCATGTCTCCTCCTTCAAGTCTCAGGTCAAGTATTACCTTCTGGAAAGCCAACAATGACTACTCTTTGGAATTGTACGCCCCTTGTTGATGCTTCCATAGTACACCTTGCACACTTTGATCATGCACTTGTTATACTTTACTAGCATTGCTTGCTTGCCTGTCATCACCATAGTTCAAAAGGCAAGGCGTGGCATCTGTGAATCCTCACTACCTAAACTAGGTACCTGATGTGATTTTTACACATCGTGTGTTCAATAGATATTTGCTGACTGAATGAAAAAGTAGAATTATACTTTACTTACTTCCAAAAAGGAATTCAACCATTTTATATTAAAATGTGTAAAAGATATTAAGAAGGATAGCTGAAGGACATCTGGTTCTAGCAACATGGCTGACGGAGCCAACGGGGAACTCTTCATACAGAAAAACCTCCAAATTCTATATAAAATCATACTCGAAAAAGTTAATATAAAACTGAGTTGAGAGAGAGAAAGAGAGAGAGAAGGAGAGATCCCCCTGAGCCAGAAACAGAGGGAACTAAAAGCCAGGGCAGTGAGCATGTAAGTGGAATAGTGTCTGGGGGCTTGAGTTTTAATAGATTGGAGATGAGATTTAGATGCACATGAGGCGAGGATTAAGCCTGTGCATAGTCTCAGTGAAAGGGGACTAGGGCAACTGTTCCCAGCATTCCTGGAAGCAGGTAAGGACGCTGGTCTTCACCCGTGACTGATACCCTGGAGCACTAGCAAAATCTTCCACAAGGAAAGTTCTACTGCCAGAAGGGATTTCTATTTTTGAAAAATCCCTGTTGAACAAAAACTTTCAGTTAAATGAAAAATAAACTCCAAAGGAAATGATCTACTATGAGTGAGACACGATATAGATCACCGTAATCAGAAAGATTAGCATCCTCCAAATATCTCAAAGAATAATGTTTAAAAAGACCACAAATAAGTATATTTAACATAATTAAAGAGATTTTTTTTAAAAAGATATAACCCGTAAAAGATACTTTGAAGAGAAAAAATTAGAAATTGGGGGTGAGGGGGGACACCAAATAGAACTTCTAGAAATGATAAAAATGATTTTTATCAAAAATCACAAAAAAATCACAAAAATCACCAAAAAATCACAAAAAAATCACAAAAAAACACATTGAATAACTAATAGAGCATATTAGATACAGCTGGAGAGAACTGGTTAACTGGAAGAGAGCTCAGAGGAAATTATTCAAAATGCATCAAAAAGAGATAAAAAAATGAAAATATGAGGAAGGTAGATAGACAAAGAACAAAATGAGAAGGTCCTAAGTATGTTTAATAGGCATTCCAGAAGAAGAGATTAGAGAAAATGAGAAAGAGGTAATATTTGAAGAAATAATGGCTAAGAATTTTCCAGAATCGAAGAAATTATCCTCAGATTTAAGAGTCACAATGATTCCCAAGTGTACCTATTCTGAAAAGCATTTGACAACAGATAATAAAATTGAAGATGTGCATCCCTCATGACCCAGCAATTCCTCTTTCAGATATATGCCTGGAGAATGTCTCACACATATGGATATGGAGTCATTTACAAGAACGAAGCACGGAAGCACTGTTTGTAACACAAAAGAATTGGAAACTGAATTGCCCATCTGTCCAGTAAGAGATAAACTGTGGATTATTTTTTCTTAAAATAGAATACCACAAAGAAGCTAAAATAATAAATCATAGCTGCATATATCAAAAATGTTAAGTGAAAAAAGGGAGTTTCAGAAGGATAAGTATAGCATACCTTTTATATAAATTTTTAAATATACATAGAATGGGGCCGGCCAAGTGGCTCAATTGGTTAAGAGTTGGCTTAAGAGCTTGAGCTCTGAGCAACAGGGCCACCAGTTCAATTCCCACATGGGCCAGTGACACTGCGCCCGAGCTGAGCTGTCGCTGAGCTGCCAAAAGGTGGCAGGATGGCTCAGCTGGTGTAACAACAAGATTGCCTGTTCGATTGCCCACCTGCAACTAAGACTGAACTTGGCACCTCGAGCTGAGCTGCCGCCCAGATGGCTCAGTGGATAGAGCATGTGCTCTTAACAAGGCTGCCGGGTTTGACTCCTACATGGGATGGTGGTTATGCCCACCCACAATTAAGACTGAACTCAACACCTTGAGCTAAGCTGCCACCCAGATGACTCAGTGGAGGAGCGTGTGCTCTTAACAACAAGGCTGCTGGTTCAACTCCCGCATGGGATGGTGGCTACGCCCACCCCCAACTAAGACGGAACACAGCACCTTGAGCTTAGAGGCCACGAGCTGCCAATGGGAAGCCAGATGGCGACTGGCGCCCTCCACAACGAAGACTGAAGAACAACAACTTGGCTGGTCCCCTTCCCCAATTCCCCAATAAAATCTTTAAAAAATAAAATAAAATAAAAACATAAATATACATAGAATGATAGCTGTATAAAAATGTAATGAAAATATAAACATGCATGGAAATGCTCACATCGACTTTAAGATAACGATTACCACCTTTGGTGGAGAAGAAAAAGGGGACAGAATTGAAGCATGGTTAATTATATTTCTTTTTATAAAGGAGGTATCTGGAGGCAATATCGCAAAATATTCCTACCAGTATAAATTTGGGTGGGACTTCTGGTAAACTACCTTTTACATATTTTAAATACTTTACTGATAAGAATTTTGGAAAAGTAAAGCTATGTACTAAGACAATTAGAACAAGAGGAAAGGAGAAGAGATTTCACAGGTGTTGATCTTGAACTGATGTCAAAAGAGACAGTCACAGTCAGCATATGGATAAGTCATTTAATCCTTCAAGCTGTTTCTCTCATCTCGAGTTCCTGGAATAATTTATCCCAACTAAGCCCTAAATGTACCTGTCAAACTCAGTGTTGGTCAAGGCAAAAAAGGCAAACACATTGTGTTTTTTGTTCTCATGATTGGATAAAAGGAAACACAAATTCAACTGGAAATAAATTTTCCGGCCACTGAATGTTCATGAGTATTGGAAGACAATTCTCCATGGATGTATCTCATTCCTGTACAGATTGGATGTTCTGAGCCAAGGACACGGTTGAATAGCAAACAGCTTTAAGTATTTTCCTCTAGAGAGATTTAGAGATATACCTCCCAAAACGTGTCACAGCACGAAAAATAAAGCCCTATTCTTACCCTCCAGAGACATATTCGCTTCTCTCCACCCCTGCCCACCACCCGGAGGCTCGACAGACAAGCCAGCATCCACATAAAACGCTGAATCTCCCAATTTTAGGGGTCCTCTCCTGTGATGCAACTTACTAGGAACATGTACAGGTGACATCTGGCTCTCATCACACTGCCCCATGGGAACCGAGGTGTAGGGAACTGACACAAGATACTGACTGCTCTGGTTTGCTGCTTTGGCTGTGATTCAACAACCTGTGTCACTGCCTTTAGGGTCTTGTGTCACACTGTGTGTGTGTGTGTGTGTGTGTGTGTGTGTGTGTGTGTGTGTGTGTGTAACCACAGTAAGCTAACTTGTTAGCTTGTAAATAGTGTAAAATCTCAGATCCTTCACAGTTCTGATTTAGCAAAGAGGAGCAAAAAAAAAAAAACTCTAAATAATATAATGGACAGTGTCTTTAAACATGATTTCATATTAAATACAGAAATAGTCTTAAAGGATACTTCTTATGTCAATCCTTTGTAAAAACAATACAAGGAAAGAAACATCCAGGCAAAACATTAGATTCAGAAAGATATTTCAGTGGGAATTTAAGATGATGTGGTTCAGCTATGTTACTTTTTGATGATCTAAAGATAAAGAAAGAAGGCTTTTGGTGCTTAGAGAATCCAGTACTTAAAAAACAAAACACATTTTTTTTACTTTCTCAAACATCAGATATTATGACAGTGCCTTTTACAAATGCTGTCTCAGACAGTTCATTGTTGAAATATCTGAAGATTTCTGGAAATGTTAAACTCTTTGGTTAGAGAGAGATTCCTGTGTAATGAATATTCGGTTGATTTAGCCATCTATCATCCATTTTCTCATCTTCTCAAAACAACCCAGATTTTTGTTTAAGGATTCATCCTTTCCCCATTCTCAGGTCATGTGGTCTGGATGGGGCTCCAACCTCTCCTCTAGGGATGAAGCAGGTAATTGAGTCCTAGGTCAATCAGTGCATCCCATTTCCCTGGTTTAGAGGCCAGCCATTCTCTAAGAGTAAACCTCAGGACCTGGCCAGGAACGCTGGGTCAAGCACTCTCTTTTCTGCTGTACTTGAACCTGGAAGGACGAAGCCCTGGAAGAGCTGCAATTCATCTTGTGACCATGAGAGAAAAGTCAGTCTGAGAATGGAGTCAACACAGAGAAAGCAGAGCCAGGAGATGGAGAGAAACAGAGAAACAGGATCCTGAAAGCCTCACTTGAGTACCTGTATCCAGCTATGCCTGAAACCTTATCAATTCCGTATTGTTCAATTACATGAACTTATTAATACATCTTTTTTGCTTAACTCAGTTTGAGCCAGGTTTCCTCTCCCTTTAACAAAAGAGTTAAAACTGATTAAACTCTGGGGTTTAGATTCCAGACTTGTAAGATTCTTAATTTTTGAAACATTTAGAATGTTTTGAATAGTGTCCAGGTTGAAAAAAAAAACAGAGTTCTGTGACATAAAGTTCAGGGGAAAAAAAAAAAATTGGTCCTGAAAAAATTGTAACAGCTGTTATCCTTTAAAAGAGTCTCAATGAAATGATGTAGAACATGTAATTTGAAATATACCTGGATGTTGATGGGTCTCTTAAAGTGAGTTTATAGTTAAATATACTCAATATGTTATGTCAATCAAGGATTATCTTGGAAAACATAGGTTATAGGGAAAAGGGAACAAAACAATCATTTTCAAGCTCCATTGTAGGATTTTAGGTTTGACATAAGTGGTAATTTGTATGCTTATATTTAGGTTGAACCATCTGAAATTGACAGTTTCATCTAGCTCAATCAAATAACAAGGTAGAAACAAGTCTACATTACTTCCTGTTTCATATTTGTTTAAACCAACGAATATATTATATTGAAAAAAGGCCCAACAATTCATTTTTCTTATCCAACTATTCTTGTTTTACAGGTAGAACAACCAAATATGCTACATTTTTCATTTTTAAATCTTGTAATTTCAAAACAGTTTCTATAAAAAGAGTCCTTATCTTGTGTAAACGCCACGTCGACTTACCTGCGTGTTATAGAGGGGTTGCCTTGGTGCATTCACTTCCCTCAGCAGATGGTGAGATACGTCCCTTAATTCTAGGAGCCTACAAACAAGCTGAGGTTGTAGAAGTTTGGCCACTGATTTGGAGGACGTGGATATGCTGTTTAGTCCTTGAATCAATGTTCCTCGGTTGATCCTGGCTAAAGCGACAGCCATTCTGATTTTGGATGTTTTTTGCATGGATTCTCTTTTCTAGAAAATAAGCCTTTGAAAAGTAACTGATGTGTGATTCTCCAGTGAATTATTAAAATCTATGTCAGGCCGAGGCTGAGTACTACATAACTGTATACTCTGCATGGTCCTATGCATATACTGTATCCAATAACTATATCCCCACCCTTTATACAACTTAAATCTTTATATAAATGTATGCATTTTTCCTTAGGATAAATATCTAGAATTTAGTTACTAGCCTAAAGATATAAATTTTTCATTTTTATTTCTAGGTTGATTTACTTTTTGCATTGCTTTTTTTTTTAAAGAACAGTTTCAAAAATAATTCCTATTCAAATATTATTCAGTGATTGAATTATTCAATCAATAATTCTTACTCAAAACTTACAAATATTTTCTCAGTTTACTTTATAATTTTTTAAATGATAAAATATAGCATACATACATGATGCACTCTACAATTTAAAGAAAAATAAAACAAGTACCCTATATACTAATCAACAAGCTTCGGGAACGTTTACTTCTAAACACTTCAAAACTTCTATGAGCATTCTGATAGAAGAAAATCTGTGGCATTACCCAAACACATACAGTGCAGCTCTTTCTCTGCTCTACCAGAAACAGAACCACAGAGAAATTACTTGCAATGTGGTTAGACTGCATTCCAGGCAACAGACAAGTATAGTTTCCATTATTCATTTAAGTACTGTTATGGGCTTTTCTGGCTTTTTAGGATAAGCAACTTTGAATATCAATTTATTACATCAAAACGTTAAAGTATAAAACATCTTTCAGATGGATTTTTTTATCTATAATGAATATCACCATATATTTGTCTAAGAGCTAACATGCTGTATATTCATTTAAAATGCCTCAACTTTTATCCTGAAGGAATAATTGTATTATTGTTATTTTCGTCACCAAAGTTCAGTCCTCTTACTGTTCAGCATTTGCCACTGGAGATAAACAACAGTTGTTCTAGCCTGTCAATGAGGATGCATTTCTGCAGCACCTGGAGTCCTGCTGTGGTTTCATCTGTTAACTTTACTGGAAAAGTCCCATTAGAACCCCTGTGGTCCTAACTCTCCTAGTCCATATGAACAGTAGAGGATGCAATCTCAACTGTGAGCTGCTACACTGGCTGTAAGGCCAAGCCACTTTAGATCAGAGCAACCCTCACAATCAGTTATGTGGCAGGCAGAGCAAACAAAATACCATGAGGTGTAGTCACTTGATATTATTCCTACCTTGGTGGTGAGCATACAGGGGAGAGAAACCACGTTGTCTGCAGTATCCAAAGCTCCTGCACATACAGATTCAGTTTCTCTTGTGACCTTATGCTTTGCTGTCAGGGCCCAGGGCAGGCCAGCCCTAAATATCCCACAACGGCATACTAATTATTTTGAATTCAAGTGACTTAAGAAACTGCCAGTGCAAGAACTCTGACCGCTCCCTTTGTCCCCTGGAAAGCAGAAGACAAATCTCCTATGTGAAAGGTGCTTTCCCTGCACCTGCAGTCTGATGAAAGAGAGACGTCCTTGTCACCAGAGTTAGGGAATTCAGGGCTGAGAATTGTGTACAAACAAACCTTGTTGTTGTTTTTTTGTTTTTTTTACTAATTTACTACCCAAGCTAGAACTTTGCCTCGATTCCTCATGAATAAGCACCCAAATCTAAGTTTTTATCTTGTTAACTCTTCACAAATGTATTGTTTCTTTGTCTAAAAGGTATAAAAAGCTGCCTGCTTTGATCATTTCTCTGAGTATCATTTATGATCTGTGTGCACACATTCAATTGGTTTTTCTCCTGTTAATCTGGTCTTGTGCCAATTTTATTAGTCCAGCTGTAAGGGCTCAGGAAGGGGAGAGGAAGGCGTTTCCCTCCCCCATGTCCTTCACATCGCACCAACACTTCCTCCCAACTCCTCCTCCAGGTGGAGCAGCTAGAATAAGTTTGGTTTTACTTCTGATTATAATTTACTGTGCTTTCTCTCATTATAATTTATAATCACAAGGTGAAGGCCATATTGCCAGGGCAAACAGGAAAGGAATATGTGCTGTCCCACCTTTACTGAAACCTCGTGTACGTGGCCATTCAGTGTTCTAGGGGACCTTTCATTCGTGCAGTTGCAAAACATTAACATTTTGAAATTTCCCTCTCCTTATTTTATAAGTTTCTTTACAAAATCTTGGTGCTTCGTACATGCTGGCCTGGATTCACTGACTTGACACATGTATTTCTATTAGCAAATCTTTATTAATTCCCCCAAAACACTATATTAGATCGATTCATTCAACTTCCTCCTCTTTTACAAAATTGTCTTTCTAAATTTTTATCTCCGCAGAAAAAGAAGTTTATTAATCTGTTCATCAAAACTCTCCTGTAGGGTTCACATAATTTGTGTTAAGCAAAATTTGGTGTTGATTATAAACAATATTTTTAAAAATTCAAGAGTGCCTTACAATAATGCTTTAGCACACTTTGTGTTATCTTTCTCACTTTAGTCTCATCATGAATTCATGGCTTTTTCCAACACACTTAATCTGTTCCTAATTAATATCATCTTTGTTTCCTTTAATGTTCAAATGGTTACAATTTGACAGACTATCCATTCCTTCAAGGTTTTTTAAATGCTTTCCTTTTTTGATACTTTCCTAGGTACCTCTGAAACAATTATTACTTCTGACCACAAAATATTTCTGACCACCTTTATTTTCCCTGCCTCAAAACATGGAATCAACTTGTTCCCAAGAAGACCACTATTTCTTTTAAGAAGAATAGTGTTAGAAACCAACTGTGGGCACTGGGATGCATGTTCAGTGGTCCTACATGTTTCTGGGAATATGAAAATGACAACAGAGAACAGGCTACTTACATTCTTTCAGATGCAGACTCAGACATTCTTCTTTAAAAAACAAAAAAAAGTCCCCAGTTTATAACGACAAGTTCAGTTAGTTACCTTTTAATTAGCTCCAGTAGAAAAATATTTTTAAATACCTCCCCCTTTTTTGAGGTAACAGCTTTTCCTTTTTGTTTATTAGCTATGCTATATATTTTCTTACCAAACCATGTGTATAAAATTCAATGTTGACCCCAAATTAAGAAGCCTTCATTTCTTTTCCCTCAATTTTTTTTTTCACTCTTGGCCTACACATCCTCAAATTGGTCGCAAAATGTACAAGTTTAGATAATTTTGTCATCATCATCATCTGGGCACATCAACATACATCAGAAAAGGAATTCCAACTCCCAGCCACTGCTAACACCAGAGACACACAAAGGTACTTAAAGACTATTTACCAAAAGAAACTTAGCATCCATTAATCAGATTGGTTCAAGAATTCTGCTCCAGATTTCTCTATTTGAGCTCCATTTTTTGAATATATATCCTTTTTTCCCTTTTAATTTTTTTATTTCTAGAGCCATGCCCATTTCTTCATCATCAGCAGTTTTAATGCTGACCTCCAATTTCTACTACATCAGCTTTTTACATTCTATATGTATAAAACCAGCCTGTCAGCAAATCTTATTCAATTCTTTCTCTGAATATTTCTCAAATACGACCACTTCTCACTGTTCCAGTACCAACACTCACTCCGTCATATTTATATACCACTATCATCTCTTCTCCTGACTAGTAAATTAGCCTCCTCAATGGTCTCCCTGCTTCCACACTTGCCTATTTTCATTCTTGTCCTCAGCGTATCAGCCATACAGATACAATTAAAACTTATGTCAGATCATATCTTGCTTTTCTGTTCACCTCTTCAGTGGCTTCCTGGTACACTCAGTGTAAAAGCCAAATACATACAATGATCTACAAGGCCCTAAAAGTTTGTCTCTTTATCTCCTCCCCGGCCTCCTCGTCTTTTCCTCTCCCTCTGCCTCCTCATTTTTTGGTGAACTTGTTAGGTATACTCCCACCTCAGGGACTTTGCACTAGCTATGCCATTCGGTCTCTCAAGGATATTGAGATTTACTCTCTCACTTCCTTCAAGCCTTAATTCAAAAATGACTTTCCCTTCCGGTGTACACTGCAGTGGTCAGGCAGCTGAATAATAATGAATGTCAACTATAATTATATATATATATATAGTCACAGGATGTGGAATACAGCATAAGGAATAGAGTCAGTGGAACTGTAACAGCTATATACAATGTCAGAAGGGTAGTAGACTGAGGAAGGGGGGTTATCATTTATCACTTTGTGAGGGGTAAAAATGTCTAACTATTACATTGTTTTGTACACCTGAAACTAAAAAAAAAAATTACTTTCTCACTAAGACCCTCTCGGGCCTTAACCATCAATTGTTCTCCCTATCCCTACCCCTTCTCTATATCCCTTCTCTGCTATATAATTTTCTTCTCCTTAAGAACTGCCATTAACATAATATGTAGTTTATTTTCTTTGTTTATTGTTTTTCTACCTGAGTAGGATAGAAGTTCTATGACAGTGTTTTATATCCATTTGTCTTACTCATTTTGCCCCAGGGCCTATGAATGTGTGCAAAAATGAATGAATGAGGAATATCAGAAAAATATAACAAGCTAATATTGAGAAATATCAGAGAAATATACCAAATATTAAATTATAAACCACCCAGAAAGTTTTCAGTACACAATGTGCTCTGCAACTTTCTCAATGATAGTGGCCCACATGAAACAACTCACCAAAGACAAAACTATAGTTGAATTACAGAACATTCTAGTTACAGTCCTACTCTCATATTTAGAAACCCCAACACCAATACAAGTAATTTCCAGACAACATTGGTGCATCCCCAGCAGTTCTTGTCCCACATGTTAAAAACACAAACAAGCAGGGGCCGGCCGAGTAGCGCGATGGTTAAGAACTGGTTTGGAACGCCAGAGGGCCCTGGTTCGGATCCCACATCTGAGGGCCAGTGACACTGCCCTCCACAGCTAAGATGCTGAACAACAGCTCAACCTGGAGCTGGGCTGCCGTGAGTCGCCGGCGACGGCGTAGGCTGCAGCCCCTGTGGCAGTGGGTTGCCATGGGCTACCGTGTGTAGCCAGCAGCCAGCGTGAGCAGCCAGCAGCTGCAGTGAGTGGCCATCCAGTAGCCGGTGACTGATGTGCCTCGCTTGGGAAGAGCACAATGATGGTGCCAACTTGGGCCAGTGAGGCAACATCCTCCACTAGATTGAAGAACAAAAATGACAGCAACTTGTCTGTTCCCCTTCCCCCAATTCCCCAATAAAAATCTTTAAAAACAAACAAACAAACAAACAAAAACCACACAAACAAGCAAACAAAAAACAGAATTTAGAAAAGCACTTCTACAGATGTATAAATCCAAATTTTGCATGGATTCTAGTATGTTCTGACTACAGTTCCTAATTTTGTAGAATACAGTTAAGTGTAAGGTAATTACAGAATAAAACACATAATCACCTTTCCTAACAAAAACCCACAAAAACTGACCCTTATTTACCACAAAATTTCTCTCATTCCATTAAATGATCTGAATTAAAAATGTTTTTAATTCTCCAATTGTAGTATGCATTTTTCATTTGTTCAAACTTAAAGGTTTACTATTTTAAGTCCTCATATGGAAATCATTTGCAATTGCTACTGTAAACCTTAAACGCTCACTTTTTTACTAAAGGAAATAGATGCTGACGCGATGGGGTCTGGGCTGGTTAAGAGGGAGCGGGTGGAGAGTACAGGACCTCAGAAGCCACAACCTCAAGCCAAGATTCTAAAATTAATTTTCCCCAGCCCCAGAAAAAAAATTTTTCTTCAAAATCTTCAGCCATGAAGAACTATGTAATCACCATCACTCTGGGTAGATTCCTCTATAAAACTTCCACCATCACTCCCTTGAAATTTCTTTTTTTTTTTTTTTTTGCTTCAGGACAGCAAGATGGCTTTTTCCTAAATAAATGCTTAAAACAATATTTAAAAAAAATAGATTTAAATACTAATTACAAAATTTAGAGATTTAAAATACAACCCAGTTAATAAAGCCCTCTAAGTATTCTTAAAACCATTCCTTTCAGTATGTGTGGGAACCGTGATGGAAATAATAAAATTTGCAGCATTCATAATCTGACCTTTCAAAAATAATCTAGTTAGCAATGGCATGCTAGCATTGTTTTCTGGATAATTTGTTTTTGAAGAGCAAATGACTTCAATGTGTTACAATATCCCCTACTCAGGTTTCTCTAAAGTAAATGGTGGAAAAAGAGCCATGTTCAGTGTTTTGAAAATGAGAAACTATGTTTCTATGTTTATGTTCTTCTCTGAATGGGGTACATTTCTTCTAAGTAAATGATTTCAAGGAGTTGGAAATAGGAATTTGAAAGTTCTTTCTTTATGGATCAGAATATCAATCTGTTTCACCAGATAGTATGCTATGGCTCTAGTGATAATGGGGCCACGCAAAAGGTAGGAAGCGATGAAGGGAGATGTAAAGAAAGTTGCAATTTCTTTGATTAAATAAAACCCATTTCTTTAATGTTGGCAATGGTGGGAGAATCACAACTAGAAGGTGCAACAAGGCTTTTGAGGCCTATCTCTGGCTTCCTAGACTCCCTCAATGATCACTGCCATTACTGGGCCAGCCTTAGCCATTTCATGTCCTAGACCCAACAACGTCAACTGCCCATCTCCTTCCTTAATGCTCCAGAGCACAGACAAGAAAAGTCTCCAATGTTTCAATAGACTTTATATACCAAGACCAGGGGCATGCAAAGAGGGGAAGCAACTAGACACTAAGTCTAAGATATAGAATTATAAAATCAAGTTTGCTCTCTGTAGCTTTTAAGCTTTATCCTATTCTGCTTAAACACCACCATCTGGGTGCCATCTTATCACTGCATCCAGAGATCCACACTTCAGTATCACCCTTCCCCAAAGCCTAGACTCAAGATCCACGCCATTTATTCAGATTTACATGCCATTCTGGGAACATGCTGTTGCATACTTTTTTGGCCTGACACTGCTTCCTTTGGAATATACTTCTCTTCTCCTACCCACTTACATTAACCCTTTCTTCATCTTGAAAACGCCAATTCATCCTTTGAAATTCAATTTAAGCCTCCTTTCTCCATGAAGCCTTCTCTGACCATTCCAAGTAAAGTCATTCATTCCTCTAAATTGGGTATGTATCTTACCATATTTCAATGCAATTGCTTGTTTACAACTCTGTCTCCATGAGGTTAAGCCCATTGATTAAAGGAATCCTATCACGTTTATCTCTGCATTCCCCTTCCCAGTCTCAGGCTATAGTAAGAATTTAGTAAATATCTCATTCCTAGTTGTCTGGATAAAGAGTAAAAGGTAGCTCTAATACCTCTTCTTTGGAATGAAATATACAGACTTTATGATTACTATGTTACTCAGAGTGCTTTTTTGTTTATTTCCAGGTTCCTCATGTTTGACATTGCCAAAAGTCTGTTATCTAGATAAGGACACTGTTGCTGTATGTACCATGTAACATATTCCATTCCAACTATAGTCAAAATGCCTGAAACAACATTTTTCCATTAAGAGCTGTGTACTTTTGAGTAAATTAGGTTACATGTGCCCCCTAAATAAGATGTTACTTTTTCCTGACCATATGTCTCTTCAAAACTCTCTACTTAACTAACCCCTCTTCCAATATTTTATGTCTCAAATCCTTTTTAGAACAGACATTTAAAACATACGCTTATATACATTGTTAAGATTTATATCACTATTTTATTTCCACATTAAAACACACACCCATACAATACTTATCTTTCCATTGTTGTCATTTATGTCAGTTATGTTTTTTTCATAGATTTAATTGCCATAGATTTTAATTAAAGTATATCTAGGCATTTTTCTGATTTTACATTAAGCAACTCCTAAGTAAACTACATTGCAATTGTGGCTATGAGAGAGTTCTAGATTTCCAATCTAATAACTAAGTGACTATCTTTCAACTTAATTTATCTATCTACCTTATTTCCTTATCCCCAATTTCTCCCAGTGAGTAAGAGTTGGATTTTGTTTTTCTGAGGCGGAATTAAAGTTTTCCTAAGCTTCAAACACTGATCTCAAAATCAAGCATTAAATAATTGGTATGAGACTAAAAATACAATATGCTGGGTTGTCAGAAAAGTCATGACGTATTTTTTCTGTTTTTCGTTGCAAAATTGCATCATGACTTTTCCGACAACCCAATACTTTTAATAATCCTTTTCCGAGTTATGAAATCGCATTACCTGATTAGATTGTGATAATCTTACGATGGTAGGGAATTCATCTTTAAACTCATCTATAAGGTCCATGATTGCTTTCTGGATTCCCTCAACTAAGAAAAAAAGAAGTTAGAAAAAAAAAGTTCTTTAACTGAAAACATCCCATAACCATAATTCAAAAGGACATTAAACACTAGGTCCACTGCCTAGGTGACTGGAAAAGCAAGCAAACCCTAGGGGACTTGATTCCCAGTTTCCCCCACCCGTATCCCCTTTACAAGAAGATTGTATATACTTTTTCCAGAAAAATTCTTCAACACCTGCCCGCATATCCACCCAACAGGTTTGATTGGCATGATGAGTTCTTGCTTGGGTTCCTAGCGCTTGGCAAGCTTGCAGGCCTGGCCTATGCTTGTCCTTCTCTACCATTAGTGAGGGGTGAGGGCAGCCTTCCACTCAGGAAAACAGGCAAGGACGGAACATGCCGCTCACTGCCGGAATTCCTTGTTACTGCACAATGGGCCTCTGAGAACTTGTTACTGAATCTTCTGAAATCACTCTGGCAGTGAGATGAAGGGTGTGTTTTGGGGCACAAGGGGAGGAGAACGGGGATTGAAAAATGAACCACACTAAGGATTTCTACAATATAAATTGAATTTTGTCCCAATTTCTGCAGTGACACCTCAATTAATGGTTCATCTGAGAACAAAGCCTCCCTTTGAAAAGAGTTGGCATATGCTTTAAAAGAAATGCTTCACACATGATGCCAAGTGGAAAAGAAATACCAGCAGTGAATTCAGAAAGAATGCTGAACAAGATTGCTTTTCCTTCCCCAAATGAGGATCACCAGGCGACACTGTGAAGTCTCTGGTTTGCCTGTTAAACATCTCAACCTTTTTTTCTTCCTCTTTTCCCCTCCTAGTACTCTCCCTCTTATGCTGATTGTTATTTTCCCCTTACCAAACCTGGGAAGAACGGCGTGTCACAAAGGCTCCATTGACTACCTAGTTATATTTTAGTGTGGATGAGTTGAGTTGGTTAACTCAAACCCCATTTTAATTTGAAGCCTTTGTATTTAATTGTAGCTATGTGGTTTTCTTCAGCAAGCCCAAAGTGGCTGCCGGAGGTCTCTTTGTGGGAACTGTTTGGGAACGAGAAATAAAGGTTCATCAGAGGACTCCTCTCGCACATGCAATCTGACCGATGCCCCATTTCACATTGTCCTTAGCCCTCATCTGCCTAAGAACACTCTCCACCACAGCACAGCCACCTCCCCTAACCTTAACAAAACCTGCTTTCCTCCATCATAACCATAATGCTTAAGATAACCATGCCCTTAGTATCTTGGAAATGCAATTCCATTGCCAGAAACCAGACTGAAGGGGCCTCTACTGACTGGCCTCCGACATGATGATTTGGGCTTTACAGTGGCAGGATCATCATGCTAATCCAGTGGTCAAGGGAGCATCACTAATTATGGGACAAACAAATACTATGTGTCTCCTAATATAAGGCAATATGAAGCACATACCATCTATGACATAGCCTAGCCAAAAATGTTCCAACTTGATCTAACGTTTAGGTCCATCTTCCAGTTTCCCAGAAATACAGGAGATAGACAAACAATCTAAATTGGTGCTTCTCAAACTGTAGCGGAAAAAAACAATATTTTTGTAAATTAGAAGTGAACTATTTAAAAAAGAAAGAAAGAAATGTATGTAAAAAAATAACGGTAATTTTTTGTTTATTTTTAAGTATTTATACAGGCAAATATAGGTATCTTTTCTTTTGAAAACTTCTGGTTTTCCTGTTAAGGAAGTTTTTCCAGGCCCTAAAAGTTATACATATAGTCTCCTAAATTTTTCTTCTGTTTTCTTTCTTTAAAAATTAGTTTGTTGGGCTGGCCGAGTGGCTCAGTTGGTTAAGAGCTCGCTCAAGAGTGCGAGCTCTGAGAAACAGGGTCGCTGGTTTGATTCCCGCCCCAAGCTGAGCTGCTGTTGAGCCGCCAACAGGTCGCAGGATGGTTCAGTTAAAAAAATAAATAAAAATTAGTTTATTATTTTAAAAATTTCAGTCCATCTGTGCTTGATTTTTAATAGGCTGTTATTTTCTTCCATCTGAATACCCAATTACTTTAATACCACTGATTAAATAAACTATTGTTTTCTCAATGATATGAAAGACCACTTTTGTTTCACACACACACACACACACACACACACACATGCACGCACATATTACAAACTATTTCTGAACTTTCTACTCTAGTCCACTGATCTATTTGTCTATTTCTAAGTCACTACAACACTGATTTGATAAGAGTGGCTTTACAGCATGCTTTGTCTTCTGTTAAGAAAAGTCTCTGCCACTCTTCTTTTTCATTATATTATTTCTAGCAATGTACCCCTCCTCCCCCCAAACCCACCACCCTGGCTAATCTTGGTTTTTCCACTAATCTCTTGGATTTTCTACATAATTCAGTATTATTGGGGAAAAACAGATCATTTTATCGCTTCCTTTTCCATGTCTATACCAACTATTTCATTTGTTGTATTTAACTGCATTCACTAGAACTTCCAAAACAAAGCTGAATAATAGCGATTACAGTAGGATAGATAGCCTATATTTTTCCTGTTTTCAATTAAATGGCTTCAATATTTTTCTGCTTACTAAAATCCAACAGCAAATGTTATTCTAAACAATCTTTGTCATATTTAGTTTCCTTCTAGTCCCATTCTAGTTTTGCTTATTTTTATTGGAATGGTTATGGAATTTTACCAACTTCCATTTCATAATCTATGGTTATGATCACTTTTCCCCCTCAATTTGTTGATATAATAAATTATGTATTAACTTTCTTGATATTGGAAACGTCATAGCATTCCTGAAAAAAGAATTTGTACTTCATTATAGCGGATTATTCCTTTGATATTTTGTTAAACTTCATTGCTAACGTTTCATTTACACTTTTTTTCAACTATATTCATAAGTGAGATTGGTTCACAGCTTTTTTGCTTTTGTATTTATCAGGTTAGTATTAAATTTATGTGCATATGGATTGAGAAGCCTTGCATCTTTCAGAACTGTCTGGAACAATGTCAGAATTATTTGGAATTCTTTTTCTTTGCCTTTCCTTTTTTAAAACAGAGGCATAATTTATGTACAATAAAATTCCTTATCTTCTTTTTTTTAATGCTAGCAATTCAGTTGTAGAACTATTTAATCCTGATATTTTTTAAAAGCTGTATTTACCAACTTTTAAATTTCATATATGTCTATTTGTATATTACATTTTTCTTCTTCTTGGGCAGTTTTGATCATTTATATTTTATTAGTAAATCCTCTTATATAAGATATACATGTCACAGAGCTGCATGTAATTGTTTTAATTTTCTGGATCTATATTATTTCTAATCTTACATATTTTCCTTTCTCTTTTTTCTTTAATCCATGCTCAGGATGAATTTAAGATCAGTGCAAAATTTCCTTGGTTTTAGTCTTTCTTCTTTAATGATAAAAGTACTCTGAATAATCTTTCACTTTATCCCATAGATTTTGAAACAAGAGTTCTTTTCAATGCTTCCTTTCATTTCCTCTTTGCTACAAGAGCC
The DNA here is from genome assembly GCF_001890085.2 of Hipposideros armiger. Classification (NCBI taxonomy): domain Eukaryota; kingdom Metazoa; phylum Chordata; class Mammalia; order Chiroptera; family Hipposideridae; genus Hipposideros; species Hipposideros armiger. The sequence goes on from NW_017731607.1 coordinate 531,227, forward strand.
ATTATAATTATGCTTTATAATTTCCAAATAATTAATATTCAATACTCTATTATTACTTATTTCTACTTGATTGCCTTTTGAATCAGAGAATATGGCCTATAAAATCTCTCCTTTCCTGAGTTTAAGGTTTCCTTTGTGGCCAACTACAGGACCAAATTTTCATAAATGTCCTAAGTTATACAAAGGAAACATACGTTAAGTAAAAGAATGTAAAAATATAAGAAACTGAGTTAATTGATTGTATTATTCAATCCTTTTACAGTTCACTACTATTTAACTATTAGTTCTATTACTGAAAAAAAATGCTAAAATCTTTCACAAGTTGTACTTTCATCAAGTTTTCCTTGCATTTCTCATTGTTTTCATATTGTATCAAGTGCTACCAAGGATATGGAACTCAGAAATTCTCACACGCTGGTAGTAAGAATGTAAGCTGGCATACCTACTTTGACAAACAATTAGTTTTATCAAGTACAATTAAAAATATGCATAGCTATGATCACCAATTCCAATCCTAGAAATATCCCCACTTACACATATACTAGACATGTACTAAAATGTACTAGAAACATGTACTAGAAAGTTCCCTGCTGCACTAATTGTAATATCAAGAAATTGTAAGCAACCCAAACATCCATCAACTATAGAATTAATAAATAAATAATATATCTGTAATGGTTACTATACAGAAGTAAAAATAAATTACAGTCACACGCAACATCACAGATAAATCTCAGGAATGTAATAATTTTAAATGAGAAAAAGGTACAGAAAAATAAAGCACAGCAAGATTCCATTAATATAAAGTTCAAAAACATTCAAAACTGAGCAATATATTAGGTGCACACAGATATGTGGTAAAACTATAGAGAAATAAATAAGGGGACGACAAAACATCAATAAAATTCAGGATAGCGGTTGCTACCTCTGAGGGAGGGATGGGATTGGATAACAGCAAATGAGGGCTATAGAAGGTAATGGTAACTTGCTATTTCTAAAACTTAACCATGTGTATAGATGTTAATGTATGATAATTCTTTATGCCTGACAACAATTTATAAATATATGTATCTTCTAAATATTAATAAAAGCAATTAAATCAAATAACCTGGTGAACAAATTGCTGTAACAACTTCAGTGAAAAATTATCTTTAAAGGCTATTCCAGTATAATGGTAAGGGGACTTCTTTCATTCATCCAATATTTATTGAGCACCTACTATGTGTCATCACAGTTTAGCACTGGAGATTGGGTAGTGAACAAACCAGATAAAAACCCTTGCTCTACTGGAGCACACATCCAGTGGAACAGACTCAAACTTCTTATTTGCTATTTTCTATGAACCTACAGAAGCTATTTCTTTTATCAGTAACTCACTCAGATTTTGAGGTGAATATGTCACAACAGCATTCTATATAACACTTGAAAAAATTATCTATATATGATATAAAATATTCCTCTGATTGAAAAGTAGATCTTATTTTAGCATTAGAAAATTTTGTTATAAATCTATTTTTTAAACTAAAACCTTTCTTTTCTTACATCTTGCTCCTCAAATATGTAGTCATCATTGTCCAATAAGGGTTTATGAGGAGCTACATATTTTCTAATAGACTCTTCCACCTCGGAAACAGGCAATCTATAATTGAAAAGTTTCAATAAGAGCAATATTAAATACATGTTAAATACATTTAAGTATCTATATATTTTTATGGCCTTTGGTTACAAGTCTTAGATTTATTTACTTATTTACTTATGCTGTAACCTCTGCAGAGCATGACTAAAAATACAGATTTTGTATTTTCGTCCTTTCACTTACAGTCATAGAATGTATAACTTAATTGCCTAGATACTTAAGTAGCTCTCCCTGGTCAAACCAATAATGTTCAAACACAATGAAAAAGAAAACAGGTTATTCCATGTAATTCGACATAATCATAAGAAAGAAAATTGTTATGTTCACTCAACAGTGCTAAAAATGAAACACTAAAGGATGCATTCCACTCTTTCTTTTGATCCATCACTTTGACAGCAAGTTGATGACACCTCTTTACAGCTGAGCCCAGACAAGACAATTTACCATGTA
>NW_017731607.1:534477-535647 GCF_001890085.2 Hipposideros armiger
TTAACTTTTGGGGCAAAATCAGTTAAGTTGTTTAAAAAAAAAACTAAGCACCTTTATTCTACATAGAGTTTACTTCTAGGCTAATAGTGTAATTTTGCCATAGCTCAAAATCTATCGACTCAATTTCATTTTTCCCCAGTTTAAAAATAATGATAAAAGATCTCTTTTTCTTTCAATAAATAGAGCTGCTCTCAGCGGAGGTTGGCGGGGTTGGGGGATGGGGACAGCGACGAAGTACTGACTGTTCTGTCATCTCGCCCAGTTCTCCTGGAAGTATGGGGTCCCAATGAGGCTGGAGGTACCTTGAACTGGCGTAGGTCCAGGTGCTGGGCAGAGGCTGCCAACTCACACTGGTGCTGGCATCTCCCCTGGGGCCTTGATGGCCTTCTGCGCTGCAGCCTTGGCCTCCATCCACAGCCTCCCACCCAGAGCTGCTAATGCAGCACCCCAGCATCCAACTACTCCCACTTCCAAACACTTAGAACTGGAGGCCTTTAGCCAAGCCTTGCAGGCCCCTGACATGTGCCATGATGTGTGACGTTGATAGGTCATGCACCAGGCGAAGTGACCCAGAGGTAGCATGGGACAGATAGGAGATTCCATCCAGGCCCAGAGAGGCTCCTGGACCGCTTGAATCAGAGTTCTGGTACTCAGGGCCCCTCCAAGTCCCGGATGTGGCACAGGCACCGAAGGGTTGTCTTGGCTTCTCCTCCAACTCACAACCCCACCCCCCAACCTCCAACTTTGGACACCCTCAGAGCCCTGGCACCTGAGACTTAAATGCCATCTGGGAGAACTGCACTCCTGTCTAAAATCAGAGACCCTCGGACCACAGGGGTTTGAAGTTTTGCCTGTGGAGAAGCTCAAATGGTGCAGCATGTAGTTGATTTATTTGTGTTAAAAAATGAAAACTGGAGAGACAAGAGTCCTGACATAGATCATTTTGAAGAAAACAGATGATGGTTTTAGGAATAAAGTCCAAGAACAGTATCCAAGAAAGATTTAATGCGAAAAGATAACCCCTTTTAATTTTTGTCAACCCAGTATCCTTATTTATCAGAGGTTTCTTCACACAGAGCATTGTCATGATGGAAAGTGAAACCGTTTGCCCATTTCATGTTAATGTGTTGTTCGTGATCCATGATTTATGGCACACTTTAAAACACACCT
>NW_017731607.1:539117-541847 GCF_001890085.2 Hipposideros armiger
ATGCTCTGTGTTACACATCGGGTACAGCAACTTCTGTCAAATAAAAACATTACAGTGTGTCCTCATCCATCTTATTCACTGAATCTGGCACCATGTGACTCCTGGCTCTTCCCCAAAGTCAAAATGACCGTGAAAGGTAAACGTTTTCAATCAATTCGGGACATCAAGGCAGCCATGACAGCACAATTAAAGACACTTGCGAAACAGGACTTCCAGAACTGCTTCAGATAGTGGCAAGAATGATGGAATAAGTGTGTTTGAAATGAGAGGGAGTATTTTGAGGGGAAATAATGTGTCTTTTACTGCAATAATTTTTTTTATTTAAACATTCACCATATGTTTTGATTACACCTCGGTATATATGACATTTCAGTACATAAAACAGAATATATACAACATGTATACATACAAACACACTCATGTCCTGATGGTTCATTTCTCTGGCTAATCCTGACGAATACAGTTGGTGACAAAACCAGCCCAGCTTGCCCTTAGAGAGACTCAGTAGGGAAGGCACCAGGGGAGGGAAATACCCTGTCTCATTTTGCTCCTTCTGATCTACACATTGACTCAACGCAACTAGAAGCTAGAAAGGAGAAGGAGCCTGTTGATGTAGTTCATACAGCCTAGCTTCCCAGTATACAGAGCAGGGTGGAAAAGAGAGACGAGTGGGTCTGGATGGCCAGAGTAAGAGTTAAACTAATAAGGAAAAGCTGGGAAATTATTACCATAAAATTCATGGTGGTCACCTCTAGAAGGGTGAGAAGGTAATAATCTAGAAGGGACACACGGGTTGGGGTATTTTCTTAATCAGAATGGTGATTAAATGAATGTTTGCTTCATAATTATTCTTTAAATTATACATTTATATTTTGTGCTTTTTGTATATTTCATAATTTAAAAGTTTAAAGAAAACAATGCTGAACAATAAGAACTTGCTTAATATTTGAATTCCAAAAGTCATAATTTTCCAGATAAGCATGTAGGTAACCCTTAAAACTAGTCTGTTTAAAGCGTAAGAAAATTTGTTATAGAGAAGCATACAAGTCCTGACAAGTGAAAGGATTAAATAACTCGTAACGAAAAGATATTTTCTTTAAAAAAAGTTGCTTCGAGCCAGATGGGGAAGACAGAATAGTAGCTAGTCTTGGACACTTTAAATGCTGATAGTAAAGAAGAGTAGAGAGGTAAATGTTGAAGGCCCAGGAGAAGAAAGGGGAAGTAGGTAGAGTGCAGTCCCTCCGCTGTCAAAGGGCAACACACACGGCATTGCCAGCGGGATTAGCCAGGGGNCTTACAAAGGCTCAGATGCAGTAAGTATTTTTCTCCTATCACATAGGTGCTAAGTGACAGACATAAGAACCAAGTCTGTCTGACTTAAAAATTGACCACTGTTAGATTGTGCTAATATCTATAAATCATTCCTGTTTATAAATAGCAGCGCCTCTACTGAGGTGCATTCAGCACTCTGCTCCTATATATTGCATTTATTTCTTTAAAAGTCACAGAAAAGCACCATTTGTATTAAATCAGATGACTTTTTAATTCAATTAAATCATACTATATGCTCAAATATTATTTTCTATTCTTTTGGGAAAGGAAAATTTAAATTAAATATAAATAGGGATAAGCAGCATTTGCAACATATATATGTATAAAACACAGGGCCAAAATCTTTGCCTCCTATGGAATTCATAAATAAATATGTAAACATGCCAAAGGGAAAAAGACAAAACGGATTCCTCCATTTACTTAACAGATCTTTTCTGAATGCCTTCCATATACACTGCACTGTGTTATGTGTTAGGGATAGAAGGAACAAGTATTGATTGACTTGATTAGTGATTTACTTAGGATAATTCCATTTTGCAAAAATATGCATATATATACATAAAAATATCTAAAAGGATATCAACTGGTTATCAATGGGTGGTCAGACTTACTTGAAACATAAAATAATGAACATGCATTTCTTCTGAAATGAAGTTTTATTTTAAAAGTCTTAAACATATAGACATAAAATTGTTCAGTTTTTTCACCTACTGTCCAGGGGTTTTTTTGGTAATAAAAATACTTCTCATTTCTTATCCAACGGAAGATGGATTCCTATAGGAATGGATTCAATCCTTTCTTTTTTAAAAAAATTATTTATTAAATTTTTCTTTTATTTTTCAAATACAATTAACATTCAGTATTCAATCCTTCCTGTTATACCTCTATATTCCCACCTCCTGGATCCTGCCTCCCGATACGACATTTACACAAACACTGACAGACATGCACACGGACATAAGACAGTATCCTACACAGTAGACACACACAAACAGACACACAGACACACACAGACACACACAGACACACACACACACACACACACACAGAAACAGAGATACATACACAGACTCATTCAAGTTTACTTTGGTGTAAGTGAAAGTTTGGCAGAGATCTGATGATGTTAATCTTGGAAGTAAGCTTTCATTATTGTCTACATTTTTCTAGTTTTTTTTTTATTTGCAACCCCTGAATGCAATATTCTTCATGTTTGCATATTAGAAAATGTATAAATTCTTTTAATGGAAAGATAGATAGCTCTCTGACTGACCGCTTTTTGGTTTTTTGTCTTTGTGCCTAAATAATCTATTCTATCTATTTGCTATCTTGGGACATGTGACAGATGCATGACTTAGCAGCTGCTAGTGTAAGGAGATGGCAGATAGCTTTAGGGAATCA
>NW_017731607.1:547317-551891 GCF_001890085.2 Hipposideros armiger
AATCCACAATTTAGAAGAAAACTGTCACCTATTTCTCTGGGAAAAATTATCCAGGTAATAAAACAAAGTCAACTTTTCTTATCACTTAACTGTGTGGTTACCGACCCTGATAACATGACTTCACTTAGGTTACGCTATATAAAGTACGTGGCGAGATCTTGTTAAAGGGGAAAAAAAAGGAAAAAAGCTAATCTTGAATTTTATGATTTTTGTGTAAATTTGCAAACTTTATCTCTCATTAGATTAGTTAATACAATACAAATACATTTCTCACTGAGCTGATTTCTAGGCGAGTAGGTCTGCAGTTTATCTGTGTGGCCTTCTCCTATCTCCTCCTTACTTCCTCTCTCACAGCCTCCCTCGCCCCCAGCAGCCAGTCCAGGCTCCCAGTTCTGCTTCCTGGCAGCCTGGGCTTGCTCTCTAAATCTCAGACCGACGCACCAGACCAGTAGGTCTGCAAACTTTATTTCTTAATTTACTTTATTTTTCAATTACAGTTGACATTCAATGTTATGTTAGTCTCAGGTGTACAGCACTGTAGTTAGACATTTATATAACTAACCAAGCGATCTGCAGAAGAGGACTGTAACTGAGGAAGGGGAGCCAAGGGTGTGTGTATGTGCACCCTTATATGAGTGCTGGGCATGGTATCAGAAAGAATTTTGAGCACACCCCAATACCTTTATAAATTACATGCATATATTACTATCCATATATTATGATTACAACAAAACATACTGAAATAGAAAATGTTCAATAGATGACATAAAGATGAAATCAATCATAGTGTAAATCATTTAAAAATGTATTAATAATAATACAAAATACATTTTTCTCTAAAATGTTATTGCTACTAAAGCTTTTTAGGGAGAACAATAATTGAATATGCCTCATTATTTTTAAAATCTTGGTTTAACATTTTGTGGTACAGCAAAGCAGATGTCTGCTTTTATGTTGTTTATTTATAGGTTCTCTGAGAAGAGCTCAAAAAGGTATGTGGATTTAAATGGAAGGCCTGTTTCATTAGCTGGGTTACTAAATCATGACACTTATTTTTCAGTCCCATCACTCATTATGCAAAGATTTTGGTTGAAATCTAATGAATACATTTTCATCTTGTCTACTGTTACTCATTTGTTCCTGCAAGCTAATTAGCCGGTATTGTATATATTTATATTTTTAATAATATGGCTTCAAAATCCATAGAAATTTTATTTACAAAATGTTTAGGTTGCTTTAAAAATCCTGTAAGAGGGCTGGCTGAGTGNTAGCTGGGCCTGTAATAAGGATGTCAGGGAAGGGGACATGTTAGGTTAAACCGGCTATAAAATGTTCAAGAAGAATTTGCCCTAAAAATGCCCTGATACTGAGTTGTGGGTAGTATTGCTGGCCCAGATGTCCACATTGGCCCTGGAAGACTCCAAGTTTTTAGGTCACTTCCGGATATGAGAATCTAGTAGTATAAAAGCACATGTTCATTATACACAATTGTTTTCATACCTGTCCAGTGGGTTATCAGATTCCTGGGAAGCTCTAGGTTAAGACCCATGTTAGAAGATAGCTTCGTGAATGTGGCTATTGGGGTGATCTTCGTGGCTAATTCCATCATGCAGATAGACATTAGTCTCTCCTATAAGGCTGAACCTGCCAATCAGAAGAGAAAACTTTAGAAAATGGATCAAGGCATTAACTGGCTTAATGTAGTTTGCTTTGGAAAATAATGTCTTTGTGATGAGTCAATGCTGCCATAATTCTAGTTAAAGTGTTTATATATGTAAAACATCAAAGTGACCTGTACCTTAGGTGCTTAATAAATGCTTGTTGAACTGAAATAACAGGCTTCCCATGTAGGCTTTCCTACAGAGAAAAGAAGGTGTTGGCCACATACCATAGGTTTCTAAGCCCTTTGATAATACCCTTTCTCGTTATAAATAAGCAAATTAGTATTCTAGTTTACACACTGACTGGCCTCTTGTGCATTGGGTTAGCACAAGCCTCATCCCTTGGGTATGATCAATTCTGGGCATCCTGACAAAATAAAGTTTCTGGACTTGCAAAACTAAAGAATGAGCTCTGGAAAATGTGACTTGACTGAGGCAATGTCATCCTGAGGCCAGCCTAAGTAGCTCAGCTGGCCTCTCCCTATGGCATTTCTAGCTCAGCTGTTTAGAATAGCAGCTTTATTTCAATCAATTTGACTCCAGCAATAAAAATCTTGGAGACCATGATGGAGTTCGTACCAAAACATTGTTGTAATCATAGTTAGTGAAAGAGGACTGAGTAATGTATTAGAAATCATAGTTAGTTACAAAATTCACTGGCTAAAAATGTCTCCTAATTCTAGCATCGAGCTTGGGGAGTTACTAACAGTATGCAATTTTTGACTATTCATGGGTAATGACCTAGAAACAGACTGTTCCATTTTATGGCTACAGCTAGTGAGTTCTAAAAATGCTTGTAAGAAAACAATGTAAACTCTGCTTTTTTATCTGTTGTGTTTTGTTTGTATTATAGGATACTTCATTGCTTTTTGTGTTATGCCAGGGTTGCACGTTCCTGAGTGTCTCATTCTTTTTGTTCATAGAATCGCAGATGTTTCCCACAATTCTAAAGACTTTGACATAACGGTCAGTAAAAACAGGAGTTTTTTCCAACATAGCAAACATTGCAATAATAATTACTGATTATTCTTTTGTTTCTGCTCACCTACAAAAAGATAGCTTATAGCTAACCAGTTCAACCAAGTGTCATTTGTTTTGCCCGATTTCAATAGAAGAAAAGAGTTTTCTGGCCCATCAGAATTCCATAAATTCTCTTTAAGATTTCCCAATGTCCATAGCTGCAAACCAAGGTATGTGAAAGAAAAGTCACAGAGTCAACAAGGCCCACCCTTTCATGTTACCTGTGGTCAAGTAATTTAATTGGTATTTTTATATTAAATCAACAGGATATACTATAGCTTAAACGTAAAACTTGAGAAGACTTAAAAAAAAAAATCCCGGGTTTGCAGCAGGCAACTTATTTTGCCAACTGGGTGGGAAGTTGGGGATGGGAATGTTGGGAGGGTTTGTTCAAGTACCTCTCTTTTGGGGGATATTTAAAAGCAAAGTTTGAAAAGCTCTGCTTGCCACTGAGATTAGTCCAGAAACACCTTTGCTTTGTTTTCCCTTCTTATCACTTCACTGAGAAAGGTATGAATGCCTTTCAGTGTGAATTGAATTGCTCCTATCCCACCCTGGTCCTAACACTGGACTGAGATTGTAACACAAGAATATCTCAAGAAGCACATGGGAAGAAGCTTCTTTGTTAGTAGAAGCAGTATCGGCCCTGTAAGAGGGGGCAGTGATGGGTTGAGAAAAGCTTTTGGATCTAGCTACAGTGGAGAAAGAAACTGATAGTATAGCTGGAGAGCTAGTAATAATTACACAAGTCTAGATGTTATCATTTGAAGGTGAGAGAGAATTATCAATCAAAAATAATACTGATGTCCCAGATTAAGATTTTTAAAAATGAAATGGGCTCTAAAGAGGAACGTGGAGATCAGTCAGTAAGAANTTTGCAGTTAAGGATTGACAGCAAGCTCCTTACTAGCAGGAACATGCCTAGTTAAGTTATTGTAAAATATAATGGGATATTGGAGGGTTCAGTCTTGACATTTGACCCTACTGTTTTTGAACCTGAGGTTGTTTTGACACAAAAGCATTTTTTAACAAATATATGTAACATCAAAAATAAACATTAATGAATCTTAGAATTCTACAGTCAGCTAAATTATCATGCAAGAATAAAAGTGAAATAAAGGTTTTTTTCAGACAAAAATCAGAAGACTATTCCAGAAGCTAGGGCCTATTCATTTTTATTCTTGAGTGACAATTTAGCTAAAGGAAGGATGGATGTGTGAGAAGGAAAGTTAATAAAAGAGATCGATTAACAAATGGATAAATCTAACCAACCACTGATCCTTAAAATAATAATAATGAGGACTAAGTTTAGCAGTTAAAAAAAGAATGCTAAAATACTGGACAAGAATTACATCTAAGCTGGGAGTGGGGTGGAGACATTCTATACATTGAACTTGCACATTAACTGATAAAAGAGTAAATATTCACGATATTAAATTGTTATATCCAAGAACATATCTGCCAGATTACATTTCCCAAAGATGCTACCATATCTCCTATCCCACATGCTCTTCTATAGTGTGGCCTTGGTGCTCCTCTCATCATGAAATGAGGTCTAGTTCTCTTTCCTTTAATCTGAGCAGGCTTGTCATTCACTTATAATGAAAACAATGCAGCTGAAGTGACGCTATGTGCATTCTAAGACTACGTTATAAAAGGTGATACAGTTTCCTCGTTGATCAGTGGGACACTCACTTCTGTATTCCTGAACCACCATGCAAAAAGTCCAACTACCCTGAGACTTTCTATGCACTGAAGAAAGCAAAAGGGGAGGACATGTGGCTGTCCCCCCACTGAAATCCCAGCCAACTGCAAGCATCATCTGCCAGACATGTAAGTGATGATGCCTCCAGATGACTCCAGCCCTAAGTCACCAGGCCACGCAAAGCTGTT
>NW_017731607.1:561401-568492 GCF_001890085.2 Hipposideros armiger
AAAACTATTTCCTCAATTGTTGCTTTTTGACTTTCATTTTTAAGAAATCTCAGAAGAGGCTTTTTAGTATTTATATTTGGTGAGTTTTCTTTAAATATTAGCTTGAACAAGTACTTAAATATCCTAGAAATATTCTTGATTTTTATCTTCATGTTTGGACGTCTAGTTTTTAAATGGCTAGCTAATTGTGATCCGTTCAGAATATTGTTATCTATTAACTATAATATGCACTTAGAGTGAAGTCAGTTAGCAAAAGTTAGTGTAAATTCATACTTAAAACATTGTTCGTTATAATTTCAATTATTATGGCCAACTTATTGTCAGATCTGATTAGTCACCTTCCAATGTGGCTCCCAAATGGTGTCAGAAATGTCAGCTCAGCCAATTATGTTTGCCTGTTCTGACATTATTAACACTATTATCTCCATTGGTCCATGCTGTAACAGTCCGTTTACTTAAATCTCATCCATAAATCCACTTAGATACAGTAACTGCACCATGTGGCAATATGTTCCAAGTGAACAAAGGATAGAGCCCTCCCTCCTCCACTCTGTGCTGTGCTCCCACCCACCCCAAGAACACCAGGTGCCTGCCCACTTACAGCCAAGTGGGGGTGCCAGTGTCAATCCTCACATTACATATTAGTAAAACTTAATTTCTTTCCCTCTTTATTTATATATATGTATTTGTGTATATATATGTAAATAAAGCTCAAAAATACCTTATTCTGGAATTTCAGGGGTCATCTTCTGCACCCCACTTTGGAGACCCTTGTTCTAGATAAGTAGTCTTAAACTTTTGTTTTTAACATTAGGAACCCCCTTTTTAATTATAACGAACATGAAACTCTAATATATTTTTTTAAAAGACTGCAGTAAGATTGCTCTGACTGACTTTGAGATGGGAGGAGTAGATGCTCAGACCTCTGGGCATTTTTCTCCCCACCTCTTCAAGTGGACTTAAAGATTCCTCCGTGGAAATCTAGTTTCCTTGGAACACAATTGGAAAAATCTTAGGCCAAGCCTAGCTCTTCAGACCTGCCCTTACTAACACTTGCTTCTCTAATTATTAAGAAGCCTGCATGTTTTTCTAAGGCTGGCATATTAGCATTCACCATCTGGGGACCAATAATAGCTCACTGATTAAGTGGATACATATTAGCCACGTGTGGCTACATGCTATCTAAGGATAAGAATATCTATAAAAGTAAATATGCAATGGTAGCATTTCAGCCACGAAAATAGAAAAGCATATTGTTTGGGCTGGAGGCCCTTCCTTTGTGTGTTCCCCAGTAAACTTGAGGTTGGAGGACATATGATAATCCAACTTGTTACACCTTGGCTAAAAATAATAATAGTAATGCTACTAATGAGGAAAACTACAAATAATATAAACCAAATAAAAATTGTACATAAAAGGGAAATATTTATAAAAAGTCTTAAGATAATGATGAAAATAATCATTAAGATATCAGGAGATGGACCATCTGTGATATTGTATTACTCAAGATGAGTAAGACAAACTGCTGTAATAATTGACCCGAAAATGTCTGGCTTAACTCAATAAAAAAGATCTATTTTCTCACTCACATCACAATACAACGCATGCTGGGAGGAGGCTCTGCTGCAACCAGTCATTCAGGGACCCAGGCTTCTTCCCCATTGCAGACCAACAAATTCACACACGATGTCAAGGCTGACCTGGCTTATGCCAGCTGGTGAAGGTCAAGATAAGCGAATGATGAAGGCACACCTTCTTTTAACAGCTCAGCAAGGATCACGTTCCACTGACGAGAACTAATCACATGGCCCTACCTACATGCAACAACTTTAGAAAATGTGGTTTACCCTACAGGCCCTAGAAGAGAAAATGGGTTTTGGTCAGCATCTGGCGGGGCTTTGTCATACTCACAGAGGTTGGTCTAGGGTTTCCCGATCTGTAACTTGAATATCACCAGGTCTGCCTTTGGAAATCTCTTGGGAAGTCTCTACCACTCTCTTTTCTGCCTGTTATAATAGGAATCTACACGCCACCACTAATTTCAGCTCTTGCTGTTCCCAGAAGCCATGATCTTTCATGTCTCTACACCTTTGCATGTGATTTGCATACGATGTCTGTCCATCCTTTCCAGTTCTCCTTCCCTTCCAACCTCCTCTTCCTCCAAATCTCTCAGGCTCTTCCTCATCTTTGAAGACCTAAGACAATGTTTACTTCCTCAATGAACTTCTCTGAGGACACAGAAGGCACAGATCTCTTCTTAATGTTCCTTGGACTTCATCCCTTTACTTTGTACCTACCTCTATTACTAGACTTATTAGCCTGTATTATAATTATTTAAGGAACCAGTATGTTTTCAAAAGGATCTGGTGCATTAATATTCACAATATAGTGACCACTAATAGCAGACTTAGTTTCTCAAGGGTAGGGAGTGAGTCTTGTGTATATTAATTAGCATCTCACATGCCTACTCAGCACAGGCCTAGCTCACATACTCAATAACAGGAAAAATGTGCATGCTGTCTCCCTCCCTGCCACTTCCCAGTGTCCCTTTCTCACTCTTTTTGGAACTGTAAAAACACACAACATAAATTTTACCATCTTTACCATTTTTAAGTGCACATTACAGTAGTATTAACTGCATGCACCTTGTATGCAACAGTTTCTCTAGAATTTTGTCATCTTGCAAACTGAAACTATACTCTGAACAGCTTCCCATTGTCCCCTCCCCTCAGCCCCTGGTGACCGCCATTATACTTTCTGTTTCTAAGAGTTGGACAATCTTAGTTACCTCATTTAAGTGGAAAAGTGCAGTATTTGTCTTTCTGTGACTGGCTAATTTCACTTAACATAATGCCCTAAAGATCTGCTCATGTTGTAACACATGACAGGATTCTCTTCTTTTTTAAGGCTGAATAGTTCATAGTATGTATATACCAGATTTTCTTTATCCATTCATCCATTGCGTGTCTTTGTTTTTGACCTATGGTGGCTGGAGGGGACTAGAAGAAAATATATTTTCTTTTGATTAAAGACAAAAAGTGATCCTGTACTCTTAAATATTTCAGGATGACTTAGGTTCCGGAGACTGAAAGAAATTATACTGAGTGCAAAGGGAAATTAGATTTTTTGAAAAATCAGTGACTACAGAAAGAATGCCTCCTATCATACCCTATCTGAGCCTAAGAAACTATAACGCTGCTTTCACGTGAGCAACAAGGGCCCATAATGAAAAGCTGTTCACATTCCAAAGGCCTCTTGCCCCCTAGTTTTTTTCACTGCTGTACTCAGTACCTCCTGTTTTGTACCCCCAGAATAGCTCTGTTGAGAAAAGCAGCAGCAACATTTCAAAGTAGGGCAAAATAAATGAATTAAGGGATAAACAAGAACTCTTTCAACACAGATCGCTTGTACGAATTTTCATGTTTATGGAGAAGCTGAGCACAGATCAACCTCTGGCCCTTCTTGCTTAGTGGTTTCCCGAGTTCATTTGCATTGAGGTAGTTTGAGGCCCTTCAGGAACATTCACAGCCTTTTACTTCAATGCATTATCATGAAGGAATCTGAAGTATCCTTGCATTAGCACGCACATTATTTTTGCAGTTGGTCTGAGGAGCTAGTATGAAATATGGAGCCATAACTTGTACTGAAAAATCTCCAAGTAAAGCAGCATTTAGCTTGTAAACGCGTTAAATACCTCATGCATAACTTCTGTTGAAAACCATCGCACTAAGAACCCCAGCACTCAAAATCCTGCAATTTTTGGTAGAATATGCCAAATATAGCTTGAAATTGTAAATAATGCCCCCCTAGAGCGATATTAGCAAGTTGGTGTATGAACAAAGAGTCCTTTCTGCACCAGCATGAATGTTGCCTTTTTTCTGTCTCTCTCTCTCTCTCTCTCTCACAAGCATGATTTTAAACAGCTGTCGTGCATGTTGACAAATGACAAAGCGGCAGACGTAGTAAAACACTTTTGGTCAAGGCCAGGAGGGGGCACAAATGGGGGCTGCTGGGGCGGCCAACGGGCTTGAATCCCTAGCTTCACTACCCTCTTTTTTTTGCAGCCTTTAGCGAGCGGGGGCCTCACCGCCCCACCCCCCTTTCCCTGGCTCTGGTTACAGCCTTTCGAGTTGAACAAACTTGCTGCAGGCGGATTGGCGAGCGGGAGCTCTCGGGCTTGGGCGTTGTATTTATTAATTTATATTCGGCGGCGCTCCGCGCGGGCCGCTCCTTTGTATCCGGTCGCCGCCTCCGGGGCTCCGGGGGCTCCGGGGCCTCCGCGGGGAGCGCGTCCCCCGCGTCCGTCCGACCCCCGAGGCCGGCACGTGCTGCGGCCGCCCGCCCGCCCGCTCGCCCGCCAGCCCGGCCAGCCGAGGGGGCGGAGGCCCGAGCGGCTCGCCTCCTAACCCTCCTTCGGCCAGGAGGAGGAGCAGCGGCGGCAGCGGCGGCAGCAGGCGACGGCTGCCCCGCGGAGGGAGCGCGGCGGAGAGGGGCTGCGGCGCCCGGAGACGCTCCCCGGCACCTCCTGACCGGCGGGCAGCGCGCACTCGNTTCATGAAAATAATAAAAGCATTTGTGCTTGGGCAAAAGTGTTAGTAGGGGATTCATATAAGTAAGGTCTGTGTTAAAGTAAATATTTGCAGGCTGAGTAAACACCACATCTCAAAGCCATGAGATGTAGACTTTGTACAGCCACATTAGAAAGCTTGGTAGGCTTCCTATGTTTTACACATAGATGGCAATACACTGCAATTGTAAAGTCAGATTTCTAATTCAGTAATGTTCTAGGAAAAAAATAACAGTGGACTAAAGCATTTCATGGTGTTACTTTTAGTGAACTAAAATTAATGGAGTATATATTTAAATCTTTACAGGATGGTTCAGTAGCTTGTTCCATTTAAAACTGTACTAGTTGTTCCATTTTATGATACCAAGATTCTTTCAAGGGAAAACTTAAGAACACAGGGTACTTGGCTTTTAATCAACAAAGTTGGTAGAGAAACAACAACAAAAACTTCAAGAAGTATAAAACATAACACAGCAAAACACAGGTCTTTAAAAATAGTTATGACCTAAAAAAAGAAAAGAAAAGAATACCTTTCAAGTTATCTTCATATTTTGGGCAGAGAACTGCCCAAAATTTGAGAATCTGAGGCTCCAGATCTAGTTTGATCTCATATTTAAGAATAAGTATCCACTTTGGAAATAATCATCAAGGGATGCCATGCCAGAGACAATTTGCCGGGCACTACCGGGCACTAACTCAGGGAGGGAGGCCTGAATATCCCCATCTTACAAAGGCTCAGATGCAGTAAGTATTTTTCTCCTATCACATAGGTGCTAAGTGACAGACATAAGAACCAAGTCTGTCTGACTTAAAAATTGACCACTGTTAGATTGTGCTAATATCTATAAATCATTCCTGTTTATAAACAGCAGCACCTCTACTGAGGTGCATTCAGCACTCTGCTCCTATATATTGCATTTATTTCTTCAAAAGTCACAGAAAAGCACCATTTGTATTAAATCAGATGACTTTTTAATTCAATTAAATCATACTATATGCTCAAATATTATTTTCTATTCTTTTGGGAAAGGAAAATTTAAATTAAATATAAATAGGGATAAGCAGCATTTGCAACATATATATGTATAAAACACAGGGCCAAAATCTTTGCCTCCTATGGAATTCATAAATAAATATGTAAACATGCCAAAGGGAAAAAGACAAAACGGATTCCTCCATTTACTTAACAGATCTTTTCTGAATGCCTTCCATATACACTGCACTGTGTTATGTGTTAGGGATAGAAGGAACAAGTATTGATTGACTTGATTAGTGATTTACTTAGGATAATTCCATTTTGCAAAAATATGCATATATATACATAAAAATATCTAAAAGGATATCAACTGGTTATCAATGGGTGGTCAGACTTACTTGAAACATAAAATAATGAACATGCATTTCTTCTGAAATGAAGTTTTATTTTAAAAGTCTTAAACATATAGACATAAAATTGTTCAGTTTTTTCACCTACTGTCCAGGGGTTTTTTTGGTAATNAACAAAACAAAACAAAAAATCCTGTAAGATATAAGACTTTTTACAGGCTACATGCATTATTTTTCAATCACAAAAATTACATAACAAAGGAAATGTTATCCATCAAACATCACCATGGCATCGTGGGTAAGGGCCTAGACCTTGGAACCAATTGTCTAAGTTGGAAACCCAGCTCCTCTACTCGCTACTTGTGTAGCTGTAGGCAAGTTACTTAGCCTCCTCATGCCTTGATTCTCTCCTGTAAATGAAGGTAGTAACAGAACCTACTCAATAGGGTCATCATATGAGAATTAAATAAGTCACTATTTGTGAAGACTTAGCATAATATCTGGCATATAGTAAGCATATTTAAGTATGTAGAGGATTATGGGAAGATTTCTCATGCCCTGAAGTGTAATCATTAAAATCACTTTAGAAATCAGTTGGGTTATTATTTACCAAAGTAGGACATACACATACCCTGTGACCTAGCATTCCCACCAAGAAACTGTATTTTAAAACAAGAGTAGTCCTGGCAGCTTTGTTTGTTAATAGGCAAAAACTAGAACTGACTTACGAGTACATGTCCATTTACAATGGAATGGATAAATGGTCACATACCTAGCCATTGAATTCTATTCAGCAATAAAAAGAAACAAAAGGAACAAATCACAGCTACGTCAACATGGATAAATCTTACAAATGGTGATGAGAATAACAACCAAGACAAAAGAGCATATACATTGTGATGCCTCTTATATAAAGTTTGAAGTGAAGTACAACCAAAGTATTAGTTTAGGAATGCATACATAGGTAGTAAAACTATAAGGAAAAATAAATAATCATCACAGAAGTAAGGCTCATGTTTATCTCCGAGAAAAAGAAGAGGACTATAACTGAGGGTGTGTGTGTGTGTGTGTGTGTGTGTGTGTGTGTGTGTGTGCGCATGTATACCCTTCCTTATATGAGTGCTGATAATGCTCTATTGTCTGACCTGGGAGATGTTTAGAAATGTTTATCTTATAATTATTTAACTTACGTGCATTG
>NW_017731607.1:574532-611732 GCF_001890085.2 Hipposideros armiger
GAGCGGCTCGCCTCCTAACCCTCCTTCGGCCAGGAGGAGGAGCAGCGGCGGCAGCGGCGGCAGCAGGCGACGGCTGCCCCGCGGAGGGAGCGCGGGCGGGGAGGTGCGCGGCCGCCCGGGATGCTCCCCGGCACCTCCTGACCGGCGGGCAGCGCGCACTCGGCGGCACCCGCACGCCCCGGGCCCTCGCCGGCTGCCGGGCTCCCTGGCTCGCGCGGGCCCGCTCTGCGTCGACCGCGCCGCGGTGCGGGCGCGGGGAGGGGGCCGCGGCCAGGGATGAGCTGATTGCGGGTAAATACGCCGCCGACGGGCCCGAGAGGCCGTGAGGAGCAGCCTTTCTGCGGGTCGCCGCCCTGCCCTTGGATCGGAGATCATGTACGTACCCGTCGCGGTCCTGCCATTGTCTGTCCCTCAGCGCGCGCGCGCGCGTGTGTGTGTGCGCCCCTGGACCGGGGGCTCCGGGCCGTCCCCGCGGCCCCCCGCGCTCCCCGCGCTGACCACGCGCCCCTTCTCCCCCGCGCCCTCCTCTCTGTCGTGCAGGTCCATTCACATCGTGGCGCTGGGGAACGAGGGGGACTCGTTTCACCAGGACAGTCGGCCGTCGGGGCTCATCCGCACTTACCTGGGGAGGAGCCCGCTGGTCTCCGGGGACGAAAGCAGCTTGTTGCTGAACGCGACCAGCACGGTCGCGCGCCCCGTGTTCACCGAGTATCAGGCCAGCGCGTTTGGAAACGTCAAGCTGGTGGTCCACGACTGTCCCGTCTGGGTAAGGGGCTGCAGCCGCCCTGTGCCGAAGCCGGCGGAACTTTCCTTTTTTTCTTTTTCCTTCTTCCGCCCCCCTTTTCCCCTTTCTCATGAATGTCAAGGGTCCGGGTCACCTGGGTGGAGTGTTCGAACATTGTTGGGAAAAATCTTTGGTGCTTTGATTCATCGGGCAGAAGGCAGCCCAGAGAACACACTCTTAGAAGGCAGAAAGCCCCAGTGGGAAAGTGGAGCGCTTACACTTCACGACTGGGGTTGTTCCTTGGTAGACGCTGACAGTTGAATATGCCAGCCCCAAGGGACGGGGTCACTAGGTTTCACCAGCAGAGAGCAGTGTGCAGTGTGTGTGTGCGTGTGTGCGTGTGTGCGTGTGTGCATGCCTACGCTTTGAGTGATAGTGTAATGTTAGTGTTCTAAAAATAAAGCCCTCTGCAAGCTCAACACGAGCAAAAATACATTTCACTGGGCCAGTTCAGAAATAGGACCCCTGGAAAGGAGGGGAAAAGACAGGGAATGAGAATTTTAAAGAACTCATTTATATGACTGGCCTGCCTTTGACATTTTTTAATTAGTGGTTTGAATTTTAATAATGTAGATACTCTTGCCCTAGTAGGCATTTGTTTTTAGTGAGTCATACATCAGAAATGATATTACGAATACAGCTTTAAAAAGCTTTAAAATGTGCACGAATTGACAGACGTTGTAATGAAGACGATGAATTCTAGTCTAATTCCTGAGTGTTTGATAAAAGGAGAAAGGACTCTACTCCCTGACACATATAAATGTTTTCAGTACACAATAACATCGTATTTTGAATGTTTTCATTTAATCTTATTTGAAAATGTCTGGTTCTTGACTGGCATTGGAGTTATATTGCTGCTAAACATTGTACTTTGTAACAGAAGAAAGTTTAGTGTCGTCTGAAAAAGAAAATACAAATTATCAAATGAGATTTTACATTTAAACAGCAATGTTTAAAACTGAATTAGGGCCTATAGGGAACTAATTAATATAGCTTTCTAAAGAAATGTATAGAATGTACATAGAAAATTTTCTTATGCAGGTTTCCATATTATGGAAGGAAAAGATCACTTGCCCACATAAATTTTCAGTCGAAGGAAATTTATGTTAATATGCTAAAATAAATGAAAAACAGGCTTTTTAATAACAGGGATGCTATTAAACTCCTAGTGAATGATAGTGATGATGCTGATCATAAGAAGCATTGGTAGATAATTTATTGGCTGGAGTCCATTCAAACAAACAAAACACTTATTTTAACTTTGGTCATTTCACTGTGATCGATCTTAAAGCCTAAAAACGTATTGGTTTTACACAAAGTTGAACATTGAGTGAATAGAGGAAATAATAGCAGGGAAAAGAACATAAGCTGAATTAGGATGTTGGGGTTATTTTTTACACTTTTTTCTTTGAGCTGCTGAGTCTCCTTTATGTTGTTAATTTAGCAAAAAGCAATACTTGTGATCCCATATATTATAATAATTGAATCTTCCAAATAGGTTAAAATAAGCCTTGGTAGTTTAGAGTTTTGCCATATACTGATTGTTATGTTTTAATGCTAATCACCTTTTGTTGGTTAGACTCTGGCCCTATTTAAGGCAAAGAGTGTAACCAGGTATCATTTTCTAGGTTATAATGGTCTTCAGACATAGAATACATTTGTAAAGTTACTCTTTATAAGGTGCTTTTCTTGGTGGTGAGTAAAAGTCCATCAGAGATATCAAAGTTGATTGTACTCATCAGCTGATATTTGACATGTACTGAGTCAATACAGCAGAGCAGATAGAGCACAGGTTTTGATATCAAAAGGACCTGATTTCAGATCCCAACATTGCTACTTAGTGGCTGTGTTCGTTGGTAAATCACTTGTACTCTCTCAGCCTTATTTTCTCTATGTATAAAATAAACATAATAATCCCTGCTTCCTAGAGCTGTGCTGAAAAATAAATGAGGTAGTACATATAAAGTATTTAATATAGAGGCAGGCATGTAATAGGTACTTAATAAATGGTAGCTACTATAATAATGGAGTATTTATTACAACTTTAGTATAGCCATATATCACTTAGGCTACGCAAAAGTAAAGTTTTCCCACACACCATTCAAGGTTTATACAAATACAGTACATTGAGGTGGCAATTTTAGTACTTAGTAGGTTTGTATTTGCAACTCCAGTAGAGTAAAATTGTTGTTTTGTTGTAAAAACTCACATTATTTTTTTAAAAGATGAGTTTTATTCTCCAAATGTGGCTGCAAGCCTTGTGTTGCATAATCTCTTAGAGGAAATCCTGGAACTGATTTACCAGGGGTGGGAGAATTTGATTTCCTTCGTATTTCTAGAAACCAGTGGAGCATTTTGTCTTTGACATAGTTTGAGAAGAAGTGTGATGTTGTTTTCTTGGAATTGGAATGCGATAATTGTGCTTCTCTTTTCTAGTTTTATTCTGTGGATCTGTAGCCTCACTTCTGGAGCTTTGCTGTAAACTTGGCCCTTTTTAAATAAACGTGCTTCAAATTTCTTTTTATGTAGCTCATTCTTTAGTATATGTCTCTCTCAAACCCACCCATTTTTTGTGCAGCTATATTATTATTTCATTTCTAGATCTTTTCTTGTTTACCAAAAATATTGCACAAGAAGCAGTGAGGTAATGTATGCACAGGGTTTGAAGCTCTGACTTGTATTAAAAATAAAGTTATTTTTAAGTCTTTATAGCCTCAATACCACAGTGTTAATGATGCCCAAACCCATTTTCTCATGAAGTTTTCCCTTAAATGTTCCCTTTTCCCCTCCCCCCATACACCTCTCCAGTCACTCTGGAATTTTGAACTATTTTGGAATACAAAGAGCAGTAACTTTTGATTCCTTCTCTCAGAGTTAAATGGCTGCTTATATGGGTCCCACTTTTGTTGTTGTAACCCATTCCTCTGAAGTTGTCCTTTTTCTTTTTTATACTTATACACCTTGTTATACTTATACACTTTGAACTTGAATACTGTAACAAATACAGTTGGACCTGAATGGGTTTTGTGGTTTGGGATTTGGAAATTAGTGTCGAGCTCTTCTGGGAAGCTTTCGCATATCCTTGATCTGTGCCCCACTTCACTTCTTCCTACTCTTACACTCTCTGCTAAGTGCAAGACTGTGTACTTTATAGTCCCATAGTTTGCCCTTCTTTTGTTGTTGTTCTTTTCATCTTCCTTTAAAAATGCTTTGTCCATCTACTTTCAGCAGGGTATTCATGTCTAAAAATTCTGTCATTCTTGTTACTCTGAGTGTACTTGTAGGAAGTGGGTGGGTTGGGAAGATATAGGGAATTGGGAGAGGCTGTGCTGGGGCTGGCGAGGTACTAATGAAAAGAGGCTCTCTCTGCAAAAGGGCATTGATGTATAACACCTCTCCAGAATATTCCATCATAGGATAAAAGCTCTGTCACATGTACGTGGATCTTGATTGATTGATTCAAACACTACTGACCCTGTTTTAACGTGTAAACTTACATAGCTCCACAGTTTTTGGAACCATTATCCACATCTAGCTGTGTATTTTCTTTTTTGGGGGGTGGGGTGGTATGTGTTCCAATAAGTCTATATTCACAAAAAACAGGCTTTGGGTCAGATTTGCCCGATAGCTATTTTCTTAATCTAGTTTATTACATTCTAGAAATACATACTAAAGGCCATGTGAAAGGACAAATAATGATTAATAGTTAACTAGACTATGAGTAGAAAGCTATTATGCATATTTAGCAGTGGTATTAAGATACATAAAGATAATTTTCCTTATACCATTATTCACACAAAAATTTTGAAAAATTATTTTTAAAATATTAAAGCACTAAATTTTAAGGCATAGGATTCCCTAATAAATTACTTTTGGCTCCAATTCTAAATATAAATATTATTAACTGTAACCCAAAAATAAAGATTTCAAAATCAGAAAGATTTATATGAGCAAAATACATGAATTGCAAATATATTTCCTACCATGTAAGCACCCTATAATACTCGGTATCTTTTTATTGAGGTGCCCCTCCACCATGTACATGATGTATGCAGTGCTGTCCACAGCTTTATGTATCATAAAGTTGAAAAGTATAAATGAATTTTGAAAATATAGATAAAATATATGGAACTCCACAGAATTCACAGTGTATTACAATTCAAAACACTGAACAATCCATAACTGGGTCACAGAAAATCCTTTGATTCTTCCTTCATACTGATGCTTTTATATCTAATGTATAGTGTTACATTTTTGAAATTATTAGGTGATATTAAAAATAAGGCATAGTTTTAAAACATAATGCTTAGTTTTTAATATGAATATTGAAAGAGGTTGTTTCTTTTGTCAGACTCTCAGGAATTCTCTAGGTCTTCTATTTAGCCACTGCATAGTGGTCTAGGCTAAATGAATAAACAAAAGTGAAAAAAAAGTAAGTAGGCTTTAAAGAGTTTAAATTTTATGTAGTTACCGTTGTAAAATAAAATTTTTTTATGAATTTCCAAAAGTTAAAATATAGCAAAAAATTTAAACTAATATGTTATAATTTATTTCTTATTGATTTGTAGATAGACTAAAGATTGTTCTTTGCATTTTGGTTTAGGACATTTTTGACAGTGATTGGTACACCTCTCGAAATTTAATCGGTGGTGCTGACATCATTGTAATCAAATACAACGTAAATGACAAGTTTTCATTCCACGAAGTGAAGGATAATTATATTCCGGTGATAAAAAGAGCATTAAACTCAGTTCCAGTAATCATTGCTGCTGTTGGTACCAGACAAAATGGTAAGTATTTAATTTTCTTTTTTTTTATTGAGAGTGCAGGTACCAAATTAATTCTAAATAGAACTGTTTATTAATGATTAATATGGTGTATTTTTTAAAAAGAAAACAAAATAACTGGATTCAAATGCCAACTGTTATTTCTTTATCTTTGGATAGTATAACAAGGTATTAAAGGAAAATATTGCAAACTTCTGCTGTGATTGTGATGGGTACAACTTTGTCTTCTAAATTGTACTTCTACAGAAGTGAAGGAAGGCAATAACTGTTTTCTTCTGACACAGGCACAGTATTAGGTGATGCGGAGCCCTGGAAACCTGTTCTTGACAATCTAAAGGTCTATCCAGTTGGGAAGGGTTGATTGTCCATATAAGGGTGTGGGCTTGGGAGCAGGGATTTTAGATAGATAGCAATGAGTGAGCTGAATACACTGACAACACTGCCTAAGAGGGAGGCTTGCTCACTCTGTAGCTGGTGGATTAAGTTGGTTCAGTTTCTGTAGTTGCTGGTATACATATTATTGTCAAATATATCAGGGCCAACTCAAAATGCATTTGGTGGTATTTTATAGTTCTTTTTAGTGGTATTTCCTCAGTAAAGCTTCTTATAACATTTCATTTATCATTTATTATTATTATTTTACTTTTTATTGAGGGATAGCAACATAAAAAAACATAAAGTTAATGCATTTTATGTATGTATACATCCATGCAACCATCATACAGATCAAGGTAGAACATTTGCAGCATTTTAGAAGGTTCCCTCATGCCTCTTCCCACTTAATAACACCCCTCCCTAGAGGTAACCACTATTCTGACTTTTAACAACATAGATTAGTTTTACCTATTCTTGGACTTGATACAAATGGAATTATACAGTATGTAGTGTCTGGTGTCTAATTTCAGTTAGCATAATACTTTTGAGATCATCTGTGTTGTGCTTACCTATACTTCATTCTTTTTATTGCTGCATATTATTCCATTGTATGAATATGCTGAAATTTATTTATCCATTCTCACTTCGACGTTGCTTACGTTGTTATCTAAGGATTGTTGGGTCATCAGGTAGGTATATGAGTAGCATTAGTAGATGCAAATAAAGCAGACTTGACCCTTCCTTGACCCCACATCCCTTCTCTTTTCCTGTCTTTCTCTTTATTGCTGGCCATGATTATTGAAAGTGCCCTCCAAACTTCCTGAGTCCACTTCCTAACTTCCCATTCGTTCTTCAGTGCACTACAGTCTGATTTTGACTTTTACAGTTACACTCAATTCATTCTCACTCAGGGTTACCAGGTTATATGCTTATTGCCAAATTGAATACATTTTAATAAAAATTCTCTCTTTGAAATTATTCAAACATTCCTCTTTTTTAAATTAAAGTTTATTGGGGTGACAATTGTTAGTCAAGTTACATAGGTTTCAGGTGTACAATTCTGTAACTTCCTCCTAATAAAGCTACTCTTTCTTTCCCAGTTGTCCTAATTCTCTGTTCTCTTTACTGTCCCCCAACCCTGCCACCTTACACACATATACAAACATATCCTGTAGCTGTTGCTCAAAGTTCCATACTTCAATTTCACCTCTTCTTGCTGTCTGCTCTCACTGT
The DNA here is from genome assembly GCF_001890085.2 of Hipposideros armiger. Taxonomy (NCBI): domain Eukaryota; kingdom Metazoa; phylum Chordata; class Mammalia; order Chiroptera; family Hipposideridae; genus Hipposideros; species Hipposideros armiger. The sequence continues at coordinate 581,712 of NW_017731607.1, forward strand.
GAGCCCGCTAATCGCTTGCCCTTGCTTGTGCTTTATAGAGACTGATGATTACCCAGTCTGGTCTGTGGCTCCAGTCTCTGTCGTGACCCACACAGCTCCACAGACAGCTTCCTCTCTCTACTGAATTCTCTATCTTGGTGAATGATGCCAAACTTATCTATTCACCCAAACTAGACTTATCAACCTAGCTTCCTCTCCCATACCCCACAGCTGGTTGATGAAGAATTTCTTTCGAGTTAACATTTTTAAGTAAATCTCAAACTGTTTTCTCTATATCTACACTGGATTTCAGATTCTGGTCATTTAATTACCTGTCATGGTGGCCTTCTTTTTGGTCTCCTGAAGGGGCAGTTCCAGATTTTATAGGACCTAAAACTTATAAAATTTGAAATGTTCTATGTAAGGGGAAAAAATTAAATTACAGATATGTATATGTACAAAAGTGAATATTTATTTAGAAAGAGAAAAGAAAGCACAAGAAACTACAAATCTGAAAAAACTGTCAAATGCCGCAAGTATTTTTTTAAAATGCTTCTATTATTTAACAGCTTGATACTTCTTTAACTTTTCTTCAATTTTGGGGGGCTGCATAGCCTTTGAGCACCTCTTCATATGCTAACCACTTTTTAAGGTTTTCTATAGAGAGAAGAAAACGATAATCAGTTATTCTTCTAGCATATTTCTTTACTCTCCATATTGGTTCTGGGCCCCACAGTTTGTGTTGTGTTTGTCTTCCAGCTTGGCATCTTTGTGTCATGACACCAAATAAATTAGCACAGTGGTGGCAGAAACATTCCTGAAGGCCATTCATATACCAGGACACTTCACTGTACAAGGAAGTGACTGCAGACCACGAATGATACCTCACTAAACCTAAATTTAAATTCCTCTTAGCACAATCCTCCAAATGTCCCTGGTTACTTTAGAGCTGCCTGACAAAAGGTGAAGTAAGTTGCAGTGGAAAGAGATAGTGTTCTTAATCAAATGTAGTGAAACTATCTTATTTTACAAATTTTACCAAAGCATATGACCATTGGAAAGAATCTGTTGCTCAGGTTCACAAGAAAAGGGCCTGAAGCTTAAGCTTTCTCAGCATCATGGTAAATTGGCCTCTAGTCTCCTGTTCTGCTTTGCCTCTTTCTGAAATAAATCAGATCATGATAATCATCCTAAAATACAAATCAGATCATGATTCTCAATACTTTAAATTCTTTAGAAACTTTCTTCTTTTTCCGTAACTTTGTTTTGCAAAATTTCAAAGCTAAGAAAATTGACAAGAATGGGACAGTGAACCCTAGAAATTATACACACACACACACACACACACACACACACATACACTTTTCTCGTCTGAACCATTTGAGAGTAAACTGTAAACATTATGGGATTTCTTCAATCCTAATTATTTAAGTCTGCATCATCTAAGAACAAGCCATCCTCCTATTAACTGTAATACAATCATCACTCAAGAAATGTAACTATTATTATCTATTACACTATTATTTAAAATATCCATATTCACATTTTCTCAATTATTCCAAAGCTTTTTTTTTTTTTAACATCCAGAATGACATTAAGGATTACGCATTGCATTTAATTGTCATGTTTTGCTAGTGTTTTTTAATCCGGAACAGATCCCCAGCCTTTTTCGGGGGTGAGGAAGGGAAGGAGGTGTCTTTCATGACATTGGCATTTTTAAAGAATCCAAGCCCAATATTTTGCACAATTCCTTCAGATCTGATAACTGTGGTTGTACAATAGTGATTTTTTTTTATCATTTCTTCACTTATTAGTATTCTTCTGTAAATAGAGCTTTCCCTTCTTTCTGCTCCCATATCTTTCATGGATTTGCTCTTTAAATTCAGTATTTTAAAATATGTTCTTATTATTCTTTCTGATACTCAAATTACCCCAAATTTGCCTGTGGGGGGACTCTTCTCGCTAACTCCAATTAATTTTTGAGTCTTTCCGCTCAAGATGTTCCAGGCTCTCCTTAGACTTTGCCTGCCCCAGCCCTGGAATCAGTCATTTCTTCAGGGAGCCCTGGTACCTTGGATTGAGTAATGATATTTAGAAACCAAGATCTGGGCTCTAGGGGTGTTCATTACTTTAGGTGTCATGCCTTCTCGGCTCTTTCATTGACACCCTTATTCTAATCCGGTATTTTTATGTCACTTAAATAACTTTCTATTGTAAAGTCTTACTTAAGATACAAGATCCTTCATGACATAGCCCCTGACTACTTCTAGAACCTTGTAGGACACAAGACACAATCCCTTGTCTTATGTGCCCATCACACTGAACTACTTGAAGAACTCAGTGTCTTTCTTTAGATCTGAGAGTCTCAACTTCCTGATTTCAGATATTACCTTCCTTCCATTTTTTTCTATTCTCTCCTTTTGGGACTCTTGTTGGACTGAAATGGAAACTTCTGGATCTCTCCTCCATTTCTCGTATCTTTCTTTTACATTTTGTATCGCTTTATTCCCCCCTGTTGCATTATGGGAGAATTTCTTCAACTTTTCTTTCCCCCCAGTTCACAAATTAGTTCTGCTGGGTTCATTTTGCTATTTTGTATTATTAAAATTTTTGTTTGTTTGTTTCAACAGCTTTTCATATCCACAATCTCTAATTGGTTGTTTTTTCATAATTTATTGTTCCTGTTTTAAGGATATAAATACTTTAAAAATGCCCTCTCTTAATTAATTGTACTTATTTTCAGGTTCTGTTTTGATTAGTCTGTTAAGTCTGGTTTTGAGGGTGGCATTATAAGTCTTTCCGTTTGATGAGATTTTATTTCATGGTCTGGATGTTTCTCAAATGTTGGATAATTCTTAATTTGCCTAGTTTTCCACTTGAGATTCCCTGATGGCTGGATGCCTTCCTCCTCCTCTGTCCAGCTGTTCTCTGTAGGGGGGTGGGAGTGGGAGTATGCACAGGATCTGCAAGCCTAGCTGCTTTCCCTGGGGTATTCCAGCTAATCTCCACTCTGTTGCCCTTGGGCCTCCTTCTCTCCCCCACCCTCAACCCCCATCATTAAGCAGTAAGCATTCTTGATGTTGCCACAGTACATGCTTGACGTCCCACCTGTACTCTGAGCTTCAGCCTTTTTTTGGTCCTGTACCATCTGCCTTCAGTCTCTTAGGCATTCCTAGTTTTGGGGCTGATAAGAATCTCTCCTCTGATTTTTTGAGTGTTGCTGTATATGCACAGCTCTCTTCCTCCTTCCCCATCTCTCCCTTTCTCCCTTCCTCTTTCCTCTTTCCCCTCCCTTACTTTATGTCATCATTTCATGATTTAGCAGGAAGAAGAGATAGCAGTGTGGGCTTTAGCTGACCGTCTTGAAACTAGAAGTGAATGTGTTTATCCAGCCTCTGTGTATGCCATATCCTCTGATTAGAATGCTCCTCTGCACACCCGCTATCCTACCTGCATAGCAAATTCATACTTATTCTTTAAATCATTACCTCTTCTGTGAAACCTTCCATAATCTGCCCGTGGGGGTGGGGGTGGGGGGGACGGGGACAGAAGGAAGATACTCTGTTCCCATGGTGATTTTGTACACCTTTATTTTACTACTTATATGTTATAATTGTTTGCAGTCATGTCTGTCTTGGCTCAGTTGACTGTGAGCTGCTTTTATCAGTGTGTCCTTATCCTTAGTATGTGATTTGTGGTAGGTACTTAATAAACATTTGTTCAATGAGGGATTGGATGGTTTTATGAATGACATACATACATGAAAAAAAATCAATTTCACTGATGAGGTGAAATTAATTTATGATTTAAGATGTGATCACAAAATGATTACAAAGCTAAATCTGGCTATTCAACTCAAGGACATTTAGTGTTCCTCCCATCCCCCACCAGTCCCTTTTGCAATACATGAAACTGCAGGGTATTCTCCTCGTAACTCCTCTCCTGGTCTCTTTTGAGAATTAGTTCAGCAAACACAATGTCTCATCTCTTTCCTTTGTTACCCATGTTTTGACAAGCTTGACTGTGTATATCTTCATCATTTTTGGCTCTGAATAGGTTTTTGACTTTTACTAAATGTTGAATCTATCTTTAAAGTAGAAACATTTTTCCAGACATGCCCAGGGTGTATTCATAGCCTTCAGCTCCTGAAAGCTGACATCCCGTCTTCTTATCTTTTTGAAGCTCTGATAGAGTCTAGTACATTGCAGGCTAGTATTCTTAGAAGGATTTCTAACAGTTTCAAGCATTGGCAACATTGTAAGGCTCACCCTACAGGTTCTCAAAGCCACTGCTTTGAAAGAGATGCCTTTCATTTAAATTCCAGAGTTACATTGTGTTTGCTTTAAAATAATAGACGTTTTGTGGTACCACCTTAAAAGACAACATATATGGAAAGAAAAATAAAACCACAGTGTTAACTAGAAGCATAATACTCTGATTCACAGGTCCCTGTGACCCTGAGGTAGGCACATAGGAGTGAGATCCTAAAGAAGGCACCACAGTTTAAAATTATTTGGGGCCCTCTGATTGATCCTGATGAAATGCTCACTGAAGGGTTATTGAATCCACATGTGTTTTGTTGATTCGCCTACCCGACACATCATGACTAGGCATTCTCCCTTTTGGGTTTGTGTAAAGAAAAATGTCTTCTGTGACACAGAGGCAATACAAAGATTGGATATAAGGAGGAACTTTTTAGGCATGTGTGTCAGTAAGATGCTTCTGGCCACTCACAAGGGAAAACCCCACTCAGCTGGATTAAACCTGATATGGTTGTATTTTCCCTCACATCAAGATAATTTGTTAAAGATTATTTTACATTGTGTTCACTTAATTTTTCACTTGAAACACTACTGACTTGGCTTGATTTTTGTGTAGAAATAAAGTTTAAGAAGATGACCTGCCTACCCACTCCTTTCCATCAACATAAGGAGAGCTTTGTAGACATAAGAAGGCCTCTGTCTTCAGAAAGTCAAAGGCACTGTTTATGAAGGCTTTGTAAAGAATGTGAAATACCATGAGTTATTTTTCAAAATAGGCTGAATACTGTATGAAAACTTGACTTGCTCCAAACCTAAAGTGATCTTAGAAAAAGTAAATGTAAAAACCCTGATTAAAATTTATGGCATAATTTAGAGAACCCAAGCTTAATTTTTAAATCATTGTATGTTTGAAATCTATACTTCTTTACTCAAACTAAATTTTTATTTTATTTTTTGATGTCCTTTTATCAGGTGGAGCAAGTAACAATTTTATTATTGTTTCTCCATCTCCAAAGCACAAGGAGACTTGGACAAGACACTTAACCTCTCTGAGCCTCAGTTTCCTTCTCTATAAAACAAGGGTGTGAATATATACATGGCTTCTGAGCTCTAAAATGCTCTCAGTGAAGCTAAAATGATCTAAGTCATGTATGTGGACTAATATCCTTGGCATACACCCTATATGGACTCATTTGTGCTCCATCCATATGCAGTTCTTTGGTAGGAAATTTGTTGTGTACGTGTATGCTGTGGAGAGTTGCCCAAATGCCCTTTCGGGGCCACTGTACTCCCTCAGTCACTGGGCTTGGCTGCTGATGACACACAACTGAGACCCTTTCCAGGCATTACCCTCTGCAGATGGAAGCTGGGGTTCCCAAGGTTAGGCCCCCTCCCCAGGGGCAGTTCTCCTCTAATTACTGGTGGATTAGGAATACAAAGGCCCAGCTGCCTTTCCCCAAATGGTGAACCACTCCAAGGGCCATCGAGGCTCTGGAGCCCCCTGCAGGATCAGCTGAGATCTCTGTTGCAACTACAATATATGGCATTTCTAATTTTCCCTCTGCCCAGTATGCATCCCTTCAGTCTTGCAGAGTTGTTTCCAAGGTCACCTCCAATAAACCCCTGTACACCAGTCTTTATCTCAGTCTGCTTCCCAGGGAAGCCAGCCTACAACAACATGCATTTCTAAAGATGTATTTACCCCCTTTGGACTTGGCTATTTTTGAACAATGCGTACCTGATGTTTTGGCATGAAACAAAATGAAGCTAGCTAACAAATACAGAGTTGACTGAACATACGAGTACATTTTTAGCCTTGTGAAGGAGTGTCTTTATAGAAGAGCTGATCTGCCACCTTCCCAGCCATAGATCTGTACATGGTACAACCATGAATCTTGGGACAGTTCACATTTTGAGTAAATACTTTTTATTCCTTTAGTTTTGTTTTGTTTTGTTTTTAATCTTGAAGAAAAAAGCCAAAGAGTGATTGAATTTGGCTTCTGCAGGTGAATGCTGTAGAGTTTAATAATTGAAATGTCTGGATTAATAACATACATTATATGAAATCTACAAAGAGAGTGGCAGTTGTGCAGCCTTGAAGAGTCAGGCCAAGTTGAGGATTTTATTAAAAGTATTAGGTCTATTCAAACTTAGCGAATATATTTTAAGTTTATTATAAAAAGAATAAAAATCAACCCACTGTTTTCCATGGTTTCTGTGGGCAGTCACGTTGTTAAATTTGTACTGATACTTAGGTTGTCAGGGTTGTGTAAAAGGAAGCCGACCTGCCATCACTGACTCATGGGTCTAATTAGTGTAATTGCCTTGGTAATATCCATTCACCTACTTTTAAATTCTTCTATTTTAAAAAACACTGTTTGCTTATTATTATTTATTTATTTATTTATTTATTTATTTATTTATTTATTTATTTATTTTTGCACTTAAAGCTTGTTTATTTCAGGGACCTTTCGATTATCATTGATACTTTCATTCAGAGTCTAGTGGATCATGGTTGTATTAAATGCCCTTGAACTGTGGTTTCTGGTATGAACTCTTAATTTGTTGTTTAATGCTCAGATGGTCTATGTATTTTTTTTTCCTTTGTTTTCTTTTTTTGCTGTTTAAATGCAAAGCTCTTTGTTGTTCACCTTCATTTTCTCAGAAGAATTACCTTGCACGTGCCCACTATGTACCTCCGACAGAGGGAGCTGTGTCAGTACGACCGAGGGAATCCAGCTTGCTAAGGAACTAGGAGCTACCTATCTGGAACTACACAGCCTTGATGACTTCTACATAGGAAAATATTTTGGAGGAGTGGTGAGTGGAAGTTGTTATTACATACATTAAAGTCATTTGTCTGCTTGGCTCGTTAGCTATGGTCCAGAGCCTCAATCAGAACTTTGGTTTTAAAAGCATGATTAGTTTTAGCCTTGAGAAATGACATGAGAGTAAGTAGAAAAAAGCTTTTGTTAGAATAAAATTTGATTTGATTTTTCTCTCCAGATGAAACGTTTTCTATTGTCTAGTGTGGTATTTTGGAATTTTCCACTTATTAGAGCATGTTTACTTACACAAACCCGTGATGTCAGTTTTCATGGTAATCTTTAAACAACTCAATGAACCTGGCAGCCTGAATGAGCGGGCCCTGAAAGCTCTCCTTTTCTATCTACCACTTGAAAAGAATCATTCTTCTCTATGTGTGTTTCGGCAAGATTTCATATACTTCTGATCTTGGTGTAGCTCAGAAAAATCCAGAGGCACTACTTACACAAATTGCTTCTCGTTGGACATGTAGGAAGCCAGGGTTTGTTGCTGCGTCGCAGTGGGCTCTGCAGGCATTTGAGCCCCATCTTGGCACCATCTTTCCAACCCTCTAAGAAGTGACTCCTTTCAACAGACATAGCTAGTAAATGTCAGTAAGAGGTTTAAACCAAGTAAACGCTACATTAAGCAGGAGCGCTTCGGACTTCTCCATCAGTTCCCTAGCTCTTCATCAAGTACCCTTTCCAATATGCAAGAGCATTCATTATGTCGATTCATGTTGAAATGTGAAGGTCTCCACAGATGACTATAGAAATTTCATTTGTTCTGGAGTTAACTAAACTCCAGATAAGAGCCAAAGATAAAATAACCATTAGGGAGATATACTCACAATATTGATATTATCAATGACTGAGACGCTTTTGTCTCATTTATTTATATGGATAAGCAGTGTGTAGAAAGAGAGAGAGAGGGGTGGAACCTAACTTTTCCTATCAAGCGGATTATATCGTAGGGGCTTAAAAAAAATCTTAATTAGTTTAAGACTCATATTTATCTAAAATGCCTAGGAAGTGTAGGACGAGGGGGAAAGATAGTTTTGTTTCACTTGTTGAAGGGGCTGGTTCGCTTGGGGGTCCTTAGGCCTGTTCTCCAGTCAGGTTCCTGAACCTGCAACACTCAGGATCACTCCTCCAACCTCCTAACGACCATGTACTCTCTTTCTCTTCTTTGTTTCTCTTTGCTCCTAATACCTAGTGTTGCAGTTAGGGGAGGAGGCATGATGAGGATCGAAGAGGTGGTCAACGTTGGGAGAAAAACACGGCGATTTCTTTTTTCCTTAACTCAAGACTTAATGAGAATGTGGAAATAAGATCAGAGTGATCTCTTTTGAGACTCTTTTGAAAAGTAAAGTACAATGAGATCTTGAGCATTAGAAATCAGGGTATTTGCAAAAATATGGAAGGAGATGATGTCATAGTGAGAAGAGCATTTAAAATCTTGTGTTTAAGCATCAGGGCTGAAGAACTGTGCAATGTTACCTTCAGACTGGGACTAGGGAGACACGGGCCCTCTAGTTGCACCCCTCTCCAGAGAGCACAAGATGATGGAGCCAAGGGGATGTGCCCACCAGAGCTGGTAGCCCCGTCTAGACCTGCAGCATCTACTATGGCAGCCAGTAGCCACATGTGGCTATTTATATTTAAATTAATAAAAAAGTTAAGTTCCTCAGGTGCATTAGCCACATTTCAGGCACACATTTCAATAGCCACATGTGGTTCGTGGCTACTGTATTGATTAGCACAGACATTACAGAACATTTCCATCAACACAGAACAGAGCTGTATTGAACAGTGGTGTGACCATGCTCCAAAGCCCAAGCCCTGGGGATTCTCTGGGTGGCTGGCCCTGGGTCTGCTTCCCAGGCCTGTGCAGGCCTCTTTCCTGGCTCCATCCTCCTGAAGGTGGAGCGCATTGCTGGGGTATGCACCATAGACCTGAGAGGTGCCTGAGGGATGAGAAGAGAAGGGGCGGTCTTGGGGCCCTGGAGCTAGGGTCCAGCTCCCCCAGGACTGCATGGAGAGCTGGGAGCCTGAGAATTTAAATCTGAACCTGGCCTTCCAGGCTTTTAGGATGATATATTTGTCAAAGCAGGCAGATAGAGTATCTTTTACATACCTTTTTCTTGATTGATATGGTTTAAATATTGAGGTATGTGGTAGCTGAACCTCCATTTGTACTTTTGCCTCACAATGTATAGAACAGGCCTCAGCTTCACACATGGTTAAGATTTTTAATTTATAAAATGAAGGATATATTTCAATGTTTTTTATTCAGGAAGAAGAATAGAGCAATGTGAACTTCCCCAGTTGATATGAGCATATGTGTCATAGAGCCAGATCTGTTCTTCCCTTGACTAACTTGCTGTGGTTGCCCACGAGGTGCTTATTGAAACACACAGTTGTATTGCTTGGCTTTCTTGATGACTCAAGAAAATAAACAGATCCTTCTTGAATGGATCGTTTATTTATGTTTAGACAAGGCACAATCTGTTCTACTTGAAAAAAAAAATTTTTTTAAGAGTGTTTGCCAAAGCTTACATGTAGATGGTACTGGCATTAAAAACATTTGGCCAATGTGATTTGGGGTACCAATAATCATGTCAGATACATAATTTTGTTGGAGCTTTAATTAAAACTTGATTCATGTTTTAGTTGGAGTATTTTATGATTCAAGCCTTAAATCAGAAGACAAGTGAAAAAATGAAGAAAAGAAAAATGAGCAGCTCATTTCATGGAATTCGACCACCTCAGCTTGAACAACCAGGTGCATTATTAGCCAATGTCTAGACATGCAGTTGATACCTGTTATAGATCATTTCCCAAGTTGTAGAGCCATTGTTCTCGTATATGAGTATGTTTAGGACTCACCTGGCATCCTGATTTAGTAAATCTGTGATGGAGCCTGTAATCTGCTTTTGAAAGAAGCTCCCCAGGTAATTCTAAAGCAGGTGGAACTTGAACCAGATTTTCAGGACTACTGTCTTAATAAGTTGAACCTGTAGATTCTTACAATCGTGTGTATTGTGGAGAGCTGTTCTAGATTGTAGTCTAATGAGAAATAACAACCAAATGCAATGCATGAAGTCTGATTGGATACTGGTTCAATAAAAACATCTAAAAGATGATCTAGGGACAATTGGGTAAAATTTTAATATTGACTGAAAACTAGATGACATTATGGAATTATCGTTAATTTCTTTATGTATTGTAATGCTATTTCAGTTAATAGAAGAATATCCTTATTCTTAGGAGGTGAATGTGAAAGTATAATAATTGCACAATTTAAGGGGAGGATATATATGTGTTCATTGTGTCATTCTTTCCATTTTTTTGAGTGTTTGAAAATGTTTATAATGTTAGAAGAAAATAGTTAAAAATTAATAAAATTACATCAACTACTAGGATTTTTTGTATAATTTTGTACAAAATTATAGTAGTGGAGTAGTACTCTATTCAGATCAATTTGTTATGGATATTGCTTTAAAAAGTAGGTACTTCATAAGTATTTGATGATGAATGAATGAATGAATGAAAATTAAAAATCAGGAAAATATAAATTAGTATGAGAAGTCAATTCCAGGTTTTTGTTTTTGTTTTTTTTAAAAATGCAGGTATATAGACCATAAATGATACCCACTTGGCTTTGAACTTCCTGGTGTACAACGTGAAAGGAGAGACATGGTCTGTTATGTAGCAAAAACTGGGGACTTAAATACTTCCAGGATGAAAGGGTGGGTCGGGAGTAGCCAAATAAATAATGCAGATAGATAATTTCTTAGTTTCTATTAATCAAGAAGAGAAAACATACCAGCTCTTCAGAGAAAGCAAAGTGTTTCATGTCATTTAGCACTAGCAGAAGTTTCTCCGCGGGTGTACATTTGGGGGTACCGTGATATCGTGATAATTGGTGATACCGTGGCCGGGGCCTTCAAACGTGGCCCATCCACAAATGGAGTCTCAACTTTCACAAGGCTGTATCTTGTACTTTTCTGTTAGGAGAGCTGTGTGTATCACACTGAACATCACCCAGGAGGTCAGGACGGTACAGGGCTGCGTATACATTCATTCTGGGTCTGACTTGTCCTAAGGACAGATCCTGGGCTCGTGGGCATGAGGCTTTTCGACTGTTCTCAGCCTATAAGTGTCTGTGAAGGTGCCTCACATAGTGGAGAGGACGATGGGTGGGGTTCAGTGCAGAAAAACCCTGGCCCCAAATTACCTCGTTATTGTTCATTTTATAGACCGGACTTTTTGGCTTTAGAATAAAGAATTTGCATTGCTAAAGAAGTTTGAAACTCACTGATTTAGGTGACTGCATATCCTGTAAGCAACCCTTCAAAGATGATAACACTTTCCTCAGCCCAGCTTTGGATAAAAGTTAGCAGACATTTTACAGTTAGGGTCTATGATGAGGGCCTATACTGTGGTTCTCTGTGTAGCTATTTTGAATTGGTTGAAGCCTAGTCTATATTGTTAGTGATCAAACTAGGAAATGGAAGGTTGCATCCTCTTTTGGAAATTAGGGAGCCTGGACAACACTACCTGAAGAGTGCTGAGGAGACAAAGCTGGTTCTGGGAAAGCATATAGTTTTATGCTAATTTTAGGATCAAAATATGATGGTCAAGATGGTTTCAAACAATAGAGTTCAAGACTCTGAGCCCTGGCTTTGAGAAGTGGCATTTTTAACAGTTGATCCCTCCACCTCCACTTCCAGTCCCAGGAGGAAAAGGTCTTCAGATGTGCGGTTGGGTTCGTCAGAACTTATTCAGAAATTTGTTGGAATTTTTTAATCAGGCGACAGTAAATAACGATGACTACCAGCATACTAAACGTCAGTATCTGGAAGACCGTTTTATTTGGGGACATAGAAATAATGAGAAATGTTATTTTATTGCTCATTATGGCATTAGTAGGTTTTTCATTTGCACAAGAAAAAATAAATACAGCATTTCTGTGTGTCCATGTTAGGAAACCCTGTAATTCCTGGATAATTAGTTTATATATGTTTTGTTTATATATGTTTTTCATTAGGCTAAACTGTATACAGTTGCTGTTTTTGTAGGTCAAAAATGGCCAAATGTTGGCAATTTCATGTGGCTTAACCTAATAGCATTAAAAAATATTGTTTTATTGTATTTAACGTAAACCTGAAACCATTGGGTCTATAGACCTAAAGAGTAATTTACTTTTATTTTCTTTTTTTGAAACAGAAAAAATGCCCGTCTTGAAGGCTGAAGCATCACATTATAACTCCGACTTAAATAATTTGCTGTTTTGCTGCCAGTGTGTGGACGTGGTATTTTACAACCCAGATTTAAAGGAGGTTGTAGAGGCCCACAAGATCGTTCTGTGCGCCGTCAGCCATGTTTTTATGCTACTTTTCAACGTGAAGAGCCCGGCTGACATTCAGGATTCCAGTATCATCCGAACTACCCAGGATCTCTTTGCTATAAACAGAGATACTGTGTTTCCAGGTGCTAGCCAGGATTCTCCAGGCAACCCACCATTACGAGTCGTCGTTAAAGATGCCCTCTTCTGTTCATGTTTATCGGACATTCTGCGCTTCATTTATTCAGGTACCTGTTCAAATGGTTCTGAGACATTCTCTTAAGCTTTTGAAATGAGGTATGCCTGTGGTCCTAGATGTGTTTGTTAGTTTTACATTAATCCTCTTTCTGTCATCTGAAGTGAAGATTATATAATACATGAAATAGTGTTTGCTTTGTGTATAGGCATTGGTCCAAGCTTTCCATCTTCTTTACAAATTTACTTGCCTTGGTTTTAAATCTACTTGTAAAGACAATAATCTCTTTTCCTACTGAGGAAGAAATACCTAAAATATGAAAATACAAGAATTTATTATCCAGTTTAACTTGAAAGAAAGAAAATTTTCCAGGTGTATATGAAAATAAGTGCCTATGTCTTTTAAAACCTAGCCATATATTCTCTTTTCTGTTTGACACTTCAATTTTGGAAGGAGTTGAAGAGAGAAAATTAGCAGGGTCATTGCATTCAATGTAGGAACTGGGAACAGTATCTAAAGGTAGTTTAGGCTGAGATCTGATCAGCTTTGGCTATGACTATTTCAGATTTTGTTTTTTCTAACTGTACTCTTTATGATTCACCTTATCCATTATTTTTCTCCTTGTCCTTTTAAAAACTCAGTAGCAACTATGTTTTAAAGAACAGAAGTTTTAGCGGAGTCATTTTAGCTAATGAATTAAAGGTCTTACATCTAAGTATCCCATATAAGAATGAAAAAAAAAAGAATGTAAAATAGTTTTTTAAGGAAGCATCTTAAATATACAATTCCTGAGAACTTCTTTGTTTTTTAATTTTGTTTTTTTCCACTTGGAATCATGTGCTGAGGAAATACTAGGTTAAGGTCACTCCTCTCTGGGATGTGTCTAGAGAAACATTTATAATCTGTTTTTAGACTTCAGAATTGGGGACAGATAAGAAATTTATAAAGGTTTGCAAATAAAGAAAAGACTTATCATTTCCTATAGGTAAGAAAGTTTGGGGTAACCTTCAGTTGAAACGATTGATGCTAAAAATAAGATTTTCCTTTTTTTCATTTGGGTTGTGGTTATATAATTTTATAAGTTAAAAATTAATGGTTGTGAAAAGTACAGTTGCAACATGTGGATTTAAGTGGGTTAAAATATATATTTAAGAGTAGAATATAGTGGTAGGTGTGAAACCCATTGTCAGTGAATGTTGGCTTGGAAAAGGCACAAATGGCCACTCCTCAGGGCACACCAGCACAGTGCCCTAAACATGGCAGGTCCTCTGTTAGTGTCACTTAAATTAATGAGTAGACTCTAGTAGCTGCAAATCATCATATGAGTAAACCAGACTAAAGATTTCATGTAGTACTCTAGATTGTTATATTTAAACCTAGAATCTCACAGATCAGGATGTAAGACTAATTTTGAAAAACCAAAATGTTTTCATGTTAAAAGAAAAAAAAATGACTTTAATGATATGTTTAGAGAACAATGAAGGAAGTGTTTGGCTTTTCTTTTCAATGACTTTACTGTTGAAATTATGAATTATTTAGCAAGTTTCCCACAAAATCCATTGAATACTTTCAAAGGCACATGAACACGTTGAGGTCAGTTATAGCCTCTTTAGTATTGTAGTAGTAAAATTGCTGGATGTCTCTCCAGTTTCAGGACCTACTTGTCTCTCTCGTAGGGAATGATTTTTAAATTGCAAAGTTAATACATGCAGATGAAAAAAAGGGAAAAAGAAAAGAAAAAGTTCTCATCCTCCAGTGTCCTTCCCCAAAGTCAATGACCTGTTATCATTTTTTTATATGTTCATTCTAATGCTATTTGAAAGATATTAAATATTGGGAAATTTGCATCCATGAACATGTAGTCTTTGGTAACTGCTGTTTTCGGGAACCACAGGTAGTTCCCCACGGCTGGAGCACGGAGTGGGAGGTGATGGCTGGAAGGAGATGAGGCTGGCGAGCCTGGTGGAAGCTGTTCCTGCCATTCTTATAAACTGCTCTAGAATTCTAAGCATGATCAGACTGGGCCTTAGAAAATTCATCTCTGTGATGGCAGGAGGAATGAATAGAGTAGACAAGACAGGAGTCCAATTAGGAAGCCCCCTCCCCTTGCGATCAGGCAGAAAGGCCAACATTCTGACAACAGGTGGTCAGTGTTGCAGTTTGTCCATCATCTGGGCCAGTGCTATTCATACCTGAAAGTGCATTTGAGTCCCCTGGGGATCTTGTTAATGTGCAGATTCCCATTCAGGAGGTATGAGATTCTGCATTTCCAATAGCCTCCCAGGCAGTGCTGATGCTCTGGACCAGCAGTTGCAACACCTGCTCTTGGAAGAACTGAGTACCAGCCACAGCCAGGGGGTAAGGACCTGGAATTGATACCATAGGCCCAGGAGAGGAGCCCAGTTCTCAGTCTTAGGGCACAAAGAGCCAGCCTTGCAGCTGACTGATGCAGAGCTATTTGGTGCTGGGGTTGTCAGTGCTCTGTTGTACCCTCTGCCTGAAGGTGGCGAAAGTGGAGGCTTAGAGTTGAGGTGGACACTAAGTGAGCCTGGGAATAGCGATTAGAGGGCGAAGGGGCATGATGGCAAGGAGCACTTGCTGATATGCAAGCCCTTCACGGGCTCAGAGCTCAGGCTTCTTAATCTGACACTGATCTCTCCTTGTATGTCATGGCCCAGCAGAGGTGGTGTCAGGTATGAGCAGAGCCACACGCCGTTGCGCTGGGGCTGCAGGGAAACCCTGATGCTGGTTGAGGAGAAGGGAAAATAAATGCTTCAGTAGGCACCTATGAATTTTTCTTTAATTATTTACAGAGTATAACTTCAGACTCAAGCAGAAGTTATGTTATGTTGTAAGTTCTTTTTAAAAAGATATTAAAGCTGTATTTGCACAGTCAAGATTATTTTAAAAAATACAGAATATTTATTAAGAGAAAAAAAATCAACCAGATCCTCACTCTCAAATGTTGAAACCTTTATTCATGTTTTGTTTTACCCTCTAGTGTTTGTTCGTAAATTGGTTACTGCTTTTTTAAAAATATTTTTTATCAAATCAAAAAATTTCAACCTACATTTTCTTTTTCTTAGAGATTTCAGTAAAGAGGCCAGATTCGTGGGCTTTTTCTTTTTTCTTTTCTTTTCTTGGCATTGTTGAACGTGTGAAAACTTTTGAACAGAGCACAGGTTTGAAGACTCAATTACGTAATGGTTTCCTCCCAGAAGCCTGGCCTACCCACAGTTTATGTTAGAGGACTGTCAGGACGGGCTGTTTCTGCTCACATGAACTCCGTGGCGTGGCACACTCAGGAATACTTGCCCTGAGCAAACACAGGCTGAAAAGCCATAGTAAACCTAACTCCTGCCTTAAAAAAAAAAAAAAAAAAAAGAAAAAAAAAAAAGAACCAAATTACAAAGAATGTCTTAATTGTTTTTTAAATAACATACTTTTTTTAATCTTTAGGAAATGGAAATTTTGTATATAGGACAATTGGGTCTTGTAGTTAGGAAGGGCCTGTTCAGTAGTCCGGTTAACTCGCTACACCTGCTTATAGGGTTTCAGTTTATTTTCCTATTCAAATTTCTGAGTGGACACTGAAAGTATGTCTGTTTTGTATATGTTAATTTTCCACTGGATAACAGGTAACGCCGCATGATGTATAAATATTTAATGACGAACACTAAATAAGGAGTCATCTCTGAAAAGTGAGGGTAGCAGTTTCCCAGCCTTCCTGGAGTCATCCTTAAATGGCAAACGATTGTAACATTCTTACACTACTCGATGCTTGCACATTCCTGAGACACAGGATCTCAGATGGTTAGGAATTGGAATATTTGTAAAAACCTCAAGAATTTAGCTTTGCGCTCTTCCTGCCGCAGATGGCCTTTAGAATTTCACACCACTTATTGAAATGTGGCCAGGGTAAAAGTGCACATTCATCTTCAGTTTCCACAGTGTTCTCTAGCTCTGGGAATTACTCGGCGGCCTGCTCTTTTCTGTACTGCATAAAAACTCAGCTTAGAGGGCCGGCCGAGTGGCTCAGTTGGTTAAGAGCTCGCTCAAGAGTTTGAGCTCTGAGCAACAGCGGTTCGAGTCTAGCCCGAGCTGAGCAGCCGCTGAGCTGCCAACAGGTAGCAGGATGGCTCAGCTTAAAAAAAAAACAAAAAAAAACTCAGCTTAGGACACACGAGTTTACCATGCTCTCTAACAGTCTGTAAAGTAAATAAATGCTCTGAGAAATAAAGAAAATCCCAGTCAGTGATGCAAGTCAGATAAGTTCTAGAGATCTGCTGTACATACATAATGCCTATTGTTAACAATACTGTATTAAAAACTTAAAATTTTGTGAAGAGGAGAGTTCATAAAAAATGGTCTTAACACAATAAAAAAAGAAAGAAAAGAAAAATAAAAAAGGAAATCCCAGTCTAAGGGTTATTGTTTGATTAGTATCTAAAGGTTTCGTTGAGATCACTTGATTAGCATTTCTAATTATGAAAACAACCCGATCGTTGGAGTGCCCTTAGAAAGTAGTCTTACTTTTATTTTTAGTTATTGGATTTTTCTCTGCCCTCAAACAGATCACTGGCCTGGTAGGGATTTACCATATAAGTATTGATGCTTGCTTTCTTTCAAGTAATCTTCTGAATGGAGATATTATATAGGTGTTCTTTAGTTAATATAAGTTACTTTTAAAAGACAGTGTCTGTGGTCTCCTTTAACATACATGAGTGTAGACCATTAAAAATACCGAATCCTACTGTTTGCTGCATACCGCTAACCCTGGGTTTTGATAATGGATGAAATATCTAAGGGAAGAGGAGTGGTCATCAGCACTCAGTGCACATTAGAATAACCTAGGAGGCTTTTAAAGTTGATACCTAAGCCCCAGCACCAGAAATTTTAATTCAGTTGGTCTGAAGATGAGACCTCCCCTGATAGTATTTTATAAAAGTTCTCCAGGTAGGTAACTGTAATGCACAGCAAGAGCTGAGAATCACAGGCATGGAGTAAATTGCCTTTTTTTTTTTTAATTAAAGTTTATTAGGGTGACAGTTGTTAGCCAAGTTACATAGATTTCAGGTGTAGAATTCTGTAATACATCATCTATATGTCACATTGTGTGTTCATCACCCAGAGTCAGTTCTCCTTCCAGCACCATATATTTGACCCCCTTTACCCTCTTCTACCACTCCCCTCCCTCCTTACCCTCTGGTAACCACTAAACTATTGTCTGTGTCTATGAGTTTCGTTTCTTCATTTGTTGTTCTTTTGCTGTTTAGAGTTTTATATACCACATATCTGTGACATAATATGGTTCTTGACTTTTTTCTGTCTGACTTATTTTGCTTAGCATTATGATCTCTTAATGTGGTGTCCCTTGGCTTCCAAAGAGTTCTTCTACTCCTGGCAGTTTTATATAGAGTTCACTGTCTGTGTGTGCATGTGAAATTTTCTGGAGAGACAATCCAAAGAATTCATCAGATTGTGAAAAGTGTACGTGACCTTAAAGTTAAAAATCATTAGTGCTGAAAGAGGAAAACAAAAACTATAGACTGCACACATGTGGGAATTTGAGGTGGTAGAAGGGGAGCTAACAGTGAAGTCAGAAAAAGAGCGATTGAAGGCGGAAGACTCCTGGCGTGCTGGCACTAGCTGGCACCAGCTCGTGAGAACTGATGGTATTTATTTCCATTTACATGTTCTGCAATGCCTTGTTGGTAGCTTGAATTTGGCCCTGGTGGGAGTCCTCATGCCATAGAAATAACAAATGCCTCAAATCAGGGCTCTCCTTCCTCTTCCTTGTCCCTCCAGGATACACTGTAGTTATCATGAAGGTCAGGGGAGAAGTTTAAAGATAATGCAAGATTGCCCAGTGCTGCAGAGCTCCACTGTCATGAGGCCTGAGAGCCGCTGGACTATTAGTCTGACTTTATTTATTTATTTTATTTTTTTTTAAAGATTTTTATTGGGGAATTGGGGGAAGGGAACAGATAAGTTGCTGTCGTTTTGTTCTTCAGTCTAGTTGTGGAGGACGTTGCTTCACTGGCCCAAGTTGGCACCATCATTGCGCTCTTCCCAGGCAAGGCAGATCAGTCGCCGGCTTCTGGATGGCCGCTCACGCTGACTGCTGGCTACATACGGTAGCCCATGGCAACCCACTGCAGCAGGGGCTGCAGCCTACGCCATCGCGGGTAACTCAGGGCAGCCCAGCTCCAGGTTGAGCTGTTGTTCAGCATCTTAGCTGTGGAGGGCAGTGTCACTGGCCTTCATATGTGGGATCCGAACCAGGGCCCTCTGGCGTCCCAAGCCAGTTCTTAACCATCGCGCCACTTGGCTGGCCCAAGTAGTCTGACTTTAGATTAGCTTTGGACCTTGTTGGTGCAGACTGGCTGCAATTGTCTGATTTCATGGGTTCAGTACATGATTATTATGTGCCCTCTCCACTGCCCAATATCCATGAAGGCATCTAAGAAAGTTCTGGATACATGAAGGGAAACATCAGAAGAGATTGACAGCAGATAGAAAAAAACCCCAAGTTACCCAGAGAGGTGAAGTGATTTGCTTAAAGTCAAAGCAGTAATTAATGGCAGAGATGAAACTAGAACCTGCCCTCTCCATTATGCCCACCCACATTATACCTTTTTGAATTCTACTTTTAGGAGTTAGAACTTTCTGTAAACCATGGGATGAATGGGGGTGATCTCTTAGAATGTCGTGATCACAACTGTACTTTTGGAAATGTATCAGCATTGAGTAATAGGACAGATTTGATAAGGAAAAGGCCACTAGGGTATAGGAAGGCTGCTGTAGGCCAAATGAGAGGTGTGCTTGGGGA
This sequence comes from Hipposideros armiger, assembly GCF_001890085.2. Lineage (NCBI taxonomy): Eukaryota > Metazoa > Chordata > Mammalia > Chiroptera > Hipposideridae > Hipposideros > Hipposideros armiger. The sequence continues at coordinate 601,135 of NW_017731607.1, forward strand.
AAAGGTTAACTTTTGCTGACCATAGAATAGGAACTCATAAGACAAAGGAGAAGGGGCTGACAGAGTGTGAGACAGAAGTAAGTGAGCCTAGGAACAGAGCTTGGAAGTGGGTTGAGATGGAGACAAGGGGAGGGAGGGACCAGGTAGGGTGATTAGACTCCAATGCCACGGTCGTGTAGCTCATCAGAAAATTACCTAGCTCCCTTCTTCAGGTTGGTTCTGTAGAGATGGCTGTGAAACATATCCTAATGTGACCCTGACAATAATGCATGGAACCTTCTGAATGTATGCTGTTCCTACTGCCCGTTCCTCCACCTAATGGTAGTCTCTGCTCTCCATGCTTAGTACGATTTAATTCAACCTTAGGAAAGACCACATCTGCCTTACCCAGGCTAAGTAAATAATGTGGGCGTTGGACCATTTGTGATGCCAACTCATATTCTGACCATTGCTGATGTCACTAGCTGACCACCTACTGCAGAGAAGTGGCAGCTGTCTAAGGAGGAAGACTTCAGGTTTTGAATAATTTAGAGGAAAGCAAACTGATTTTTTTTTTAATGTGGAAGCTGTTTAAATGTTTTAGTGTAATTACAAGGATATGTATTTGGCGAAGAAAAATTAGGATACTGAAAAAGAGGGAACACTGATATCTAATAAGAGATTTATTTGTTTTCCTACTTCAGCGGAATAATCCGGTATGTGTTAATTTGTTTACAGGTGCTTTCCAGTGGGAAGAATTGGAAGAAGATATCAGGAAGAAGTTGAAAGATTCTGGGGATGTTTCAAATGTAATTGAGAAAGTTAAATGCATTTTAAAAACACCAGGAAAGGTAAGTTAGTTTACTTTGACGTTCTCTGAATTACAAAGTGATACACTATGATGAATAGTATAATACGAAGTCATGAGAAGACTCAATAATATACAAATATGGTTTCCCTAAGTATATTTTTGTCATTTAAATATTTTAAATGTAAACACATTTTTTCTCACTATCTCAGATTTTAATTCACCTAAGAGTTAAAATATGTGTAAGTATGTTTTTAAAATGTAGCCTTGTGGATTCCATCCTCTGAAACATTCCCCTTGCTCTTCAGGAATATGCAGCCTATGTCAGGAATGAAGGATCGTTGAATTTGTCCAGCTACAGATATGCTTGTTGCAGAGGGATGCTTTCTCCTCAAAATTTAAGTCCAAGTGATTTTCAGGAACAAGGCAGCATCTGTGTGCGCCTCTTTTAAGAGTTGTGAGAAATCTGACGAAGTGAACAGTTAAGGGTTTATTTTTCACCTAATATAGGTTCAAAAGTGTAAGTTAGATTCAAAGCTTATTTATAATACAGACTTTCTGTATGGTCATAAACTTGTACATGTTAAAACTCTATAGTCGTTTAGATTGTACAGAGTCTGTAAGTAAATGTGTTACGTTTTAAAACAAGTCCATTACACAATTTAGCTAGTGTATTCTTATTTCAGATTCTGTGATAAACAAATTGGCTACAGTAGATAAAAAGGTAAGTTATGTTCAACACTTAGGTTTATATAAAATGTAAGAAAAAATTTTATTCATTTAATTTTTTTATACAGATGACTTTGTCAATTGTACAACCTAAGTCAACATTTATGTTCACATTTTTAAAAAGTGAAACTGTGCTAGCTTGTAATGAAGATTCCCAACTATTCTATAATGTGAAAATTGACTCTTTTTTTTTTTTTAACAAAGTAGTAATCCCAAACATGGAATTCAGGGGCAAGACCTTTCTTCTCTTGTTTCAATAACACATTGAAGTAGGTATACAGAGCTGTCCAGTTTACAGGTGTATGGCAGGGCGGTAGCTCTCTTGCAGTCTAGTTCAACAAAATAATGCTTTTGTAGAAATGTTCACATAAACCTGCATTCTGTTTTTTAAAAGTTCTCTAGATTATGGACCAGTGAAAATGTACATCATGTACATGTGTGTTCTCTCCAAACTTCTGCCCTCGCATTCAAGGCATAGGTGACAACGGAATCTGTGTGGTGTGTGTGTGTGTGTGTGTGGGTGTGTGTCTCTTCATAGATAATATATATCTACGCAGCATTCATAATATTCAAATGCATAATCTTTATAAGAATGGTTAGGATAAAAGTGTTGCCTTTTGTTCTAAGCTTGAGCCTTTCCTTGGGTTTGAGTCTGAACAGCCATTCCTTTGAGAACTGAGAATAAAATGAATTCTTGCTGGTGAAGGAGAGGCTGGGGACTGTGTAAGTCCATGATATTGAACTAAACTCCTTCCTTTGCATGGGAGGAGAGAAGAGCTCTTCTGTGCTTTCTTCCTGTGCTTTTCTGGGGTAAGGGTCTCTGTCATTCATTGAGCGTGACATGCGGATGTAACACTGAATTGGGAATCAGGAAATGCACATATAAGTTGTGCCTCCCCGAATTCTCTCTGTGACTTTGAGCAAGCCTTCTCAGTGCTCTCAATGAGGAATAAACTGGATGATTTCTAAAGCCCCTGCTAGCTCTCAGATTCTGTGATGCTTTTTGACTGTGACTCTTTTTAATATGTGACAGTCACCTGACTCCTCTCCACCCATTTCTTCAATGCATATTAAGGTGGGCTGTGTATGGGATCTGATGTACTTTAAAAGACAGAATTTGTATATTCCTGTTTTGCTTCTCTGTCTTGCTCATGGATAGCATTCCGGAGTGTTTTCTTCTTCCTTGTGAGGAGGAAGAAGAAATTTTTTTCCCCTTCTCACCAAATATTTTAACTTTTCACCTTAGTAGATTAAGTCAGAGTGGGGGAATAGGTGACATTTATTCTCAATGCTAAAGTTGTATGTGTGATTGTTTTTAAGGGATAAATCTCTCTGTGTTCCCTAGCTTGGCAACCAAAGCTAAGAGTTGTGACCCAGGCTGGCCTTCTGAGACTCAGCAGGGGACATGGGCAGAGGGGGCAGGAAGAGGGGCTGGCCCTCAACCCTTGGGATGTCTGAAAGATGACAGGAATGATGACAAAGCACCAAATCCTGAGTTGGCAGCAGAGAAGTGATGGAGACCACTAGGTCACACAGCGGCTCTGTGACTGGAGGCTCGGCTAGAGCAGAAAGGTGTGAGAGGACAGAGAGGTGTTGGCATGGAAGATGTTCTCTGGAGCTCCAGACCAGAGATCCAGGCAATCTTTTAGCGATGCCAGCAGCCCCTACTGTGGGCGGGATTGATGTTTAGAACCACAGAATTGTAGAGTAGGTGGAGATGAACCAATTCATTACTCTCGGGTATTTTAATAGTGATCTAGTAAGCAGTAGGACATGGTATGATAAAGGGAAAATAGGTTGTTTTTTTTTCCCTTAATTACAAATTAAATTGTTATATATGTTCTTTCTTTCTTTTTTTTTTTTAAAGATTTTATTGGGGGACTGGGGAAGGGGAACAGCGTTGGGGAATTGGGGAAGGGGAACAGACAAGTTGCTGTCCTTTTGTTCTTCAGTCTGGCTGTGGAGGACATCGCTTCACTGGCCCATGTTGGTATTGTCATTGTGCTCTTTCCGGGTGAGGCAGTCACTTGCTGGCTACTGGACGGCTGCTCATGGCAGCTCTTGGCTGCCCACTCTGGCTGCCGGCCTCTCACGCCAGTTGCCAGCCACTCACTGTAGCTTATGGCAGCCCACTGCAGCCCCACTGCAGCCTACGCCGTCACAGCCCACCTCCAGGTCAAGCTGTTGTTCAGCATCTTAGCTGTAGAGGGCGCAGTGTTACTGGCCCTCATATGTGGGATCCGAACTGGGACCCTGCTGCTCAGAGCTGGTGTCCCAAGCCAACTCTTAACCTACGCGCCACTGGGCCAGCCCTGTATGTATTTTCTTAGTTAGTGAACAAATGAGCAGGTTGTACATGTAAACATAGGCATTCCTATGAGGTTGGACTGCTGTTGTCTGGTAACAGAGAGACCTAGATGGACTTGGGACCCCACAGCTTCTCGGCCATAGACTTGATTGTTTACTTAGCCAGGTCATTCACTGCTGTGAGTGCTGCAGAGTAAGTGTTGCTCATGACAGGTAGCAGATGTAGTTCTTGAGGGTAAGTTCCCATGAAAGCTATGATCAGAGATGCCAAAGAGTAAGTAAGCGTTATTTCTGTAGACATTTAGCACACTGTTCTGAATTTTCTAGCCAGCCCGTATATATTATTCAAGCTTTTTGTATAACATTTACCCTTGTATTTTTGTTTTTCTTTACAGATTAATTGCCTACGGAATTGCAAAACCTATCAAGCCAGAAAACCTCTGTGGTTTTATAATACTTCCCTCAAGTTTTTCCTTAATAAACCAATGCTTGCTGATGTTGTCTTCGAAATACAAGGTATGGTTCAATTTTTACAAAGTTCATTGTTCATTTTTATTGTTTTTTTATCTACCTTTCTATTTCAGCTTTGAATATTTTAGGTGTAGGAATGACTATTCTCTATTGCAGGATGTAAATTAATATTATCTGAATTTCAACAAAATCTTCCCGAAAAATGAAGTATTTTATTAAAACTAGAAAAGAAATTTATATTTTCCTTATTGTTTTTCCCCTTACCGTATGTTTCATTAACTTTTAGTGACCAACAAGAGGTGGGGTGATCTGTAATGTCACCCCATTAAGTATTTTTGTTGGTGTATTTCTTTAAGATCCTACTTTGTGAGTCCTCTGAAAGCAGCCCCCTTAAAATTATATTACCTCTAGCTTATTTTGTCCAGTTCTCTTCCATTTTATTAGAGCAAAAGGAACGAAGCATGGGTTGTGGGTCACGCGTGGCTTACATCAGGCATCTGCATTCATTCCTCCTACCACTCTGAGACGTAGCAGCAGAGCAGCTGAGAGCTGCTTTTTATCTCTGTAGGCAAGCAACGCTCCCTAATTTCAGTAAAGATGAGCTGCTTTAATGCCTGTTATTGATTATTCACTTGGGTAATTTTATCGCTCTGGTAGATTAAAAGCATAATCTTAAAAATGAATGGCAGATACCTTCAATTATGCAAGCAGGACAGGAGTTCAAATGAAATAAGTGAGCTAGTTCAGGTGAGCTAGTTCTAAAAGGAAGATATAATTCTATTTGATGGTAGAAATGTATGGCAGCTAACAGTCATTTACTTTTTAAAAATTTTCCCCAAAGGATTCATGTTACTTTTAACTTGGGCCACTTGCCAGGACAAATGGTGGATTGGAAACTTGCCAGAGTGCCTTTTGATATGCTGCTGTCAGCACTGTCTGCACTGTGAGCTTGGAGCACTGAGAGTGGGATAATACGAGTGACCTTGAAATACATAAAAACAATGATTTGGAAAAAAGAAAGCCTAACAAAAGACCAAATTTGCTTATTTGCATAAGACTTATTAACACCTGTTTATAATTCGCATAGGAGGCATTGACACCAAACATTATGTTAGTGTAACCTACTGAAAAGATTTTCAAAGGGAATATGCAACCCATGAAAATACAGAGGGTGCCCAAAAAAATGTATACACATTTTAAGAAAGGAAAAAACTATTAAAATTGTAATAATATATACTGATAACAAAAGATGACTACAGGTCACGTGTATACATTTTTTTTTGGCACCCCTGGTATATGTTATAGAGAAAAAGAAATAAGCAGCGATGTGGAGAATCCTTTCTCCTTGTAATTTCGTGCATTTCGAAAATTCCACAATGCCACCTACGAACCCTTTTGCAGGCACCTGTTCAGGCCCCTGTGCAGTGGATGGGTCCTGAAGGCCTTGTTTGTAGGCCTGTGTGTTGTCTGATCAGCAGCTGCTGTGGTGGTCTTCGTAGCCTCTCCAGCTCCAAGCCAAGGCCTCCCAGGGAGTCGCGAGCAAAGAAAAGCAGGGGTGGGTGGGAGCAGGGTCCAGCGACAGTTTCTCTGCCATCAGCTGGAGAAGAGACAAGCCCAGTTTCTGAAGAGTGTGGGAGGGCGGCTTCCAGTGTGGAGAAGGCAGCAGTTTGTCTCCTCCAGAGGAAGCCGAGCCTTCCATCTGAAGCCCCAGTTCGAGCTTTGGCTTTGCATGCCTACCAGTGTGTGCCCTTGGGCAAGTCAGGTCACATGTCTGGCCTTATGTCTCCTCATTTTCAAAGTGAAGACCATAAACTGTATAGATTCTAAAAAGGTCCTTTTTAGTGTTAAGCTTGATGAGGTGGTAGTGACAGGGACTAGAAAGGCCTAGAAAGATCTTGCTTGAATTTTTACTGTGATAGATTTGGCTGTGTTCCTTTACATTTCTGATCCTTTGTTTCCTTGCCTATAAAATGGGGATACTAATTTCTACCCAGTGAAGTGGCTGCAGGGATTGAGATGGTGTGTATAAAGGTGTATAGAGGCCTGAAGGATAGACCGCCTTCCTCCCCACTGCAGGGGCTGCCAGCACTGGTGGACTGATGCAGTGTTTCCTGCTGAACCCAGCGCCTCAGCAGGTCCTTCTTTGAAAAGGTTCCAGGCCACCATCATCAACTGGCTGGAGGTGACATGGGATTATTTACTATCCCTGCAGTAGATAGTCATCTAAAAAATACCACCCACAATTTGTTGTTTGGGTTTCTATCTTTTTCCATTAGATAATGGTTTTTAGAAGCTACTATAGCCATTCTAAAACTAGTCTTGGTAAATATTTAGACCTGCTATAGAAAGATAATGAGTTTCCATGTGACATTTGAATCAGCATCTCATGAAAATTATTTTTACATTCTGTCCTTGTTTACTACTTAAGTAGTACATATTCTAACTCTCTCTTGAACTAGGTAAGTTTACTATTTTCATAATAAAAACTATTTCTTAAAAAATCTTATTTTTAAAACTTGGCAAGTAGGGTGAAGAAGGTATGAGAAATATAGTCCTTATTTTAGTATATAATAAAACAAAGGTCTTTGATAACCTGTGCAAAATTACTAGAAAACTTGGGTTTTTAAATTTCGTTTCACTCTTAAAACTCTTTCTCTTAAAAACAGTTTCTTAAAGCTATAACAGCAATTAGATACTACAAAGGAAAGACACTTTGGGCCTTGACATTTTCAAGGAACACGTTTATCTTTTAACTAGAAAATTGATTTTTTTCGCTTCCTGAGTAATTCTTCAGCTCTATGTTGTGGCTTGCTGTTTAGTATATAAACACTGCATTATGATTATTCAGCGTGTTTCATACAGTGTTTGTATATTTATACAGTTTATATGCAGTGTTTACAAATATGGCTGCATTAGAGTTTCACAATAGAACAATTTATAACACCAAAACAGTAGTTTTAAAAGGTAAAAACCAGAAGTTGATGTTTTCTTAACTGGAGCTATAATGGCTTTCCACACTACATTCCAAGCTCAAAATTGGGTTGAAAATGCTAATTTAAGGTACTGTTTTGTTGCTGATTTTGTACCCACGTAATCAATGCAAAATTTGTTAAAATTCCAAGGTTGCTTATCAGATTCCTTCCCCATCTGCTTGGTATTATTGGCCAATCTTAGAAATTCCTCTGCTTAACCCAAATGATAGGTCATCTAGTTTATTTAAGTCGTGCTTCTAATTTTCCTTTTCTTTTTTTCATGGTACCTTGTTTAAGACTATCAACCTTAAAATTCTGAGTAAAATTGCATTACCTGTTTGAATTCTTTGTTAACTGCTGTATACAAATACATCTGGCATGCTCTGAGTATGGAAACTGGTCTTCCCATAGATGGACACTAACATCGAGGGCAGGTGGCCTAATGGCAGAGACACAGGGAGGGGAGCCCAGAGGGGAGCCTAGCAGGCGTGTGAGGACCTGCTCTCTGGCCCTTCCTCTCTGCTCCTGTGGGAGGTGTGCCTGTGCGAATCACAGTGCCAAGCAGTGAGCTCACAACTGACGATGCTGGGAGCTGCTTCTGAATCCTGAGGGATTATTGGCTTTGGAAAAGCCAGTTGGCTTAGGTGGAACTCTTTTCTTCTTTTCTGAGTCAGAAGATGTTTTGCTTGCAATTAAAGAGGGTGAGGAATCCAATAATTGTAAATACTTTAGAGAAAAATATATGCCCCCGAGAAGTATGAGATTTTAGGGATGCTTAGGTGAAGACACTTTGGCAGAGTAGGGTGGTTTGGCTCATCGAGTTACTTTCCAGAAGGTGACAGCTTTGTCAGTCACACTGGCTGTGGTATCTTCCTCCAAACTAAAAGCTTGACTACTCCTAAGCATGGTAGCTTTGTCTTTCTCCTCTTTGTATCTTCAATACTTAACACAATGATGAGTGCTCGATAATGACCTGTTGAACTGATCTAGACTGAACTGAATGCTGGCTGTGGATTCCTGGTTTCTAAAGGTGGTGGGAGTGATGAGAACTTCTCCAACCACAAGCCCCTAGTGACATGTGTCCCTCTTGGCAGTGCCTGAGTGTAGTGGCATAGTAGCTAGAGAAGCAAACTTTTACTAGAGAATCAGTTTAGTTTAATGAGCGTCAGTAAGGAGCATGGGCTGAGAGGCCTTTAAAATTTAAAGTAGCTCTGATTCTTGCAGAAGTAGGCATTGTTCATTTAGGAAAGAGAGGTTCCCTAAGGAGACAGTATGCTGGGAAACTGCAAGGGACTAAGCCATCCCTTTCCAAATGTTCCATAAGATCTGAAATGCTCCCTCTTGGCTCCATAAGAGATTCCCGTGGCATTTCTTCTGGGCTCTATGGACTGCTTAGGCCAGGGATGCTTTATTTCCTAGTTTCCCGTTTCTGATAAAGGAAAGCCTGGTCAGGACTGTTTTGTGAGTTGGCCAAGAAAGGCGAGGGTGTTGTTTTCCTGGGATGCACATGGGTAAGGTGTTGGGTGGTTGTATTTCAAGACCATTGGAAAGGATAAAAGGATGTTTCTTTATAAACACATGAAGCAAAATATTTCATTTCAGTGTTTGTACCTTCAGGAAATACGAACTAAGTAACAAATAATTGCCTGACTTGCCAATTGTTGGTTTCAAAGTCAACTTTTGAACTCTTTTTCAATTAAAAACTAAAAAGTCTCCGAATTAAGGCCAGTTATCACCCGAAAATTTGGATTCTGTATTTCATCTTAGCTGTGCCTAATGCAGTACCACTCTAATTAGAAGGAAACTTGCTAGAAGAAACTCTGCAGGCTTATCTTGCTTTGCTTTGTTTCCCTTTTGAACCTTGCAGGTTCAACGGTGCCAGCCCACAGGGCCATCCTGGTGGCCCGTTGTGAAGTGATGGCAGCCATGTTTAATGGGAATTACATGGAAGCAAAGAGTGTTCTGATTCCAGTTTATGGTGTTTCCAAAGAGACTTTCTTGTCATTCTTGGAATACTTATACACAGACTCTTGTTGCCCAGGTGAGCTCTCTCAATGTTAGATAATATGTCACAAGTCTTTCTTTTGATAAATTGCTTTCTGTAAAATCTGTCTTCACTTAAGGTATATCAGAGTTGACATCATGGAATGTGCTAAGCAGATTCATTGGAACAACAATGAATTTTCAGTCAATTCAAGTGGAAGAGCAGTGTTTGGGTACCTCTTATGGGCCCCCAGACTCTGACATAAGTTCACGTGTCCCAGCCGGCACCAACAGCATGATGGTCACTTTGGGTACCCTGGAAATGGAGGTGTCTTGTACCCAGTGGCTACCCCAATTCTACAGATTGGAGCAAAGAGCTGCTTGGAGCACTATCCCTTCCATGAGAAGAAGAGGGTTGGACAACTGTTTTTACAGCTCTGAATTCTGACTAAGGCACTTTGAAGGACTTTCACTATTCTGAGATGACCTCCTTGGTCATCTCTCGGGCTCAGAAGATGTGGGGATTTTTTAAGGCCCTCTTCTGAGTTCTCCTAAAGGGAGACTCTCCTAAAGCTAACTTCTCCAAAACTCATAAGATGTTTCGAATGCCCAGTAGACCGTATGACTTATTTCCCTTTTCACTGAACTAGGACTGTTCTTGACCAGGAACCAACCATCTGTGGCAGCTGCAGGTTGGAGCAGATATTGCAGGTTTTCAGTAGCTGGAGGCACCTTGGAGAAATTGGAAAATCCTTTCAATAGGCCTCAGAGCCTTGGGATGCAGGCACCATACCCTGCTTTGATTTTCTTCACTCTTTGGCCACCAGATGGCTCCCACCTCAAACAGCTAGAATAAGGCCCTGTGGCTTCATCCAAGAGCCTGAGACTTTGATTACAGAAACTGGCCAGACACCTTAGCAAATAAAACAAGAAAATACCTTTCAGGGCATACCTCCCTCCCTTCAAAGGGTTACTGCTGGATGTTTAGATTTGGAAGGCATCCTATGTTTGTTACTGAAATCTCTAAGTTTTGAACAAGTCAGGAGCCCTCTAGTCCAAGGTTTTAGAAGCACCAAAATAGAAATTCCCTTTTTAATTGAATTAATTGTGGTCTTGCAACTAGCTAGAGTATTTTGGAGCCAGTTACAGTTATTATTGTCAGTGCTAAAGACTGGGTTTTTCTTTTTTGCTTAATAAAAATGAAAGCATTGATTCTCATCAGAATAAGTATTGATGTTTATTTGATTATTTTATTACTGGCAAATCTGTCTTTTTTTTTTTTTTAACTGAGCCATCCTGCCACCTGTTGGCAGTTCAGTGGCAGCCCAGCTCAGGCCGGGAATCGAACC
>NW_017731607.1:611801-650176 GCF_001890085.2 Hipposideros armiger
AAAAATTTGACAAGATTTCAGGCCAGCCAAGTGGCTCATTGGTTAGGAGTTGTCTTGGGAAGCCAGCTCTGAGCAGCAGGGCCCCGGTTTGGATCCCACGAGGGCCAGTGATGCTGCGCCCTCTACAGCTAAGATGGTGAACAACAACTCGACCTGGAGCTGAGACGCTGGTGACTGCATAGGCTGCAGTGGGGGTGGCTGGCAGTGGGCGTGAGCTGCCGTCTGGGAAGAGTGCAATGATAATACCAACATGGGCCAGTAAAGCGATGTGCTCCACAACTAGACTGAAGAACAAAAGGACAGCAACTTGTCTGTTCCCCTTCCCCAATTCCCCAATGCTGTTCCCCTCCCCCAATTCCCCAATAAAATCTTTAAAAAAAAAAAATTTGACCAGATTTGAAATAATAAGAAAATTTGATTTCTAAGTCATCCTCTCCTAGAGTAATTGATGCTTCAATTTTTGAGTTTTATCTTGCGAATTAGAAGAAATGCTCAGAAAAACAAAAATAACTATGACAAAGGATATTAAAAAATTGGTAAAAGGTGTGTGGGGAAAATGAGTCAAAATTAATAATCAAAAAGTTAAGCTGGATACTAGAATATTTGCATTGGAAAAATCACAGAAAGAAAGGTTATCTATTTTTGTTGTTAAATATTTATCATGCAGTGTTCTTGGTTTCTAGCTACAAAAGAATCTTAGGAATTTAAGGAGGGGAAGTGTTAAAACAAACAAACAAACCTAGGTGATTTCCAGGAGTTAGGAGGAGAGGTATGTGGGAAGTTACTGTTTAATAGACCTGGAGTTTCGGTTTGGAATGATAAAATGGATGGATGGTGGTGATGGTTTTACAACAATGTGAACGTACTTAATGCCACTGAATTGTACACTTAAAAACGGTTAATGGTAGCAAGGGGTGGGGGAATTGGAGGAAGGTGGTCAGAAGGTACAAACTTCCGGTTACAAGATAAGTAAGTGCTAGGGATGTATTGTGCTAATGATGACGCTAGTTAGCCCTGCTGCTACTATATTAGGAGAGTTGTTAAGAGAGTGGATCTTAGAGTTCTCATCACAAGGATAAAAACATTTTTTGTTTTCTTTTTCTCGTATCTGTATGAAATGATGGATGTTAACTAAACCTATTGTGGTAATTTCACAATATAGATTTATTTAGTTTGATTTATAAGATAATTTATAAATTTAATTATAATAAATAAAATTATAATAAATAAAATTATAAATTTAAGGTTATAAAAAAAAACCTTAAATTTGTATAGTGATGTATGTCAATTATTTAACTGGAAAAATGGTTAATGGTACATTTTATGTTATGTTTATTTTACCACAATTAAAATAAAACAAACAAACCTGAAACTAAAGCCAGAAGAAGAAAAACTGCAAGGATTTAGTTTAGCTAGCAGAAAGAATTACCTCCTTGCTCTGGAATTGGGTATTAAGGGCAATTGTAGAACCGCCTTCTCTGGAGAATTAAAACAGAGAAGCAACACATCGATTCACTTCTGAGTGTGAAGGCTTATATTAATTCTTTTTTAAATCAAATAATATTTTAGAATGCTTACTCCCGTCAAGGTTTTGTCTAGGCACTCTATTCTACATTGGATGATCCAGTCAGCATTTTTTTGTTTTTTGTTGTTGTTATTTTGTTTTAGGTCATAAAATAAATGGCTTCATTGTCCATTTACGCTTGTCTCCCTCCTTGCCTCAGCTGGCATTTTCCAGGCCATGTGCCTCCTGATCTGTGCTGAGATGTACCAGGTGTCCAGACTGCAGCACATCTGTGAGCTCTTCATCATCACGCAGCTGCAGAGCATGCCAAGCAGGGAGCTGGCGTCCATGAACCTTGATATCGTTGACCTGCTCAAAAAAGCCAAGGTAATCGGCCCTATGTATCTCTGCCTGTTGGATATTTTTAAAAATCTTATAAAAAGAATTATACTAGTATTTTAAAAGTTCTGTTTATTAAGAGTTATATTAGTACCTGTCTTAGTTTGGAAATTTGGCTAAATGAAGCTAACGTGCCCTCACAATAGTTTTTGTGGCTAGGTAATTTTGAAGCAGGGTTTCTGAGCAGTCCCTTTCTAACGAGGTAGAATTTGCTGATACGGAATTTTTTCAACTGAATGGTGACCCTTATTAGAGTCATTTGAGCACGATGCTATATGATGTCATAATGTCATACAGGCGTTATAGGAAACGGAATTTGCATTGAATTTCCCCCAAATGATCACATCTGAGGGTTCCTGAAAGGAAAATGACAAGATTGGGGCACACACACTTATAATGATGATTAGACTAAACTGATTTATGTATTCATTGTTCATTCCTTCACTTCATGCTTTGAAGTTCCAGTTGTTTGTATGTACTTTGCAAACCACCTTTTGTTGATCTGTCTCACTGTACTGGAAATATATTCAGTAAATACATTTGAGTTGAGAATCAGTGCAGTACGCCGTGCTTTCTGGCCTCTTCTAAGCTTGGGGCCTTCTGGTTTTTAATAATTGTATTGCTGCACATTCCAGGGAATAGTCAGAGTTTACACATTCAACTAATTGTGACTAACTGTAGTTACAAAGACCCTAGAATATGAATCTGAAAAAGGACTGGGCTAGGTCTGTAAGTAAACTAGGTCTGCTTTCTTGAAATCTACTTCCGGATGTTGTCCCAGTCAGACATCTACCATCTCATTCCCATCTCTCTTATTCCTGGAAGCAGGAAGTTTATCCAGATGGGTCCTCCCACCCTGGGTTTCCGCCATTCCATCCTCCGCTCTAAGACAGTTTTAGGACTTGCAGCTGTCATGGCACATTATTTGTATTGAACTAGCAGTAAGGTAAACCTTCCTAGGTTTTCTCACAGGAATATATTTGCTCCCTCATTACAGACTATCAGGACAGTGTAAACTACTATCTGGCATGCACTATATTGGCTAACCCTATCAACTTTGACATCCAGAATTAGAAAAAATATGATAAATTTGTCTTCATCTAAGTTGCTGAAACAGAGCCACATACTGGGGCAAAGGACCGATTCTGTGACAGCTAAAAGCTGGCCTCCAGGTTGAGATGAATTCATTAATCAACATATATTCTTTCTAGGCCTAGAAGGGAATTAATTTAAAGCATCTAGGTCGTCTCTGACTATCTCCTTAACTATTTTGGAGTTATTTCTCTCATAACCAATCTTAGCATATGTATTTAATATTAGGGATAAAAACAAATTTTAAAAAAATAGAGTAACCCCAACCTGTCTTTGTAATATATTTACATACAAACTCATGGGATAAATAGGTACTCTCTAGATTTAATTTAAAAATTCTTTTTTCTTTGTAGCACTTCACAACCTGAGTTCAATTTTGATGTATCATTTTAATACTCTTTTTAAATTTTACTGTTTGTTTTTGAAGACTTTTCCATTTGCTAAGAGTAAGCCTACATTTACCAGTTTCCCTCAATTCTATTCCTGGTGGTCCCTAATTTGGCAATTTTGGATCCCAGACAACAGAAGAATTTTCTCCCCAAGTTCTCTTTGAAGTTTCTAGTTTGAGGTTCCACATCACCAGCCAGTTCATCCTGTGGTCAGAATCTAGTTAACCTTTTCCTCATTGTTTTTCTGACTTCTGGGAAGTGAAATTGTCTTGTAGCAGATTTAGACTCCCAGTAGCTCTCTGAATAGTCAAAATTTCCAATAGAAGGTGTCATCTCTGCCAGTTTTGTATTGTGTGTCATGAAAGCATCATTCACACCTTTAAAATAGATGAGCAGTTTTGGGTATTCTGCCACTTCTGTTCTCACCCTCCCCTAACCCCTTTCAATTCTTTACCTTGATTCTGCATTTAGGTTCATTTATTTCCATCAAGTTGAGCTCTTAACTTGTAACAGCGGCTTCATTCTCTTAACCAGATCAGTTCCTTCAGACTGAGGTAGAGATTTCCTTATCTCTACTCCCCTTTAAACCCTACCAAGACAAACTTGTGATTCCTATGAAGTCCTATTTACTCTCATATTAAAGTTTTATAAAGTTTAAAATTTTTATATAAACCCTCTTTTAATCTGTGCATTAATATTTGGCTGCTTCAGGCTACCAGCTTTGTTTCTGACCTTTTCCTGGTGAATTTCAGGGTATTTTCTCCACCATTATTATTCTTTACAGAGCTGTTAAATGCTATAGCATTTGGTTTATAATTTTTTGATGCTTTTTAAAAAATTTTGGTTGTTTATTTCAGTTTAAACCTATTTTCTCAGGTCAACACATATTCTTCCCCAAAAGTAGTTTATAGTGAAATGCAGTCCTTCTTTTGCCAAGAGCCAACAATTATGATATCTTAAAGCTTGGTCAAAAATAAAATTCTGCATTTGAACTATGTTTTTGTAGCCAGCTGTTCATTTCTGTGATCTCCCTTCTCTTTCAAAGTCACAGTCATTAGGCCTTGTTCTGAACTTCTGTCAGTAGGTCATCTGCTCTGGGTTAGTCATCTAATAGTGCTGATGGCTTCTATTAAAATAGCTACGTGTTCTTCCTCTGTTCCTTTGAGATCATTCACACCCATCTGCTAAAAGATAAGGTGAAAAAAGATTGTTAAAATGTGATCTGGGATTAGATGAACTATAAAGTCTCTTACAACTCAAAAATTCTAGTTTTATATAATAAAAATCAGAGGTATCTATGAATTTATATGTTAAAATCTTCCCACATTGTAACTTTTTAAAAGATTAATATACTTGAGTTTCTGCCTTAAGATTTGAGATTACAAATCTTTCTTCAATTTAGCATTATTTCTTATATAATATTTTTTAGTTTCTTTTTAAAATAGCTATATTTAGCTTAAAGGTGGAAACAATTATTTCCATGTTGATGGAAACATGTCCATCAACAGATGAATGTTTATATAAACAAAATGTTTATATACATGCAATGGAATATTACTCCTCCGCCTTAGAGGAATGAAATTTTAATACATGCTGCAACGTGGATGAACCTTGAGGACGTTATGCTAAGTAAAATAAATCAGACAGAGAAAGGACAAATACTGTATAATTCAACTTGTATGAGGCACCTATAATAGTCATATTCATAGAGGTAAAATAAAATAGTGATTACCAGGGACTTGGGGTAGGGATGAAAGGGGAGTTATTATTTAATGGATAAAGAGTTTCAGTTTGCAATGATAAAAATGTTCTGAAAATAGATAGTGGTGAAGGTTACACAATAATGTGAATGTACTTAATGTCATTGAATTGTACACTGAAAGATGGTTAAAATGGAATATTTTATGTTATGTATATTTTACCACAATAATAATAATAAGAACTATACTCATGTGCCATTGTTGCCTGCCAGCAAGTTCCCGTAATCTAAATTGAGTGGTTAGATGGAGTGTCACTGGATTGGCACCAAGATGATGATATCATGGCCAAATTGCTCTGAGTTCCCCCTCCATTAGCTGTTGAAACTCAGAATGACAAGTGTGCTGGAAATCCTGCTCAATACGTCATAGTTAAAAGCACCTATTCAGACATAACCTTCTCATAGAAATATCTACACATACCTTTAGGCTGATGGCATTTCCTCCTCAAAATATTTTTTGGTTTGCTCCTCAGGTGAATTTGTTTAGATATGGTCAAGTGTGTATATACTTTTGCTAACCATAATCTTATCTCTGCCAAACAGATACAAGTGAGGGCAGTGAAGGCCATGACCTTAGACTAAAAGCTTAAACTAAATCCCCAAGAACCTCAAAGAGTCTTTGTTAACCGGAGATGTAACAGGCATCCGCTTAAAGACTTTCAGCCACTCCAGCAGTGGTAGCTTGTTATTCGTTTGATTCAGTTTCTTCATGGATATAATATTATTATTATTTGTTATGAACGCTCCCTTTTCCTTTCTGCTGTCAGAGTAGGCTGAAGGCCCCATCCTGTACAGACACATTAAACGTGGATTTGGGCTCTCCATGAGTCCTCCCAGACCATTCTCTCTGATTTAATCATCATGTTGATGGTCATGATGTACAGTACTGTTTCAACTTTCCATTTTTTCTTGCAGTTTCACCACTCTGATTGCCTTTCAACTTGGCTACTTCATTTCATTGCCACTAACTACCTCATCTTCAGTCAAAAGCCTGAATTTCAGGATCTTTCAGGTAGATTGCCAATTTCTATGTTGAAAGAAAATTATGTTTTCTGTTTTTAGATTTCAGACATGATTTGTAGGAATTGTAAGGTTTGAAAATCAAAACGTCGATGTAATTCCTTTTCAATATGCAGTATGGTAATTGAGGACACCGACTTATGTGTTTCATGTGTAGTTTGACCTATGTTACACAAGAAGTTATGTAATGATAGTTTTATATATAGCTCACATCCATTTTTAAATGCATTTTTTTCCCCTGAAGTATAGAGATAAGGTGGCCTCAAGTGGCATTTGGTTTTGAGAAACAGATCTTGGTTTTAACCACCCGAGTCAGAAGCAACATTTAAACATTACAGATTTAAAAACTTTTTTTTTGTAAAGGAATTGTAACTATTGTGTATTATGTATAATATATAGACCTGTTGTACTGATATCTGTATCTATTAGGTATATCAATATAGGAGTTCACTGTATTACTTGGAAATAACAATTTTGTTATCAGTGTTGCAAAACTTACTGAGCAGAGAGTATACATAATGTGATTTTTAAGGTACATTATAAAGATTAAGATAATCAAAGGTTAAACTTCTTTGTAGTGTATAAAGGGAGAGAAAATGAAAATAGATTAGTCATTAGACAGTTTTCGATAAATGGTTTGCTCATGTTATTACCTAGAATAGATTCAAGGAATAATCAAGTTAAACGGAAAAGGAAATTAAAGGCCACCTAGTCAAGTAGTTTCAAACTAAACAGAGAACTCTCCTTGGAGATGCCTGAAACTCTTCTGAGGTGAAGGCAGAGAGCAGGGCGCGGGTGAGAGAAGAGGAGGGACAAAGATGAGAAGGGAAGAGAAAGCTAAGATTTGTAGTTCTTGGATGCCTCCCTCTCACCTTCAGCCAAAGTAGTTGCGCTTTTATCTGTTTCATATCTTGGAGTTCTACATAAAATTTTACTTGTAAAAGAGAATCTGCTGCTAAAAGATGTGAAACTCTCCCATTTCATTCAGCTACTTATTATACAGCTAAGGAAACCAAGAAATACAGTTTTTGGCAGATGTGTTGGCAGACATATTCAGCCAGTGAACAAACATTATATGCCTATTGGGAGCCTCCTTACATAGAATTCAACCACTAGTGCCATAGAATAACATAACAAATCAAAGCAGAACAATAGATATTTACTAACCATCTACTTTGTGTCATTAAAAAAACAGAGTCCATTAAAGAGAAAGCATGCTTTGGCTTGCTGTTAGTAGGGACACTCTTAGACAGTCTTTAAGACGTCAATTAAAAATGAAATGAGTGAACATTTTGATTTTGGAAGCACTTTGATTATGCCACCTTAGGTCACCTTCATTTGTAAAAGAAGAATACGATTATTTTCCATTTACCATCTTGTATAGATGTATGATACACATGGAGAGTACTACTACAACCTTGGGAGAAAGATGCTCTATAAATCCTTTGAGTTATTACTTTTTATTTTATTACTTATACAATTACCTATAAAGTATGTTATGACCACCTGGCATAGTGAAAAGCAGGACTCCAGGGTGTATTTTGAGAAGGTGGGGTATGAAGATAAGGCTGTGTTAGTGATTGTCTTATGTTCCTTTGATGGGAATTCAAAGGGTATCACGAGCGCTCTGAATCAGCGGTACCTGTCTGTGTCCAGGACCTGCTGTGATGCGTCCTCTTGGGCAGAGAAAAAAAAGCCCCTAGTGGATAAAGGAGAATTTGATAGTCTAAATAGGTGCTCACATACTGGTGGTCTGTGGGCTCACTGTAGCCTGCCAAGGCATTTGGACCACATGGTTTTTTGTTTGTTTTGTTTAGTGTCAACATTTAAAAATTGTGACATCACATTTTAAAAATCCAAAGTTTTGGCTTGTTTTGAAAAGTTGGAAGATCTAGCTACCCTGGGCCAGTCTTCACACACGACAATAGCCTGAAACTGAGCAGTGGCTGCCTATTTAAAGGAGCATGTCCTCCAGACTCACAGTCACCTCTGTGCTACATTGCCTTACATGGGACCTAGTCCATGTGGTCACTCGAAGTTGAAAAGGGTTCTTGTCATAAACTCTTTACAGCTTTCTTAAAGAATGTCTCATTTTCTGTTTCAAAAGTTATCAGATTATTGGAATTCTGCGAATTGTTTTAGTTGAGAATTTTTCTTCTGTAGAAGTGTCTAGAAATTAAAAGGTGAGACTGGAAAAGATCTCTTGTCAATGCTGAAACATCAGAACTCAGTTAGATAACTCATTAAATATTAGATCTATTTTATATACTGGACTCATGAAAACAAGCAGCAATGCACAGGAATATAAGTTACCCCTGGCATCTATGGATTCATTATTCTCACAGTTAGTTTAATTTAGCTCAGTATTGTATTATGTATTTTACATTACAGAGTTTTTTTTGTCTTGTTTTTGTTTTGTTTTGTTTTTTGCTGGCCAGAGCTCATTTGTGATAACTTTTTTTTTGTTATTTTAACTGAGGGAGTAGTCTTATGTCACCTTTGCTTCCTAATGAAACCTAGAACTAATTTCCCTGAGCTGCTAGGTTATTTCTGTCTATCCAGGTCCCACAGCTTGGATCAAGATTTTGTTAATCCAAATTATAATAGCTGAGGGCAAACAGTAGATGGAGATGTGAAAACTGACTTAGCAGAAGGAAACCTGAGTCCCCACAGAAGGGAACACTAATGAGAAACACGCTGATTCACCCAGCAGAATACCAAAAACCTTAGGGGCCAGGTATTTCAGAAAGTAGAACGAGGTTTTGGGCTGGAAGCAGAATTACTTGAATGTTAAGTAAGTGTTTTTTAAGAAGCTTTTGCCACACACCACACCACACCACCCAGGCAGGCAACTGCTTCTGCCGCATCATCACAGGAGATGGGAGGTTTATTCTGGGAGAAATTAAACCAAAGACGTTATAAAATCATGAATTTGGGGTACAGCTGAGCTCAGGCAAGGAGCTGGACTGAACACATGGGGATTATATGAAAGTGTATACATACAGCAAACCTCCTTCCTATATCCAGGTTCTAGAATCTCGGCAGCCAGGTTTCTGCTACCTTGACTCCCATAGTCTGAGCATAAAACTGAAGCATCCTTCTCTGGCCTCAGAGAAAAAAAATGTACGGGTGTAATCATTGGGGAATTCTTTCAATGAACCCAACATTAATCTGCTCAGTCATGCTTTGGTGTATTTCACCACTCAGCAAGTCCTACCCATGCCCCCAAATTTCTAAACAACTTTCCAGTATCTCACTCTTCAGTATGAAGAGATAACTGAATATCGACAGATATTCGAGGCAATGTCCAACATGAAAGATAGATACGCAAACCAAAACAAAATGGACAAAACCAAAAGAGAACCAAATAGGAAAAACCTACAGTCTTTTTACCTAGTTATTCCTTTCCTGTGAGTCTTTCTTCTGTGTGTCTCTTTTGCTGTTCACACAGGATACTTCACTTCTGACACTTCTGGTCACCAAATGTGTGGGGGTTTTACCCCGTACCAAGCAACTCCACACCACCACCTGGGAATCCTACAACTTAATTCTGTCACTGCCTGGAGATAGTGATAGTGCCAGATCCCACAGGCTAAGGGCTCAGTCCCACATGACTGTCCCCCACCCCACTTCAGACACCAGTCGCAAGCTCAGTGCTTCTGACCAACTTGTTATAGATCACAGGTTCCAGTGAGCCCCTCCTCAGGTTCAGTTAATTTGCTAGATGGGCTCACAGAACTCAGGGAAACACTTATGTTTACTAGTTTATTAAAGGATACAGATGAACAGCCAGATGAAGAGAGATTACATAGGTTGAAGTCTGGGAGGGTCCGGAGTACAGCAGCTTCTGTCCCAGTGGAGTTGGAGGTGTGTCACCTTTCCTGCACTTGGATGTGTTCACCAACCTGGAAGCTCTTTGAATCCCCATACTTTGGGATTTTATGGAGGCTTCCTCACTTAGGCATTGTGAATCATTAATCATTAATCATTTCCCTTCTTAAGAGAATGGGGGTAGGGTAAGAGGGCTGAAAGGTCTAAGCTTCTAGTCATGGTTTTCTGGTGACCAGCCCTCATCCAATAGCCTACCCAGCCCTCGTTAGAACAAAAGACAATACTATCACCCAGAAAATTACAAAGGTTTCAGGAGCCCTGTGTCTAGAACTGGGATCAAACACCACATATTAGAACACAACGTGCCTCTTGTGCTCTTATCATGGAAGTAATTACAAGAGTTTCAGGAGTCCTGTACCAGGAACGGGGGGCAGAGACCAATAATATACTTTCTATTATCTCACAAGAAGGTACTTAGAGGAATAAAGAGACACAAGGAGTAAAAGGAAACCTAAAACAAAACAAACTCTATTTAATACCCTCAAAGAAGAAGAGATATACATCCATAAGAAAGTAAGGATAGAATGTTATTAAAAAGAAACAATGGGCCGGCCGAGTGGCTCAGTTGGTTAAGAGCTCACGCAAGAGTGCAAGCTCTGAGCAACAATGGTTCGAGTCCCGGCCCGAGTTGAGCTGCCACTGAGCTGCTAACAGGTGGCAGGATGGCTCAGCTTAAAAAAGTAAATAACTAAAAAATAAATATAACAATAAAAATAAAATAAATAAAAAGAAACAATATTTGCAAAGACTAAAATTAGAATGGTGATTTCCAGGGACTAGGGGGAGGGGGTAATAGGGAGTTGTTGTTTAATGGGTGTAGAGTTTCAGTTTTACAAGATAGAAAGCGTTCTGGAGCTTTGGTTGCATAGCAGTGTGGATGTACTTAACGCTGCTTAGCATGTACTACACACTTTAAAATAGTTAAGATAGTTCATGTTGTTTTACATGTGCTTTACCACAATTTACGTACAATAGAAGAACAAGAACACAAACAATAGAAGAATAAGAAGTCATTCTTGGAAATTGGAAATATGATAGCAAAAAACACCAACTAAATAAAATAGTTGAAAGATAAAGGTAAGGAAATCTTCCAGAAAGTAGGACAAAAAGATTAAGAGACAGCTATAAGAGAAAATATTTTTTAAGACATTGGAAACTCAGTCCAGGAAGTGAAGTACCTGAATAATGAAGTTAATACAGGGGGGGAAAAAAAACAGCAGGGAGAAAATTATCAAGAAATAATACAGGAAGTTATTCCAATAATAAAGGACCTGAGTCAACAGATTGAAAGGATCTGCTAAGCGCTCAGTTTAATGAATGAACAAGGTACACCATTGTGACATGTAAGAATGCCAACTGTAAAAAGAAAAATCTAAAAGTTTACAGGATTAAAAAAAAAAAGACCATTTACCAAGGACTATGAATTTGAGTGGTAATGAAATGGAGTCCTTAACAACCTTGAAAACTAGAAAGCAGTGGAGTACTGTCCAACACTCTGAAGGAAGTTTTCAACCTAGAGTCCTATACCAAACCAAACTATGAATTGTGTGCAAGGATAGATTAAAGACTTTTCATCACAAGCAAGGTCTCAAAAATACTTCTTATGCACCCCCGTTTTTCAGGAAGTTTCACCAAAACTAAGCTTCAGTTTCTGCTTCACCAAAACTAGAGAATAAACAAAGTGAAGGACCGAGAGTCCAGGAATGGAGGGATCCCGCACAAAAGCATGCAACAGGCCTAGAAAGCAAAAGGGTACAAGGCTCTGAAGAAAAGGGTCTCCAGGGCAACACCACCACCACCACTACAGGAATGGATAGGTTATCTGGTAATTGGCTTGGTGGAAGATAGACTTGAGAGGACTTTAAAGGGTTTAGAAGGTTGAATTAGTTACAAAGAAAAAAAAAACAATTATATGAATTAAAAAAAAAAAAAGTTTGCTATCATCTCCAGGAAAAACAACTCATATTTTTTTTTAAAAAAAGAACATAATCAAATACTATTTGATGAAACAATGGACAAGATGTATCCTGATGACGAATTTAACCAAAATTGTATTCAATGATTTTGGAAGGCTTAAAAGAAGAACAGGGAGTATATAGCAGAGCTTGGATCTCATCCATTAAATAAGAAACCAACAATTAATACCTAAACTTGATCCCAAATAAAATATATTCAATTAACATTCTTTTTCTAAAAATTTTAGTGGAAGAACGCAGCTTTGTTGAAAAGCACAGATGGCCATCGAATATGTATTTGAAGCAGCTTGCGGAATACAGGAAGTATATTCACTCCCGGAAATGTCGTTGCTTAATAATGTAACCTGTGCTTTTATATACATATACTTTTTAAATTATTATTATGAAGAATGGGATACCTCTGGATTCCAGTAAAATTCTTGTGACTGCAATATGGGTGTTTAAAAAAAAAATCACCATACAGCTTAATGTGTTTATTAGCTCTCTTTGAAAAAACTGCTATTGTGATCTTAAAAGGGAGCAAAATATACCATAGAATAAATCTAAAGCGTCACTCTAGTGTATAAAGCTGTTGTACAGCTACTTTTAAGATGCCCTTTTGCTTTAGTGATATTAATAACCTTAGTTAAGAAATGTTTAAATTTTTTTAAAAATCATATAGGATTAATACAGAAATTTTATCATGTCTGATGAATTGCTCTGTTAAAATAAGGGGTATTAAAAGGCCCAGTATAACTATTTCTATAGTGAAAAATCTAGGGGAAGACGGCTCAATCTGAAACTTGAGGAGTGTAAATTTGCCTGGGATTTTGAATGTGAAATGCCACTTGGTTCCAAATCAGTGACAGTGTTTGAATAGTCATGAAAAAGAATTCTGTTTTTTTTATCTGAGCAACCGAATTGAGCCACCTTGTCTCTTCCCTGGGATTCTGATTAGGTGGGAAACCTAAACAGGGATGATGTTCTGGCGAGGTAACCTGTGTAGTTGTACCCACGCTTTGAAAGGCCCCTGCTTAGTTCAATGCTCTGCTATCGCCGTCTTGAAATTCATAATAATGTTTGAAGAAGGGCCCTGCGTTTCCACTGTGTACCGGGTCCCCAGAATTATGTCTGTCTCCTAGCAGGATATGTACTATGTTTTCTTGTTCAAACATCATTCTTCCTGAAAGCAGAAAAGAGGCACTGACATCAAGGGAAGAGGAGGAGGCTTTCTGGAGAGAAAAGAGAATATGGGGATTCTGGGATCTTTGGAGAAGTCTCTACCACCCAGGGCCTCTGCGGCCACCTCCACTGGCAAGTGAGAAATACCTTGTGTTGTCTTAGCTTTAAAGCAGCTCTGACTCTATCACAGGTGAACAACTACTTTATTGATCATTCTGTAAGACCAGGATTTTGGTAAAAAGTGACTGGCGTGATTTAATACGAATTTATAAAGACGCTCATAGGAAACAATGCTTTCTAGAGAATTCCTTATTGAAAGCTCAAGACGTTTTTGTTTTAGTGTATTTACTAAGATTAGGATGTCAGTGGCTTGAATTGTTTGAATTCTTTCTGAGGACCGCAAGGTGATTTGATGAGGAGTAGCATGAATCTTGCCCTTCAAGATTATGTAGTAAGTTAAAGGAAAGGATATAAAATGAAAGACTTGTTACATGTAGAGAAAATGGTACTAGGCTAGAAAACAGAATTATAGTTTCTCTTGTATTACATGTCAACAAAAATAATTACATCAGAGGCTCACAAGCTGAGAGATGGAAAGCTAGATTACTATTTTATTGCTAGCATCATTTTCATCTGTAATGCAGTATTGGATATATTTTTCTTTTTAATTTCCACTTACTTGAGAATACACATAGTTTTCCAACTGTTCAAAGGTTTGATTAAATGGTTTTATACTGTAGCATTAGAATCACATACAGTTAGTCCTTAGATATATACCAACACAGAGTAAAACAATACAAATTCCCTGCATATGTCTTCCAAGAAACCTGATTTTATTTGAATTGTGTTGATGAAGATTACTGGAATGCATTTTGTGTTTTGTATTTTAATCACTTGAGTTAATCAACTATTGGCAAATCCCATTTTACAAGGATAAGCATTGTAAACAATAGATACTGTAGTGTATTTCTAGAAATTCACTCACATTTAAGAACTTTTAAAATATAATGATAGCATTTTGTTCTTCATAAAGCATATTCTTACCCCTATGTGAATTACAGCACTTAAAATTCTAAATTAGTAACTCTTAATCTAGGAAATTGGAAAATATAAGTTCTACAGCAAAATATTTTCTTGCAAATACTATTTAACCTTTAAATAGACCATAGATAGTTTTGGAGTTGCTTCGAGTTGAGTTTGGAAGTTGGCATTCTGTTGGTATTGAACATGTAGTTTTTATTATGAAAATTCTTTGCCACCTGTGTGAGTGACTCAAACATGCAGATGTCACGGCTCTCCAGAGTAGTCGGAACGGTAATCAAATTAGATTTTAAACTGAGATTAAAACCTTTGAATTAACTCAATTTAAAATAACAAGAAATTTAAAAATACTTTTAAGCTATCTTGTAGAAATGAGTACTCTTTTGGGTTTTGTTTTTTAAGTGAAAGATTATTTCTAGATGAATGTATGCTCTGTACTGGTCTCTGCTTCGATATATTTACCAATCATTTTAATTAGATAAGATACGGTATTGTACAATTAAGGCCATTTCTTTCTAGGCCAGGTTTTCACCTTATGTAACCCTTTATATACTTCTGA
Organism: Hipposideros armiger; assembly: GCF_001890085.2. Classification (NCBI taxonomy): domain Eukaryota; kingdom Metazoa; phylum Chordata; class Mammalia; order Chiroptera; family Hipposideridae; genus Hipposideros; species Hipposideros armiger. The sequence goes on from NW_017731607.1 coordinate 626,593, forward strand.
CTACTCTGTGTTCATATTGTAGGAGAGTAGGCTTGTGATATAGAAGTTTCAGTAACATAACTGAAATTCATCAAGCCAGCATGCAGACTTCGTGTTAGGCAGTAGCAGAAAACTGAAGAATTGGATAAATTTGACTTCTGAGACAACTAAACTTTTCAACTATAATTTTAAAAACTACACTATACTAATACAGTTAATTAGACAAAAATGTCAAGAGTATTTTACTTTAAGTGTCTGTTTCATTCAATCTTTAATAATTTTGCAAAGAAGGGTATGTGTGTATTTTAATATAGCCTGACCTGAATTTATATGTTTTTAGCTTTAGTATTTAACATTTTGTAACAAATAAACCTTTTTAAAAAAACAACAACAAGTTTAACATAGTATTCTGTAGTTATTTTATCTTGAATATTAAAATGCTGGAATGAATTTGGGAATACTGCTTTGTATTATTCAAGCATAATTATGTTTCATAGATAGTTTCCATTGTGTGAAAAATGTTTAGAATATTGTTGATAATCTAGATGATTCATATGCATGTGATGAGATAAATTTATAGTACAGCTTATATAGAAAATTATATTTAACAGCTGTTACCAGAATTTCTCTTAACAAAATAACTGCCTTTATTTAGAAAAACGCTTTGATAATTGTTGAGCATAGAAGTGAGTCCCTGTAGGTTGGAATAGTAGCTGGGGCCAAGACTTTTGAGAAGCAGAGAAGCTGCTCTGCATAGTTAAGAAGTTGGAACTTTCCAGAGCTGAGGAGCCCAGATAGGAGGAGAGAGACCAGCCTTAACATGAGGATGGAGTGTGCACTATATGAGGTGTGATCAAAAACTACAGTGAATGTTTAAATTAAAAAAAAAAATTATTATAGTAAAAACCACATTGCTGTTAATCCCCCCCAAAATACTACCCCTCGCTTAGAAAACACATATCCCATCGTCCTTGCCACTTTCTGAAGCAGTTCTGGAAGTCCTCTTTTGTGAGTACCTTTAGTTGTGCTGTCGTGGCCGCCTCGATGTCCTGAATCATTCTGACTTTGGGGAAGAGCCAGGAGTCACATGGTGCCAGTTCTGGTGAATAACGTGGATGAGGACACACTGTAATGTTTTTATTTGACAGAAATTGCCATACCAGAAGCAATGTGTGACACGGAGCCTTTCCATTGTGATCACAAAATACAGTGAATGCTGCTGCCGAGTGCCATCCAATGGAAAGGCAGGGATCTTCAATATGAGAAGTGGTGCATTGAACCTTAGTAACAATGTGTGACAAGTTTCAACTTGTTCCATGCAGTCGGTTGGGTGTGAGCTATGGTTGAGAGAAGGTGTGTTTTAAAGTGTGCTGTAAATCATCCTCCATCATGACAATGCTCCGTGTCACACATCGCTTCTGGTATATGGCAGTTTCTATCTAATAAAATTATGGTGTGTCTTCATCCACCTTATTCACCGGATCTGGCACCGTGCGACTTCTGGCTCTTCCCCAAAGTCAACATGATTCAGGACATCGAGGCAGCCACAACAGCATAACTAAAGACACTCATGAAAGAGGACTTCCAGAACTGCTTCAGAAAATGGCAAGAAAGATAGGATAAGTGTGTTGGAAGTGAGGGGGAGTATTTTGAGGGGAATTAATGACAATGTGTCTTTTATTGTAATAATATTTTTTTTTTTAAATTTAAACATTCACCGTATTGTTTGATCACACCTTGTGTAATACAACCTTTCCCCCAGAAGGTTCCCAAATTGTCAGTAAAGGCTACTAAACCCATGAAAGCCCCCACAGTTCCATCTAAATTGTGTTTCTGAGACAAATCTGATCTGGGAACACACCCTTCCAGAAGACCTGTATTGCCTATAGAAGAATCTTCACAGTCCTTACTACCTTTCATAACGTACCCTGTCTTTTCTACCTTGACACGCAATACTGTCCACCCAGATTGCCTGTGTACTCGCATACCTCATACTCTTTCTATGGCTTGACTTGGGTTTCCATTCCCTGTCTACTTTGCAAACCTGCATATCCTGTAAAGCCCAACTTAAACATTGTATCTCTCGCTTTCCAGGAAGAATTAATTGCTTCTGCATGAGTCTTTCTTAGCTTTTTATTCATACCTTTTTTATGGCATTTACTGCATTTTAGGTATCTATGTGTTGGTGGTTTCTACTTGGCTATACTTTGAGGGCAGGGACCATGTCTTGATTTATCTTTGCGACCCCATCCCCAACCTTCCACCGAGCACAAGGACAGATATAGACTGCATATATAAAATAAATGGCACTGAAAGGCCACATTACCCAGCTGGAACAATGATCAAAACTTTCAAATGCAAATAAGTGTGCTCACACTTGAAGCTCCGTTTGCCCTGTGTCGGGAGTAGCCTCAGTCAATTGGCATGTGGAACCTGGTGACTAGGGTGGCTGCCTGTCTGGGAAGTTGATGAACATAGGATGGAGAAGTGATAAGTGGTGGATCATTGAGGGAATGCAGAACATGTACAAAATGATCCTTTTTGAACCTCTGCCTGGGAGTCTCTGTAGGAGACTGGGCAGCAGGATGAGTTGGGGGGCACAGAAGAGTTCTTATTGGACTACGTAAAGAAGGGAACTGGCTCCCAGTGTTAAGCATGGTGTTTGTATGCAAATGATCCTTTAACTTCATGTGAATGATTTCCCTGGCTCGCCGCTGGCTATGTTCTCAAAATCTTAGTTGTCGTACTCTACTGTTACCATGTTCAACAATGAGCTAATGATCAGCATTAGTATGAGAGTGTCTGACATTCTCTTACGTGTTCAGAGCAAAGAGCTCTCTTATTTACTCCCATTAAAGAAAACAGCATGCAATTTAGTGGACATGATATTATTACTTATTTTTAAAAATTATGTGGAAAGGAGATGGGATCTCAGCCCCTCTCCTTTGTTGGAAACGTGGACTGGAAAAATCCTCAGGAGTACTCTTTAACTCAAAAACAAACTAACCAAGACAGGAAATTTCCCTTAAAGGCTGAGCTTAGTCACTCATCTCTGACTTAGCGCCTATCTTGTTTACAATGACCGATTTTACTACATCTCAGAATATACTCCCTTCCCCCTGAAAATTCTCTGCCTTTTTGTTTTCTGATTTTTAAAAAATGATGCAGCTGCCCTGTAAGAATTAGAAGCAATACTGGAGCACAATCATAAGTAAATAATGTTTTCAAGCCAGAGGGCCTGTAGGACCAAGTTTGGTTAAACTAGTTTTATGAACCCTAGGCATTCTTATCGCAGGTAGCAGGAGTTACTGAGTAGCCACTGTCCCCTCACACAGGCCTGTTTCAGAATTCTGAGTGTTTCCCTTCCTCCTCCTGATTGGAAGTATCTTGCTTTTGCCTTCACTTTTAATAAGTTTAGGGCTGTAGAAAAAGAACTACAATCCCCTCAGTTTTGGTTTTCATAAAATTTATGTATACCATTAAGTTTATTTTCCTGGAAATCTCTTGTCTAATTCTTTCCCCATGTTCACCTAGATAACTGAACACATCGTTGTTCTTGGGTCTTATGTCCCCTTGGCTGGAAGAAGAGTAAGGGTTGATATTCTAAGTTTACAGTGACTTCCTCCGAGGAATAAATTGCCTCAGAGTCAATTAGGACATACCCAAATCCCTGAGAAGCCCTGGTAATGGTTAGGAAGGCAGATTACAGTGCTGCAGTGCCCAGGAGAGGTTCAAATGCTTTTCTTGACTAGATGGAAAGTAAAAGTTAAGATACTTTCTTGGCAAAAATTCAAATGTAAAGATGCTCATTTAAATATCTATTTACTAATAGATATTGTCATGAATTGCCTGGGACGTTTTCCTAAGCTACATACCACCACCACAACCACAACAACAGCTGCCATCAACAACACAGCTTTCTATTTTATAACCCTCATTAATTTTAATGAACATGGCAAGAAAGGCTGATCTTGTATGGGGCCTTAGAATTAGTAGGCAACGGGCGTTTTTAAGAGGCTATATAGAGTACCAGTCTGGACATACTAATTGCTTGTATCTTCTTTTTTATATCTTTTAGCACCGTTTCCAAAACACTAGTTGCTTAAGAAATGTCTGTTGTATGTAGCAGGACACAGGTGATGGGGTACCCAGCAGAATTCCTTGGACACACTGTCCAAGTTGACAGTGTTGAGTGTGATGGCCCAGGTGCCCATTTCTGCTTAGGAACCAGGGAACTTGACCAGAGGGACTGGCCCTGTGGAGGGGCACAGAGGACACTCACAACAGAAGCGGGTGAGGCCCCACCCTCAGGGACTTCAAGGGCAGGCCCTTCCGTGAGGGGCAAGTGTGCAAGGACAAGAGAGCCACGTTCCACACCCAGGAACAACTTGGAGAAACTTAGGGACTTTTGTCCTGCAGGCAGATGTATAATTGAGTGAAATCCTGTTATTACTGTTTGTATGAACTCCGTAGACTGATTGGGGCTAGGGAAATTGAAGCATTACTTATTATTCAACGTTAACCATTTGTTACACTTTTACTAAGTGCCAGGCATTTTGCATGAATTATTGCCTTTAGAAGAGACAATATAGCACAGGAAAGTAGTCTGGTGGGATGATTAAATGGTGGGATGATGAAGCCAGACTGCCCAGGTGAACTGATTCAGATCCCAGCTCTGCCTCTCACTATGTGACCTCAGACAGGTGAAATGGCCTCTCTCTGGCCTTTGTTTGCTTTTTTATAAAAAAGGAGCTAGTGGATATAGCAACCTCATAGTTTCATTGGGAGGAGTAAATGAGGCCATACACATAATAATTGCACTTTGTAAGTTACTATCACATTGTTCCAACAACCCCGTGAGCCAGGTGCTGTCAGTATCTCCATTCGATAATGAACACAGTGACAACAACCTAAGTAACACAGTGAGTAACAACCTAAGGCCATGTAGTTAATACATGGCAGAGCTGGGAAGAGCCTGCCTACATGCTCTTCCAACTAGCAAACAGCCTCCATAAGCATTGTAAGAAAAATGTAAAATAACCCCGCTGTGGTTGGAATGGAAGCTCCTACGCTTGATCTGTCCCTGGGACACACTCTTGGAGCTTCCTTGAAAGGCTGACACCACGGCCAAGAAGTCATCAAGGTTATCACCCCTCCTCTACCTCCATCGCCTTCCCTCCACTCCTTTCTCAGGAAACTATTCCAAGGTCTTATTTGATCATGAGTTTTCAAACGTTATAACTGTCTTAACACACCACTCCTGTGATTAATATTTTAAGTAAGTAACCCAAGGCTAAAGCCTGGAAAACAAACAACATATCCTGGTATGAAGAAGTCAGAAAAGTAGCTGGATGCAGGGCCCGTTCAACCCCAACAGGCAGAGAGTAAGGTTTCTCAGTTAATCCTCTTTCATTTTAATTAATTTTAATTTGATTAGTTAATTTCATTAATTTGAATTCTCATAGTAAACACGCAAACTGGATAAATTGGCTTAGCCACAGGTACACAGCTAGGAAATAGCCTAACCAGAATTTGAGTTCAATCCATGTTGCTTCAAAACCACAGAAATCTACCCGTGGAGCAGCAATTTCAGGTTTTTTGGGCCAGTTCCTGTAGCAGCTGTATAGCTTGTATTGAATGTTCTCTCACTGAATTGTACAACCGAAATGGGTGGGTTACATGAGCTATAAAATATGCCTAAATAAAGTTGTAAAAAAATAAAGGAAGGAAGAGAGAGAAAGGAAAAAAGAGAAATGAAGGAAGGGAGGGAGGGAGGAATGAGTTAGGAAGTAGTCCCTCTGCTTCTATCCTCTGAAAAAGATAGTAGAGAATTGGTATAATTTCTTAAATGTTTGCCAGAATTCACTAGTGAATCCATCTGGGCATGATGTTTTCTGTTTTGGAAGGTTATTAATTATTGACTCAATTTCTTTAATAGATCTGTAGGTCTATTCAGATTGTCTGTTTCTTCTTGTGGGAATTTTGGCAAATTGTGTCTTTTAAGAAATTGGTCCAGTTCGTCTAGGTTATCAAATTTGTGGGCACAGAGTTGTTCAGTGTTCCTTTATTATCCTTTTAATGTCCATGGGATCTGTAGTGATGTATCCTCTTTCATTTTTGGTATTAGTAATTTGTGTTCTTCCTCCTTTTTTCTTAGTTAGCCTGACATTGATTTTACCGATCTTTTCAAACAACCAGCTTTTGGTTTTATTGATTTTCTCTATTGATTTCCTGTTTTCAACTTCATTGATTTCTGCTTTACTTTTTATTTCTTCTGCTTTACTTGGGTTTCTTTTGTTCTTTTTATAATTTCCTAAGTAGAAGCTTGGATAACTGGTTTTAGATTTTTTTTAATATATGTATTCAATGATATAAATTTCCTTCTAAACCAGTGGTTCTCAACCTTCCTAATGCCATGACCCCTTAATACAGTTCCTCATGTTGTGGTGACCCCCAACCATAAAATTATTTTCGTTGCTACTCTATAACTGTAATTTTGCTACTGTTACGAATCGTAATATAAATATCTTTTTGTTTTCCAATGGTCTTAGGCGACCCCTGTGAAAGGATCGTTCGACCCCCAAAGGGGTTGCGACCCACAGGTTGAGAACTGCTGTATCTAAACACTGCTTTGGCTGCATCCCACAAATTTTGATAAGTTGCCATTTCATTTCCATTTAGATCAAATATATTTTAAATTTCTTTTGAGATTTCTTATTTGACTTATATGTTATTTGGAAGTGTGTTGTTTAATCCTCATGTGTTTTAGGATTTTCTAGTTACCTTTCTGTTACTGATTTCTAGCTTAATTCCACTGTGGTCTGAGAGCATTGTATGATTTCTATTCTTTTAAATTTGTTATGGCCCGGAATGTGGTTTATCCTGGTGGATGTTCCATGAGAGTTTAAGAAGAATGTGTATTCTGCTATTGTTGGATGTAGCCTATAGATTTCGATTATATCCAGTTGGTTGATGGTGGTGTTGAGTTCAGTTGTATCCTTACTGATTTTCTGCCCGCTCGATCTGTTCATTTCTGATAGAGGGCTGTTGAAGTTGAAGTCTCTAACTATAATAGTGAATTCATCTATTGTTCCTTGCAGTTCTTTCAGTTTTTGCTTGATATATTTTTATGCTCTATTGTTAGGCACATACATGTTAAGCATTGTTGTGCCTTTTTGGAGAATTTATCCTTTATTTTTATGTAGCACCTCTCTATCCTTGGTAATTTTACACGCATTGAAGTCTGCTCTGCCTAAAATTAATGTAGCTACCCTTGCTTTCTTTTAATTAGTGTATCTTAGCATAGTGTATCTTTCTCCATCCATTTACTTTTAATCTTTATGTGTCATTACATAAAAGTGATTTTCTTGTATACAACATATAGTTGAGTCTTATTTTTTGATCCACTCTGACAGTTTTTTTCTTTTAATTGGTATATTTAGACCATAGACATTCCAAGACATTATTGATATAGTTGGATTAATATCTACCATATTTGTTACTGCTTTCTATATATTGCTCTTGTTCATTATTCCCATTTTTGGCTTTCATTCTTTCACTGCCTTTTATGGTTTTAATTGAGCATTTTCTATAATTCCATTGTTTTCCTCCTCTCATAATATATCAATTTTTTTTAACTTTTTTTTTTTTAGTGGTTGCCCTAGAGTTTGCAATATACATTTATAACTACTCCAAGGCCACTTTCAAGTAACACTATACTGGTTTACAGGTAGTGTAAATACCTTAAAATAACAAAATAATCCTAACTTCTCCCTCTTGCCCCTTGTATCTTTGCTATCACTCATTTCATATGTTCTAGGTGTTGGGGTACAACCTTTGTGGGCATAGCTTCCAGCTGAGTCCTCTAATATGGCCTTCCCAGAAGTTGGCGGTCTCCCATTCTGAGAGTGGATCCTCTGGTCCCTGTTTGATACTTCTAGTTAGAACCCAGGACAGATTGTGTTAAAGAAGATCTATACCCATCCTCAGGCTGACTTGGAAGATTAATAAGAAAAGTGCAGAATCCTCACCTTAAAAGCTACTTGGGGCCGGCCGAGTGGCGCGATGGTTAAGAACTGGCTTGGGACGCCAGAAGTCCCCGGTTCGGATCCCACGTATGAGGGCCAGTGACACTGCCCTCCACAGCTAAGATGCTGAACAACAGCTCAACCTGGAGCTGGGCTGCCATGAGTCGCCGGCGACGGCATAGGCTGCAGCCCCTGTGGCAGTGGGTTGCCATGGGCTACCGTGTGTAGCCAGCAGCCAGCGTGAGCGGCCAGCAGCCGCAGTGAGCGGCCGTCCAGAAGCCAGCGACTAATCTGCCTCGCCCAGGAAGAGCGCAATGATGGTGCCAACTTGAGCCAATGAAGCAACGTCCTCCACAACTGGATTGAGGAACAAAAGGACGGCAACTTGTCTGTTCCCCTTCCCCCAATTCCCCAGCGCTGTTCCCATCCCCCAATTCCCCCAATTCAAAAAAAAAAATCTAAAAAATAAAAAAGCTACTTATGATGTTATGTACAAAGTATTCCAAATTTCACAAGGCACACAAGAGGAAAGTGAGAAGGCAGTTGCTGTGCTCTCTACTGAGAAAACAGCTGCAGTTGCTGCACAGAGGCTACAGCCCTGTTGGCTGGGAGGGAGAACCCCCACCTGGAAGGCAGAGCCCTTGGGAATAAAACCCCAGGGACACTAGATGCAACTCAGCATGATTACACAAAGTTTTTTGCTTTCATTGGCTCTCCTAATACCCTTTTTGTCTCCTTTCTTCAGCTCTGCACAGCTCACCAGAAAAGTCACCTAGGGATCGGAAATACAAATCTATGCATAAATATAGACCCATATTTAAATATTACTTGTACTTAAAGGGACCAGGCCAGAATTCTCTTCCACTAATTAGTAGGATTAAATTCTGCCCCTTCAATTCAATGTATTTAATAAGAATAGATCACTATTAATATTATAAGAAAGGAATTTTATTTAAACTATCTCAGAAGCCCAGTTCTTTAAAATGTTCCCCCAGGACCCGCTAACAATTGTTATGGTGCAGTGAATTAGAGAGCATGGCTTTGTCTTACACCCAAATGTCAAGATAATGGCCTAATAATATTCACTGAGGATATGAATAGTATGACCTGGGCCACACAAGCCCATTTATCACCCCTGGCAGTTGCTTCCCCTTCAGGGCCATCTTTGCACTCCCTTGAATTGAGATGAATGACTGCCAGTTGTCCCTCTCCAGGGGCCAGGCTGGAAGCAGCAGACTGAAGGCAGTTATTAAAATGAGACATGCATAGGAGATTGAATCACTTGCTTTTTAAGTAAACAGGAGCAGAGCTTTGGCTAGGAATGTTTGCCTGGTTATTCTTGTTGTTTTCCTCTGCCAGCCTCTTGTGCCAACTTCTGTGCTCTTTGGATGATAGTCCTTTCTATCCCTGCATTTTACACAGAATTACTCCACCAGGAGCTTCAGAAAACAGGAGATTACAGAATAGACTGCACACTGACCAGGGGGGTTGCTCTATCCCTTTTCTCTGTTTGGCAGCCAGAAATGGAGGCAAGTCCCCACCCCCCAGCTGTGGAATGGGAAAAGTGAACGGCTCAAAAGAAAAAGGTCTAGGAACTAACAGTTGGAGGATCTGCACCTGATCATTTCTTTATTCATTCATTCATTCATTCATTCATTCATTCATTCAGCTAACAGACATTGATCAAGTGTCTACAATATGCAGGTAGTCTTCTCAGTGCTGTAGACAGAGCAATAAATACACAGATACAAGTTCCTGGCCTCAAGGGGTTTAGATTTTAGTGGTGAAGACAGACAGTAAACTAAATAAGTAACATATAACATATTAGGTGATAAATGCTATAGAGAAAAACAACAAAGAAGAGGTAGAGGGAATGCCAGTGACATTTTTTAATTGGGTGATATGGAAAGCCTTGCTTAGAAGGTGACATTTGTACAAATATTCTATGGTGAAGCCCGCCATTTGACAAGCCCAGTCTATGCACATAAATCTTCCAATCCGTTTTTGTTGCATCATTGAATATTTACAGACAGCCAGATCTCAAGTGCTCAGTGCAGAACACTGGAAGGCGTTCAAATATAAAACAGCAACAGAAGACAGGGACTCAGGGAACAGAGAAGATACAGGAATCAGAATACAGCTTTTCAAAAAGCCCCAACTATAATTAATATCCTTTCAGAGATTAAAAAAAAAGCCTTCATAAAACAAGAACAAAGAAAAAAAGGAAACATCCAAGAACAAGAGAACTCTTAGAAATAAGAAAAAATCATAGCTGGAAACAAAAAAAAGTCACAATAGCCTCAAAGAGATAAGGTACTGCTTTTATGAAACAAACAATTCTATAAAAAGGAACATTCAGGTAATATTGAAGAACTATCAGAAAATTTTAAAATGTGATACCAGAAATTAAAAACTCAATAGAAAAACAAGATAAAGAGTAAATTCTTCAGGAAAAAAAGAGATAGAAAATAGGAAAGAAAATATAACAAAAATTAGAGAACAATGTCTGATTACTAGGAGTTCCAGAAAGAGAACACAGACAATGAAGGGAAGGAAAGTAGCCGTAAAATAATCCAATAAAATTCCCAATGGGCCCATGAAACCTTCAAGTAACCCCCATAAAATATGAAAATAGACCCTCACCAAGGCACATCACTGTGGTATTTCAGAGCACAAAGCCCAAAGGGAAGATTTTGTAAGCTTCCAGAGTATAAAACAAACAAGATAACCAAACAGGTCACCCACACAGGATCAAGACTCAGAATGGCTTCAGACTTAAACAACACTGAAAGCAAAAGACAATGAGCAGTGCCTTCTAACTTCTGGAGGAAAATGACTTCCAACTAGGAGCTATAACCAGACGAACTATCATCAGATATGAGGGTAGAACGACAATATTTTCAGAGAGTTTCAAAAAGTTTACTTCCCATTCTCTTTCTTAAAACCTATGGAGGATATATGGTTCTCTGAAATGAAAAAGAAGACTAAAAAACAGACACAGCTTGTGAATTTCCCTCTAATTTCTTTTGACACAGACGTCCCTCAGAGTTAGCCAGGCAAGAGGCTTCTCAGGAGGGACACCACTGCAGAGCCTCCCCTGCAGCTAAGTGCAGCCATGAATGAAGTCCTGGCTAGTGGGATGTGAGCAGAAGTGGTGCAGACAGCTTCTGGGCTGATGCGACTTTTATGGAGCAAAGCCACCTGCCTGCCTCTGGACTGTTACAAGAGAGAGAGAGAAGCTATCACAATTTACAATTTTATGTCATTATTGTAGCAGTATATAGATAGATGAAAAGATATAGATATAGTATATACAGAGGGTGCCAAAAATGTATATATATTTTAAGAAAGGAAAACTATTAAAATTGTAATATTCAATAAATACCTATAACAAAAGATGAATACAAGTCATGTGTATACGTTTTTTTGGCACCCCCAGTCTATGTATGTATGTGTGTGTGTGTGTGTGTGTGTGTGTGTGTGTGTGTAGATGGATGTGTGTATATGGTGTGGGAACCAGGAGGTCCACCCCAGGAGAGGAGAGAGGGAATGGAATGCCCAGGACGAGTAAAGGGAGACCCAAGGAGAGAGCTGTGCCCCGATGTAGAGGGCACCCAGTGCAGATTGGAGCAGTGTAATCCTCCATGTTAAGGGCTCTCCTGTTGTATCTTTTTTTTTTAACCTGAGGCAAGAAAGCCTAAATGACCCTGAAGCAGATTCTTATCTGTCCTTAGCTTGCCTTGTACTGATGACATTTCTGTTCTCCATGCCACACGTGTCTAGATAAGGGTGGTGTACTCTTTGACCTGTTTCTGCAAGCTGGAAGTGGACCACGGAAGCAGAAAAGGCAGAGCAGCCCACTTCTGTTGACCATATTTTTGGGAGGTGCCCATTACCTGTTCACACAATAGTCTCCCAGACCCCCGGTGCCCAGTGTTTCCAAGGACTCACACAGGACCACCCGTCTCATAAACTGCCAGGGAAGCTGAGCCTCTCTGTTCAGCTGACCTCCTGGGGTTGTTCATCTGACTGTGATTGTATTGCCCTTTCTTACGCAGCTAGGTTGGCGTTTGCTATTGCTTTTCAAAACTAAAATGTATTGCTTAGGGGTATTGTAGAGTAAAACTGTGAAGAGAAGCATCAGACTGATTACAACAGAAATGAGCTAGAGTACCTCTGTGGAGGGAGGAAGGGAATTCATTGGTAAGGGGCACATGGGCCCCCAACGTACTTTCTTGGTATCTTAGAAACACTGTTATATAGGTGCTTCATTTCTTAACCAAGGAGGCAGATACCTGGGTGTTAATTTAAATAGAACTATGCCTGCTATACACTCTTATATATACCTAATACATTTTACAATATTTCTAAATAGGCTTTAATACCCTTGAAACGGATAAATGTATGGCAAAGACTGGGGTTTGGGAGGTGTAGAGTAGGAGTGACATTTTAAAGTACATGCATGCATTGCTTTGATAAAATAGAACCTAGGTGCTAGAAACTGGGTATACGCAGATGTTTAAGTTGAGCCCCTTGGCCTTTGAATACAGTATTTCTGAATCTGGCAAGAGACCAGTACAGATGATTAACTATACTACAACCTGAGGAGAGTGGCGAAGTACCCAAAATGCAGGGTGCTTTAGGATTCCAGAAGAGGGAGCGATGGCTTTCTTAGAAAAGCAGCGAGGAGAGAGGGTAGGTATGGGGAGATAGTCAGTAAATCAGGCCTTGAAGGAGGACTTTGAAAGTAGAACAAAGGAGAAGAAACACAGTGAACAAGGAAGGACACAAGTGTGAGAGGCACAAACCAGTGGGCTGGAGTGGATCAGGGACTGCAGGTTGCACACCGCACAGCCTCCAGAAGGAGGCATTCATAGTGTTGCACAGTGCGTAACCTGCACAACAGGCACAATTCACAGCAATCTGGTTGAAGGGAGTGGCTGGGGCACATAAAGGAAGACAGTGGAAGGCAAAAGTACAAGGGTATTAGGTAAGAAATGGAAAGATGGAATATGAAATGAATAAGACTATTATTAAAACCCAAACATTATTCAGTAGGCTAGTGTTGACATATTCGAATTGTCATTTCAGCATGAAATTTAAAAATCACATCAACCATTTGTACTCAGTGAAGGACAATAGCATGTGCCTTTATTTATAATGGCAGGGACAAACATGAATAAAGCTTCAAATCAGTGTATCTCACAGTAATAGCATTCCTTAAGGTCTTGAAAACAAAGAAAAGAATTGGACAAATATCACTGTGTCATCTATGAGTACTTCTTTATTAGAAAAGAAATTAACCTTTCACACTAGAGACTGCAAAAGGAAAATTAACTTTATCTTGCAATTCTAGAACATACTTCACAATGAGGGATTCCTTCAGTTTTCATAGAGTGGCGGGGGAGGAGAGAAAATAATTCAGGACAGTGTTTCTCAAATTTGGTTACTTTCACAGACATATTCTTGGGGGGGAGTGTTGCAAGTTGTCTATAAAATGTTTAAAATTTTATGTTTGACTCTCATTATTGATCTAAACAAACAAATACACCCTTGTTCATTCCTGGATGATCATCATATATCACACAGTGTTAACACGCGGTCACAGCATCTGCGCTTGGACCTCTGATCCCTAGAGCACCAAGTGAAGACCCATTGTGTTGAACTGTTTATGTGGCGCTTCTCAACTTGGGTTCTCAGACCCTTCACAGAATTGTAGAACAATGCCTATGAGATCTGTGAGTTGTCAAGGTTAAGAACACTCGTTCAGAGCGTTGCTTCTCACCCCCAGATAGGATGGGGGTGGGATGGTGATGGGAGACACATGTAGTTTGGAAAAGCACATTCAAAATACCTAGTGATTTCATACTACAAACTGTAAAGTCAAACTGAATAGAATAATTTACAGGCAGTAGCAGAAAACCAACTCTAAATTCCTCCTAGGGGGGCTGGGATGAAATTGGCTGAGAAATACTGTCTTAGAGGTAGAGAAGTCCTAGCACATGAAGAACAGTGAGGACCACGTGCCAAAGAGAAAGAACTTTTTGGGTCAGTGAGTGAATCCTAAGCCATAATTCTCATGGTCTTTTGGAACCCAGGGGCCAATCCAGAAGAAACCCAAGACGTCCATCAACCTTCTCAGACCTGTGGTTTGGGCCAAGTGGGTCCACTTAATATTGAGTCAAGAAAAGAAAAGCATGGTTTTGCCCCCAATCGTCCCCTCCCATTTTTTTGGTTTACATATTTCAGAATTTCAGTTGCTGTAGCTGGATAAAGGTAGCCCGCGATCCATCCACCAGAAAGTGCTGCCATCATTTGCAATGACATCCAGCTGAGATCAGCCTGGGGTCTGCTCTGCTAGGAAAAAATACAAAGAATTGGATTTTCTTGGAAAGGTAAAAAACACCCTCAATTCCCTNTAGAGCATCTATTTCACTGTTTTTTGTTTTTGTTTTTGTTGTCTCTCTGAATCTTCTAGTGGAGAACTGCAGTCCTTACAAAGAGCTTCCCGTAATATCTGGGAATCAACAGAGGGTATTTCACGTGAACTTAATAAATCCTTTCAGCAACGGCATGATGTCTCTGACACTTTTTAACCTTTGTCTTGACTCTGAGTCCGTCTCTTTTGGGCCCTGCTACAGTTTTGCTGAGCAGAGTTCCTCACTTGTGACATCACCCAAAGACTCAACTGTGCACACCCTTCCCCAGGAGGAGGCAAGACTTTGTTTCCAGCCACGTCCTCATGCTCCTCTTCTAACCCAGGCAAGAGCAGAAATGGTCGAGTTTGGGTGTTGGCTTCTTCTTCCAGGACTGGGTCAACATTCGGGGCTTGTGAAACCAAGTGCTTCATTCCCTCATGACCTGGAAAGCAAATAGCAACTCCTTTGGGAGGAAGAAGTGGGTGGCTGCTGTCTAGAACCTGCTGAGTTTCCCAATAGTTGAGTATTGAGATGATAGTTGGGTGATGGCACTGACAGGGCCACCTTGAGTGACAGCTCCATTCCCAACCAGCCTGACCAACCATGAGCTCTTCCTAGGCTCCACTGCTCTGAGAGGAGCTGGTCCCGTTGTCCCAACAGCAGGAAAGCAGATGTTGAACGCGTAGCCAGTGAAATCGGTGAAGGAAGGGGAGAGAGATGAAGTGCTTGTCTGTCTCCATGGCTGATGGGGGTACAGCATGGAAGAGGGTGGCCAGGCGCTGGCAGCACACAGCTGTAGAAACCCTGGACCACACATTTGCAGCTTCCCCAAAGCCTGCCATGGCACTGCATCGCTGTCCTGCTCTCCCACACCTCATCTGGCTACCAAGGCAAAGGGGTCTCATCTTTCCTCTCTCTCTCTGATGCCTAAGGATGGGTCTCTACAGGTCTCCCCTTCCAACATTCAGGACACCACAAAAGGGACCCAGGAGGAACAAGGGCCCGTCAATGAGAAGAGGTCATCGGCATCTAACTGTGTGGCATAGACACTGTGTGGAGCATGAAAACCCNTTGGGTTTTGAGTGCTTTAGTGCATGGGGTGAGAAAGCTAACACAAACAGACATAGTGTTCACCTGCTGTGATAATATTGTAGAGTTGTGCTTAGAAGGTTTTTAATATTGACTTTTATATCAAGGGATTGCATTGTATTTTTTCAGAACCTTTTTTTTTTTTTAACTTCTGTGGCTATTCTGAGTAACCTCCATAAATTATATATACTCATTGCTAAAGGGTAAGTTATTAATTAGTGGGCCATAATATCCCTCAAAGAACATTTTGATTTAACAACCACAAATGTTTCCTTTGACTAAAAAACAGCCACTGAGTCTCTCTGTGTATGAATCAGTAGAATTGGCCTAGTTAGAAGCTAGCTAGCCCTACTAACAAGAGCTGGGGGAGAGGGGAGCTCATCACACCCCAAAAGTATCCTGGTTCCTTTCTAAAGAGTTCATCACCCTAAGGTTCTCCATTCAGCCAAGGATCACCATTAGAAAACTTGGTTTTGGTGTTTGGGAAGCCCATTAGATTGAATTGAGCTGCAGTGTGAACACAGGTGAAGCAAAATTACCTTGATCACTTTGCATTTATAATCCAATTGCTTACCATGGCCTGTGAGCTCCAGCCCCTGTGCCCACATTCCTTACTACTCTTCCTTGTCATTGCACTTGACTCAGTCTGCTCTTGCTTGCCTTCTAATCCTTGGATATTCTATACTTGTTGTCACCTCAGGGCCTTTGCACATGCTATTCCCTCTGTCTGAAACACTCTTCTGCTTCACCTTTACCTGGCTGTCTCCAGGTCTCAGCTCAGCCATCCCTTCTGAGAAAGGCCTCCCCTCACACTATTAGCTAAATTTGCTCCCTCCCCCCCGCCATATTCTATTATTCTATTCATTTGTTTCAGAAATTATTTACTTAGTTTTGGTATGTCTAGCTCTGTAGAATATAAATTCCATGTTATCTTTTTTGTTCATCACAATCTTCCCAGTGCCTAGTAGTGTCTGGCACATAGTAAATGCTCAACAAATATTTGTTAAATGAAAATTTAGCAAAAGCTTTCTCCCATTGACACAATTTCTTTGTACAATGGGAAATTCATAAATGACATTACAGTTCCTCAGATCATTCCCAATCATTCTTTCCCAAGCCAGAGTGCCTTCCTAGATTATAATAAAATATGGCAGTAGAATTCCACTATCTCCCAGTGTTCCAAGCCCCCATCCCCTGTCACTCACCTATAATTACTGTAGAACTCCAATTTGCTTTAGCTGTGTCAGAAGTTCCCCACTCTGATGCATCTTTTCTAGATCAGTGAATCCACCTATACACTCTTTACCGATAAAGACCCGAGGTACCTGAAAAAGCAAACAAGCCAGGACATTTAAGGAATTTAATTATTAGGTTAGGGAGAATGACATTTTATCCTTCCTCTAAATATTTCCCATGATCCAAAGCTTTTCAAATCACTTTACAGTCTCCTCGTGTATTTCAGGTCAAAACTTCATTCTAAGCATAAAATTATACATTAGAGAATGTTTTTAGGCCAAGATGTTTTTCAAATTGAGTTGTGCTGTGCATAAGACTGTCTAACGTGTCAAAGTGATTTAAAATTTTCACTCTGCAGAAGCATATTTCGGGGAAAGAATTTTGGTTGGCTGCCGCTAGACCAACCTGATTGAAATCTGGTTTCTGTGCAGCTGGGACCACACCTGAGACCTTAAAGTGACAGCCATGGCAACCAGGAAGGAGTTTGTTTCTCAGTGTAGCTGGAAACATTTTGCATTAGGTCCCTGTCTCTGATTTTTAGATTTACAGTCATCTCTCCCTGTTATGGGCTCTGTCCTCAGCTGCAGAAGGGGTGGTGGTATGTTAGTCTCCTTCTTTAATTCCTGGCCTATCATCATAAGATGTTTAAGGGCTGCCCCTCGGGGAGCAAGGCCATTCCTCTGCTTTCGTGTCACACCTGCCCTGGTGGGTCACCCAAGGCAAACAGGCTGACGCGGTCATGACATCTGCGGCATGCGTTCATCCAGCCACACTCAGCCCCCGCCCTGTTGCTTGGTGCAGGCACATTGCAGAAGTCCCTTGGGCTTTTGGAATCCTGGAGGAGGAGAGCGTTCTCTCACTCTGGCCCAAACAGCTTCCAGGCCAAGGATGTTACAGAAAGTCTAACAGGCAGTGAAGAAACAAGCACGACAAAGGTCACCTGAGTGGTCAGAAGCAAACAGGTCATCTTCCTGAACGCTGGGAACATACCACAAGGGGCGGGAGAAGTGAAAGAGAAGACGCGGGAAGCATATTCTCAAAGCTTTTGGTTTTCCTCAGAAGGCATCAGAATTCAAATGAACTTTTTAAAAAGTGAAAGAGAAGAGAACAAGGGCTGAGTTAGTTCAGCTGTGTCCTAACATTTTTATTAAGAAGGGAGCCTGGGTGGAATTGGGCTTTAAAAATGAAGGCCAAACACTTAAACAGAAGTCCTGCACTGCATTTCCACAGCAACTTCCTGTGCCCCCCCAGTGGGAAAGAGCACACAGACCTGCGTTCCAGAGAGAAAGCCTGGGTGTGTCTCCTGAAGTTGCAGAAGGTGCTGCCACTGGCACCACCTGCCTGTGTGTGGGGACCTTGCAAAAGGAAAGTGGCATTGAGGCGGCATTGCTTTGACGAGCTGAAGGAAGAACAGCTGCAGAAAACCGAGGTCAGAAACCTAGGTATCCCCCTGGGGGCTGGCCATTATTTTAGAGAAAAATAAAGCACCTCCCACAAATTAGTAGGGC
Source organism: Hipposideros armiger (assembly GCF_001890085.2). Classification (NCBI taxonomy): domain Eukaryota; kingdom Metazoa; phylum Chordata; class Mammalia; order Chiroptera; family Hipposideridae; genus Hipposideros; species Hipposideros armiger. The sequence goes on from NW_017731607.1 coordinate 644,851, forward strand.
CTTTTGGCTCTGTCTCCCCAAGAACCCGTGGCTGTGGTCCATTGTAACAGTAAATACAATCCTAATGTAATCCTAACATATTTATACTGCAGAACTCCTGTTGAAGGCAGCGCCTAATGAAATAGAAATAACCCGAGCCTAAAATAAGAAGAGGTATATTCATTCTTGAACTTTTATATCTTTCCACAAAGAATTGAGCAATGGTCACCATTCCTACAGCTTGATTCACCTCCACCTGTGAGGAAGGTATTGGCCACGAGAGTGTGAGTGAAGTTAGTTGGAGAGAAGGCCCTGAGAAACAAGGAGCCTTCTCCTTAGACAGTGAAACATGCACCAGAACCGCCAAAAGCCTTGTTAAAACACAGATTTCTGCTCCCCCACTCCCACCCCCAATTTCTGATACAGGAGATCTGGGTTGGGGGCCCAGAATTTGCATCTTTGACAAGTTCCCAGGTGATGCTGACACGGCCACTCCACGGAGCATGTTTGCAAAACCGACAGGCTGACAGTGAGCAGCTGTTCATTCTTCCCAGGGTGCCTGAGGCTTTGAAAACTCACAGCCCTACAGCCACCCCCAGACACCAGAGACAGGCCCTGAAATGCGATCGGGCCATCTCCAGGGCAGAGTTTTGTGCACACCATCTGGCAAGGCAGCTGGCTCGCCTGAGAACTGAAAGGCCTTGTGCCCCTTACGCCCACCTTCCAGTCTCCAAAGCAGCAAAACCACCTTAAAGTCACCAGTTCCTGTCACCCCAGAGGGAGCAGAATTACAAGCTGCACCCAACACTGTGTGTGTGTGTGTGTGTTTGTGTGTGTTGGGGGGCGGGGAGGCGGGGAGCTGTGGTGACAAAACAGGAAGCCTGATTCAGTTAGGAAGGAAGCAGAAATGCACCCTCAGCGCCCACCGCATTCCCGTTTTCCGGCCCCATGTCCCTTTTCAGTGGAACTTGAGAGTCTGTTACTGTCAAGAAGCAGAAGGAGAACTGCCACCATAAACAAGCTTGGTAACTTGGGGGCTCTTACTCTCCTGGAGCAGGTTTGTCCCAGCCTCAGCTAGGTGGCATCACTGAGCTCTGAGGTTACTCAGATCGGCGACCCAAAGCTACTCCCCGACAACACTCCTCACCGCCTCCTTGGCTATGTCCCTGGTACAAACCACCATCATTTCTCATCTGAATTAAAGCGCTAGCCTCCAGATGTCTCTCAGTTTCAACCATCACCCTGTCCTCCCTACAGCCTCTTGTCCCCACAGCCACCAGAGTGATCCTTTCAAACCTAAGGCAGATCGGATCACTGCTCTCTGCTCATCTCATGTCACCAGCCAGTCATGATAGCTTGAAAAGGCCTTCCCAACCTGTACCTCGTTATCTCCCAGACCTCATCTCCTCCTCCTGTCCAGCTAGCTTACAGTGCTCCAGGCACACGGGCCTCCTTATAAGGCTGACCCTTTGTGCCTTCTGTTCCCACGGAAACACTCTGACCCCTAAATTTCTGCACGCCTTGCTCCTTTAGAGACCTACTCAAATCAGTGAGGCCCCAGGGGCTCCATTTAAAACTGTGCCTTGCTGCCACCTGCTACCTCCCTTCCCTACTTGGTCTCTCTCCATAGCACATATCACTCACCACCTTCCAGCATACTATTTTATTTATTGTCTTTACTAGGATGTAAGTTCCACAAAGGCAGGCGTTCCTGTTTGTTTTGTTCATGGAGGTGTTTCCAATGTCCAGACAAGTGCCGACTAGATGCTTTAAAACATTTCTTGTAGCCCACAAAAGTATCCTTCAAAACTGATGGAGAAACAAAAGTCGTTCTCACACAAAAATTGAGGGACTCTGTTGCCGATAGATCTGCCTTGCAAGAAATGGTCAAAGAAGCTCTTCAGAGAAGGAAAATGATTGAGGTCAGAAACTCAAAATCTACCTGAAGAAAAGAAAATTTTTAGAGAAGGAATAAATGAAGGCACTGACCCAGGAGCTGTGGCTCTAGCAGCTTTCTCCAGGTACATGGCCTGACTGGAGGCATGAGTTCCTGTCATCAGTCACTTTCTGCTGAGCTCTGACTGACATGCAGTGCCACAGGTCCTAACAGGATAAGGAAGATGGCAACTGCTTTTAAGGTTTCAACCTCTTCGAATATAAACCCATCACTATTGGGGGCCATGACTCATAAAACTTGAAAGGATTTGTTCTTCCCCCTTGGAGAAAAGCATTTAGGACTCGAGAACCTGTGAATAATATTTTTAAAAGTTCAGAAAACAAGCTTTAAAGGCCACCGGAAGAAAAATCATTGCTTTACAAAGAAATGAAAAAAAACATTTGTTGAATGAATGCCTGAAAGGGTTTGTTTTTCCTGCTAAAGAATAGGTGCTGCCCAGCTGAAAGCCATAGATCCCAAAACTTTTTGCAAATCGCAATCACTTGGGGATTTTTTTTTTTTTAGATAGGAAATAAACCTTTACTTTCCTTCCAGTTTTACTGAGGAATAATTGACAAATAAATTTGTGTATAGTAAGATGCAAAATGTCATGGTTTAATATATGTATACATTGTAAAATAATTACCATAATCAAATTAGTACATCTATCACCTCACATGGTTATCATTTTTGTGTGTGGTGAGAACACTTAAGATCTCTCTTTGCAAATTTGAAGTATACATTACAGTATTATTAACTGTAATCACCATGCTGCACATTAGATCCCTAGAATTTACTCATAACTGAAAGTTTGTACCCTTTTACCTAGGAGTCTTTAAAACTACTGAGGCCTGGTTCCCACCTCCAACATGGTGATTTAATTGGTATGGGGTATGACTTGGGCATCAGGATATTGTTTTTAAAAACCCTCAGGTGAGTCTAATGTGCAGCAACGTTTAGAAACCACTGCCAGAGAAGGAGCCATCACAGTGGGGGCCGTGGCAGTGCTTGCACGGCCCTCTCCCTCAGTGCCCAGGCAGCCTGTACAGTTGTTGGTGTCCTCAGCTCACAGCTGCACAGCTGGGGCCCTGGCATCAATAGTATGACATGCTTAGCCTCCCTTGGCCCCAGAATGCTGATTTGTTACTGGAGAGAGAAACAGCCTCCTGTGCTTTACACTGAGAACCTAAAGAAAGCCCTGTAAGCCCAACGAAAATTGAACCAGGATATGTGCTCTTGCAAACACTGTGTCCTCGAGTGTGCGCTGAAAGGGGAGCTTGGGTGAGCTGGTTGGGGCACCATTCCCCCCAGCCAGCGCCAGAATTGATACAGGCAATCTGGTTGGCTGGGCATCCCACAAGAAGCTGAGAGTGCTGAGGAAGAGGAAGACTTCAGATACAGGACAGCAGTTGTTAGGTGGTCCTTTGGTCTATTCATGGCAAAGGGGACTTAGAGGTCATCAACTCTAGTCCGGTCTTGCAGCCAAGGAGGTCCTTAAGGACCCCAGAGTGGTGACTTGCCCAAGATCACACAGCAAAGCCACTGTGTGAGCCGGGTTGGGCCTCTGGACTTTATGACAGGCCTGGACATACCCCATAACTTAGAACAAGGGGCAAATGATGAGCTGTTAGGTTATTTCCGATGTATGGGGTTAGATAGGGAAGAAAGTGGAGCCAAATTGGTTAAGGTTAGAGGAAGCCTAGAGAAGACTGAAGGGCAGCAGATCCCACGTGGCCACGGGAAAACAGAAAAAGAGTACACAGGATTCCCATGCGGACAACAGACGTACAGGCCACAGTTGGCCCCTCCACCCCACCTTCCACCCCCAGCCCTGCACGCTGAAAAATGTCACTTCACAGCGGTGCTTAAAACAAAGACTCCAGATAATTCCTCAGTGACTGCAGACAGCTGCTGGGCCCATGGACCCTAACGCCCAGCACAATCAGCTGTGTCCCCTCCTGAGCTCTAAGAGGACATTGGCTGCGGTCCAGCCGCCCATTCGAGGGAGCAGTGTCTTCTCTCAGGCACCCTCCCCCACCCTGCACAGCCCTCCCAGGCGCCTTGAGTGACGGAGCCCTAGCGGTGTCCTAGAGAAAAGCACAGGCGTACCCTTCACAGCCCTGACAAGAAAAAGGAATCGGGGAGTCTTTCCCCAAACCTTTTAGAACAAAACCCCAGACTCACCGTTCTGGCTCCTGTGAGCGCTTGCAAATAATTTTGAATCTCATCTGTGTCACCGGTGGCTGTGATATCAACAAATTCCAAAGTCCCTTGTTTGAAAGGATATTTATGGAGGAGCTCTTGGGTCCGTCTGCAGTAAGGGCAGGTGGGCTTGATGAACACCACCACCTTCCCAGGATGGATTTTGCCATTCACGAACTCCTGAGCCATGTTGACAGGCTGCTGCCTCCTGGGGAGCGATCCTCAATGGCAGGTATTGCTCAAGAGTAAAACGGAGGCCCAGACAGCTGGCTTTCATTTAAAGGAACCTCCCTGGAGGAGGAGCTTGCCTAGTAGCGTGCAGCGTGCTTCCTTTTTAAAGGGACAGCCCCAAAGTCATCCCTCGCTGGTGTAATTCACCAGCTAGTGATGCCAAGGAATGCATACGCATATTTCTCATCAATAGCTGGGCCCAGCGTGTCCTTATTGTCCTCAGACCGTTCCATAGCACCTGCCCTTGGCAGAAAGCAGGGTCAGATCACTCTCTGGGGAAGCACGAAGCACACCGACTAGCCCCAGGGAAAGTTCTGAGCAGGCAGTGACCTCCCAGAGTATTAAGTCTTTGCCCTCTCAGAGACACGGTTTAAAAAAAAAAATGTAAAAGTGTGGGGTTTTTTTTGCAATGTGCTTGCAAACAAAATCATTCAAGAAACAGAATGCACTGACATCTCTTTAGAGGAAGTGAAACTGAAATTGTGACTTGGCATCTGTCTTGAGGTTACTCCCAGGGCCTTCTGCTTTGCTGCCCAGGGGTTTTGTTGTGATTGTTTTTAATGGGATTCGTTCCCAACATTAAAACATTTGGGGATTTCGCAAAGGCATTTGGACTTGCACTTCTCTGAAAAGTCAAGTCTGACGAGATAGCTTGCATTGCTTGTGGCAGCTGCTGGGTCTGAGTAGCTGTTGTCCGGACTCTGGACAGGGCAGAGGAAACATGATACCCTCCCCTGGGGCGCCCATGCTCCCTAGTACAGGGAGCAAAGGCTTCTGTTCTAGGCCAGGCCTGACCCCTTCTATGTGCCGTAAGTTAAGTAAACAAACCTAGGAAAAGCCCCATTGAACAAGAATCATCCTTTTCCCCAGGAAGTTTCAAACTGAAACTAGGGTATCTTCAGAGAGATGGGACCTGGCTCAGAGCTGGATATCTCCATTGATTGTCATGTCGGTGGAACCCTAAGTATAGTGTGATTT
>NW_017731607.1:651851-653043 GCF_001890085.2 Hipposideros armiger
CCTGGGGCTTGATCCTCTTCCCACTGTATACATCATCCTTGAAAGATTCTATCTGCACACATGACTCCAGCTGTCACCTGTTTGTTGATGAGCACCGCGTTTATTTTTCTTGTCTAGACCTCTCTCCTAAGCCTCAGGTATGGGTAGCTCATTACCGACTGAGAAGACTCACCTGGGCGTTCCTTGGGCCTCTCAGCCTCCGTGTGACTATAACTGAAGTCACCCTCCTCTCTCTTCCATATCAGCTCATCCTCCCACGAGTACCATCCTGTACCGGGCCTAGTGGGCGGTATAGACATGGCCGATGGACACAGTGGTATGACGTATTCTAGGTAGTATAACAAAAGTATGTGTGGGCACTAGGGTAACCAAAAGGGAGTGGTCATTCCCACCTGGAGAGTTAGGGAAATGTTGACAGAGGAGAGGTAGGCAGAATCCTGACAGATAAGATGTTTGTGAGTCTACAAGGCAGGGAAGGGCACTGCCTGCAGAGGAAGAGGAAAAGCAAGAATGGTATAAATGGTGCTTGGTGTTGAGTGTAGTTGCATGAGGATTGCGTATTAGATGTTTGAGGTAGGAAGAGCCAAGAAAGGCAGCTGGAGAGCAGGCAAATGATGGGTGTCCTTTACCAAGCTGAAGAGTAAGGAATCAAGGAGCCATAATAGGTATATTTTCAGCATGAGTAGATTTGCAGTTAAGTGTTTGATAAATTAAGGACTTTGTCACATCTCCCAAGTAATACAATGAGTGCCTAAATGCAGTTTGACCACAGAAAGACTCTAAGGAGTGGTAGGAATGCTTTGGGGCAGGCAAACCTTTCTAGGTCCCTCAAAACTCACCCTGGGACCAGTCCTGGCTTCCACAAGGCTGGAAGTGGTCCAAAAGGGGCACCTCAACAGGTTCTGCGCTGCCCTCCATTGTTCTGTGCTGTCCTCAATATGCCCTAGACCAGGAGTCGACAAACTGCGGCTCACGAGCCACATGCGACTCTTTGGGTATGTTCGATCTCAAACATTTGCCGACCCCTGGAAGAGCCAATCCTGCCCCTCACAACAGTTTAAAAATTATTCAAGAGCCATAAATATATTTTTACATAATCACCATTATGTGAATAATATACTTTAAAATTTTTATAAATGGAACTATGATAGTTTTATTTTCATTTTCAATTTTACGTCAGAGCCACAGTTCG
>NW_017731607.1:661854-665865 GCF_001890085.2 Hipposideros armiger
CCATCTCATGTATAAGAAGAAGCTGGTTAGGAAAGAAGGCTTATGTAAAAGGAAGGAGAAAGAGAATTAGGCAATTTTTGTTTCTTCCTTACCTGGTGGAGTTCTGTGGTAACATGAGCAGAAACACTAGGGCCTGGTTTAGTCATTCACAACTGTGGCGGTGGGACAGGTGGCCTCAGGAAGGACCAGCAGTGGTCTGGCTGGGGGACATGCAGACCTGGTGTTCTGGTATCCACCAGGGTGCTGTAAGGACCGGCAGTGTTCTGATTGGTGGGGGCCCATGCCATCTGAGGCTTTGAATATTTTAAATATGTTGGGGTGTATTCTGAAAATCATATTCAATATCACACAATAATTTTATAGACAGAACATAAAAAGAATTTTCCTTTGTAACTCAAACTGCAGGAAGTGAAGCTCAGCATAGTCCACTGGCTGATGAGATGGAGAAACACAAAAGGCAGAATGGGAGAGTAGAAACCTCTGGGACCGGACTGGAGTGTGGGGCAGTGGTAGTGAGAATTTCCCACTTATCAGAAGGGTACATGGATGACATAAGGTTGAGAAATACTCAGCTACATAAAATAGAAGTGATTCTGGTTAAGTACCAGAGGGGTACCACATGAAGAATACCCCTATACAACCCCTTTTGTGTGTGTTGGGTGGAGAGGCTGTGTTGTCAGACATTTAGATTGAAATCACTCAGCCGTGTGGTCAGAGGTGCCAGTGGCCTTCCTGCACCTCTGGAGCTCCTGAGGGGTCTTCTGTACACCCTTGTTTGTTCTTGTCATTCTGTGCCTCAGGCATCCATGCTGGAAAAGGGCTTCATGAAGCAGAGGTCCACAGAGGCTAGTATGTAGTGGTCAACAGCATGGCTTCCATGTCAGGCAAACCTGGTTCCAGTCCCTTGGTTGCCACTGACTTGCCGTGTGAGTCCAGGCAAGTGGCTTCATCTCTCCAGCCTCCAGTTTCCTCTTTGGTGGGTGGTATTAGATTAGATGGTATTGGATCCTCCCTCCGAGGAGAGGAGAGGATTATGGGAGATAATATACTGAGGTATTTCCATAGTGCCTGACCCAGAGTGAGTCCTCAGTAAATGGTAGCTGATATTGCTAATACACAAGGGTAGGAGAGAGATTCTGGGAGTTTCATTTCATGCGCGAGACAAATGTCATGAAGGTTCAGGAACCCCCTAAGGTTGGGAAGCTAAAAAGGGTGATTATCAGGAATAATGACCATAAGAAGACTGTAAGATTTCTGAATTGTTGAAATTTTTTCAGTCCTCAGTGTATCTGCAGTTCTAACGAAAGAAAATGTTGTTTCTTATTTTCAATAGTATCAGATGTAAGTGGAAAGACATATCCTAGGCTTAGCCGAAGTTAGGAAAAGAGAAACTCCCAGGAAACAGAATAGACAGAAAAACAGAAATGGCTGATACTCTGGGGCCTGCAGGAAGGAAGAAAAAGCTGATCATCAGCCAAGGCCCAGAATATGAAGTAGGGGCTTGGCCAACCCAAAGCCTGCGGTACTTCCCGATATAGTAGCTCCTGGAAGCCAACTTACCCAACAACACTCCCACATGTGCTCAATTGAAGTTTGTGGCTTACTGCAAATAAACATTTGTTTAATGAACACATTGAATGGGCAGGATAGCTTAGCTAATTGTTTCTGTTACTTCCCTGCTCTCCAGCCCACCAAAGGCATCAGGTGTGCATTACCCAATCAGCACATAGTGAGTCGTTGCTGGGCTCAATGAAGGGGAGTCCACACCTGTGGTTTTGGCCTACTCAACATTCCTTCTTCCTGCAATAGAACCTATCTTTTCCCTTTGGGGAACCATTCTTCCCCTACTCTTAGCCCTTGATTTGGGTTCCATCTGTTAAGGCTCAGTTTTGCAGGATGTGACCGCTGGTAAATTCTCAACTTCCAGTGCCAGGGACAGTCATGTGACACGGGCTGACCAATCAGAATCAAACCAATATGTTGAAGGCGGGGCATATGAATCCAATTCAATGAGATGCCACTCCCAATACCTGGAGCTGTTCGGACACAGGTGCTTTCTTCCTAGAAGACTTTAAGTTTGTATGCCTGCAACTATTGGAGCTTTGCTTTCCCTTCAGGAGAGTTTGGGTGAGGATGGTGTCAATCAGAATGAAGTGGAGGCGGGCCGTCCGAGTGGCNTCCCAAACTGACTAGAGGAATAAGGAAAGGACACCTGACTTGGAGGACCTGAAGTTCAACCAAGGTCTGGAGTGTAGGCTGCTTTCTAATAAGTTTCACCATTTTGAGGCTGTCTGTTACCACCTTTTCTAAGATCCAGGCTCAATTATGTATGGCGTGTCACCTACTAATATTGATGACCTTAAAGTCCCTGGATCCCACTGAGGCTTCTTGCTTCATGTAAGTTCAAAACTGTATCCTTGACCTTTCGAGGTGTTTCACCACATGTAGATCTTACTCTTACTATTGGCTTCATGGGAGGGGATAAGCCCTATTCTCCTCCTCTCCTTACCTATTCATGTCAGAAACCAAATTAAGCCCTTTATTTACTTTGAGTTTATTAGGCATCTTTTCGTTAGGGGCATTAAGAAGAAAATAGCATTATGTATCTGCCTTTTCCTCGCGCTCGTTGCCAAGGTAGAAGATCTCCCAGGGCATCATACCTGTCTCCTTTGGGGATAGATGGAGGGCTGAGGATTTCCCCAGGGCTATGACTGGACCCCCTCTGAGGGGTTCTAGGATGCTTTGAGAGACAGCACATTGATTTACGTTTCAGAGCATCACCTGAACAAGCAGACTATGATACCCCACCTTTTGGAGCCTTAGTCTCCAACCAAGTTTATCAATTCAAATATTTTATGTAGAAAATAACAGAATACCCCGTTAACACTGGTTTTGAGTCGAAGGGTTTGTTTTTCTTGTCTGTCAGGAAGTCAGAGCCAGAAAGTTGGCTCTGAGGCTCAGTGATCCAGGGCTCTGGGCAAGTGTCTCTGAGATTCTCCTGGTCCTCCCCTCATGATTACAGGTTGGCTGCAGCCAGTCCAAGCATCCGCCCTCACACGACTGTGTTCAAAGGTAGGCGCAGAGGCTGGCATGGGTAGGGCATTCCCCTTCCGTGCTTTTTCCCTGGTAGATCTCCCTTATATTTCCTGAGCTGGAGCTGGTTCACATGCCCACCCCAAGGTCAGAGTCTGTCTTCCCTAAGCACATTGTTGTGTGTTTGATACCTCATTCTCTGGGCCTGCAAGAAGAGACAGCACATTTGCTATAATTGGTGAGCCTACATTGACATATTATAATCACCCAAGTTCATAGTTTACCTTAGGGTTCTCTCTTGGTGTTGTACCCTCTGTGGGATTGGACCTATGTATGGTGACACGTACCACCATACAGAGTAGCTGCCTTAGGAGTCCTCCTAGGCAGAGGCTTTTAATTTCCCTTTTTATACTTTCTTCCATGAATTTTTACCACATTCATGTATTCGTTTTTTGATTAATTTTTTTTTAACTTATTTAAAGTAAAAAGTGATTGGGCAGAAAGGAGGTGGAGAAAACCAGTGCAGAGTGTCCTTTAAAGGACTTTGGCAGGAGAAGGGGAAATGATAGGCTCGCAGCTTAAGGAAATAGCAGAGGAGAAAAAGTATCTCTAGTATGAGGGAGCTTAAGTCAGGCTTTTTTGTTTTTGTTTGTTTTTGTTTGTGTAAAGGCAGCAGTCGAAGCAGAAAAATATAAATATGAGTGAGAGACAGGATGCTTGGTGCAGCGAGATCACAGACAGAGGTGAGGGTAGGGGACAGAAGCTAAGGCAGTGGGGTTAACCTTAGTGAAAAGGAGGGGACATCTTCAGGGGCAGTTCTGGGGCTGAAGCTGGACAAGCCAGGTGGCTACAATGAGAACCCAAGAGACCAGGGACTGTAGACTCTGACACGTGGCTGAAACAGCCCAACATGGGCTCCGGGCTGGAGAGGAGGCAGGTGAAGCCAGGAGAAGATGATGAAAGAGCAGAATGGGGAGG
>NW_017731607.1:667955-669270 GCF_001890085.2 Hipposideros armiger
CCAAAGACCTCCCGTCTTCAGAGGAAGACCCACCCAAAGAGGCTTTCTTTGTCCTTGCTAGGAGACAGGGAATTCCCTTTGTGCTCAGACTCACCTGCCAAACCTAGAGGAGCTTACTGACCTTGCGAGGTGCTGTTTTACTGTGAAAGTTACTCTCCTGTAACATTAAATCTGCAAAACTGGATCTCAGGTACCCTGGCTAAGCAGGTTCTTTGCCTCCCTTTGGAAGTCTCCCTATTTATTTATGGAACATATGTCCCCCTTACAAAGCTCAGAGATGTTGGGAGAAGGGTGTAAGAGGGTCGTGGGCTGATAATTCCTGCGCAGAGTTAGTGGTGTTGCAGGGAACTTCCTTTATAGGAAAGGTGAGCAGGCCTTTGTGTTCTAAGTTCTGGATTCCTTTGTCCTGGATGGGGAAGGGGCCAGTGTTCCTCTCTTTTATGTTTTAGAATGGAAACATTCATTTTGACATGTAAGGAGGAGCTGGAGAGAGGAAGGGATGGGAAGTAGGTTTCCAGGGGAAGAAGGAAACGGCCTGGCTCCGATGGCAGAGAGACTGGCAGGTCTTGAGTAGCAGAGACCTGTGTGTGTCTCGCCATCCAGCACCCCGAGCTGTGATACACCGGGGGTGAGTCGAGTGAAGGAGGCTATGGCTATCAGGGGGTGCACACTGAGTCCCAGGACCCGGGCGCCGAGGGAGCGAGCCTGGGCCTGGCCGGGCAGCGATGGAGGCTACCAGAGGAGCCTGCAGATGGAGCTAGGGCCTGGGTCAGAGCAGGGAGATGGGATGGCTACTGTGATGGATGGGAGGCTTCTGCCCAATGTGCCTGGACCCTGGAAGCTTTAGAACTCCAGAGTTCTTTGATGACCCCAAAGGAGGAACTGGGAAGAGTGGCTGAAGACGGAGCCAGGTTGTATTTTCTTTAGAGAAACTAAGAAACGTGACGATTCTTATGCTCTCAGGTAGTAGAGTGATTCCCACCACGCAAAGACATCTATTGGTAGGTCATTGAGGAAGGGAGTTCCATCCAGTGGCGGGGGTAGAATTAAAGGAGGGGGTAGAATTGAAGTTTGGTGTGTGGAGAAAGGAGAACGCACGAAAACAGCAGAGCTGGAGGCATGATGGGAGGAGGCCAGCGGAGGCTTCTAGTAACAGGTGTTCAAACAGGGCCTCTGAGACCAGGAAAATCTGCAGCTCTCTGTGGGTGTGGCCACAAAGCCCTCCTCTCCCTCCTCCAGGGACATCTTCGGTACAGTTGAAACTTGTTTACCTAATGCTTTTGTGTGAGTGGCTTCTCCTCCCTCTGCTTCCTCG
>NW_017731607.1:673295-682165 GCF_001890085.2 Hipposideros armiger
AAAAAAAATAAAGTGGAGGCGAGAGAAGGAGCGATGACTGATGACATCATTGGAACACCTGCCTCTGGTAGAGTGTGATCCGCCCTGCACTTCTTCATTGCCTGGGCTGGTAAATTCTTTTTTTTTGCTTAAGTTGGTTTGAGGTGAGCTGCTTTCACTTAAATACAGCAAGAAACTGAGGACATCTTCTGTTTTCTCTTTACCAGTGGAGTAGAAATGCAGCATAGTCTTTTTCCTTGTGACCTGGGTCATAAATTTCCCACCACTTTTTAAGAATGAATCTCTTGGTTTTCCCAACTCACGTCTTGACTCTAGCTCTTTAAGCTAGTCTGAAATTAACTCCACATGTTGTAAAATAAGGAGGAAATTGGTGAGAAAGAGTTAAAATATCTTACAATGAGATAGGATTTGAGCCCAAACGTATGCGAGTGTATCCACTGCCAAGCCTGGACTAGCACCTGTGACATTGGCCCAGGAAGGGGAGCTGCCTTTTTCTTAATTGTATTGAAGACATTTTGACAAAGAGTAGTATAGTAAGTGAGACAGTAAGTGAAAAGATGGAAGAGAAAACAAAAATTATCTGGACAATGGTAGTAAGTATTCTCTTTTCAAGCTCTGTGGGTATGAGTTTGGGGGTTAGTATTAAATATGTGTTGCATCTGAAGCTCTATGTCTGTGTCTCTGGTAAGAGAAAATGTATCTCTTAATTGAACCTGGGGGGCAAATATCAACTGCCTGTAGGTTCAGATGGTTTGACAAACATGCTGTTCTAACCTGTGAGTCAGTTGAGATGTGGTTCTTTCTTGTTCCCGTGCAGACACCCTTCTTCAGTCCATCTAAAATGTTCCCTAGTGTGTGTGACTTTGGAGTAGTCTCCAATGCGCTTCAATGCTCACATCTGTGAAGTGAGTATTTTAGGCTAGATCAAGGGTTCCAACTTAAGAAAAAGGAAAAGCAGCAGGATTCTTAATTCAGACAGAGCTTGAGTAGAAATGCACCAAACTGGAGCTATTTGGGCCGAAGTGGGGGTGGTGAGCTGGGATTCCTCCCTGCTCAGCCTCTAGGGGGCTCCTGAGGTAGCTCCCCAAACCTCTAGGACTCGGAGGGACCATTTGGAACACCCCTCTCAGATGTTCGCCAAGGCCCTTCCCAGCTCCAGGCTTTACAGTTCTGTCATTCTAAAAGCCACCTCTTTCATGAAACCTTTTTAGTACCCTGGCCCACGTATATTGCTTCTTTTTCTGTGTACCATAACATTTGTGAGCATATCACGCACCCCAGCCATGTTTGTAAACTGGCCTACATATGGAGAGTTGACTTTCTTTGAAGCTGGCGTGTCCATAGGCTGCTTTTGGGAAGTGGTTGAAAACTTACTTGAGAAACCGAATGTAACGGAAAGAACTCCAGGAAGTGGGGAGAGAGGCTTTGTTCACAGACTGGGGAAATTGCCTCCTGCAGCGTCACCTGTGCTGACAAAAGCTGAGCTGCTAGTCCAGAGCACGTACCAGGGCAGAGCAGGGCCAGCACAGACCTGAGGGGCCCCACACTGGGCCTCCCCCGAGACCTTCTTCCCTTAGTGCACATGTGGGCCAGGCCGTGGTGATTGGAAGGTCATGGAAGATACCTGTGTGAGCTGGATTGTGGCCTCGCCTTTCAGCAATACTGGGCCAAGCCCTGGAGTGGAAGACTAAGTTACTATTGAAGGCATCGCCAGGAAGAAAAGCCAGAGCCTGTCGCTAGTACCCCATCTGCCTTAGTCATTCCCCTACCACTGCGGGTAGAGTTCTACTTTCCTGAATAGAGTGCATTACCACTGTTATCCTCACTCTAGCGTCCTGTGTGGTTTAGTGGTTTTAGAAACATACTTCACGTGGTGTGAGTTTATTCAAGAGTGGCTTTGTTCAGTGGGGCCTAACCTAGGACGGTGTGCAACAGATACCTGAGGCTCAGGTAAAAACATTGTGGTTGGAGCACCACCTAGTGGTAGCGAAGAATAGTGCGTGTCATGAAGGACGAATCTTTCTTCGGGGTGGATAGTAAGATAAATAGCACTTAGGGATCTTCATCTCCAAAAACAATTCCGTTGAAAATATGCTTTAAAGCAAAATTACACCGACCATTATTTTTAGCCTTTTCTTTATGATTCCAAACATGCCAGTGTCATCATAGTGAACACTAGTTATTATTGTACAGTGCTATATATAAATGTAGAAGATAGAAAAAAAATCTCTAAGAAACCTTCCATCCCATTTAAGTTTCTATTTTTAAAAATTTGGTACATCCAGAAATAATATGCCATGTAACCATTAAAAAGAAAGATTCTTATATTTAGAACTGGCTAAAAGAAAGAAGTAAAATGTAGAACAGTATCAATAGAATACTACACTTTATGTGAGAAACGCATTAGATCAAATACATCACTACATGCTTGTTGTGTTACCTTGGCAGGATACCTAATAAACCAATAATTGTGGTGGCCTTTGGGGAGAACCAAAGGCCTAGGGAAAGGAATGGAAAGAAAACTACCATGTACATACGTACATACATATGTAATTTGTTGCTCCTGTGTTTCTTTTATATCCTTTGGATTCTGGCAAATAATGTGTTATCTTTTCAAACAAAGAAAAATTTAAATATAGATAAACTCCTCAATAGTATTTGTGAATGAATTACAGCCATTATTATTATTATTGGTAGTAGCCGTAGTCAGTCATAATATTGTCCATTTTTCTCTTTCTTCTGGAAAAGCTGAGTACAGAAAGTACACACACACACACACACACACACACACACACACACACACACACCAAGCTAGCACTTTTAAAACTCTGACTTTCCACTTTCAGTGAACTCCTAGCTAATGAATTTCTTCACTAGTTGATGTTCCTTTATCTGTCAAGTCAATAGACTTAGCTTTTTATTTTTATCTATCTATCTATCTATGCATCCATCCATCCATCCATCCACCCACCAATACACCCACCCATCCATCCATCATCATCTATCTCGTCACTTATTTATTTATTAGCTCTGGTGGTCTTTATTTTATATGTTGACAGGCACAAATAAATGAGTGTATGTAAAGCACTGATATGTGATAGCCATTATCTTATTCACTCACTGGTATCTTGTGTATATTATAAAAACAACACATCACTGAGATATTTTAATTATATCTCTGTAAAGGTATACATGAATGATAACACATAGACTTCAGATGATAGAGCATTTCTAAGCCGAGGTTGTAAGTAACGGTATGGTGTTTAGGAACACCTCATTTGGCATCTAGAGCAATGGCTGGGAAGATGTTGAGCCTCTCCTGTGGAAAAGAGGCTGATATATTCAGATCTAAGGTCAGAGTCAGACACTTTGAAGCTTGAAAGACTATTCATTCTGATTCTCTCTAATTTATGGACTTTTGAAAATTGTATCTCTTTAAGGAAACAGGGTTAAAAAGTAGTTTGGTATGACATGAGTGTCTGCAAGGCCTGTTTCAAAAGCTCAGTGTGTGCCTTCGTCTTGCACTGTCAACTCCCATCACAGCACCCAAGGGTGGGCCCTGGTTACCAAGAAAATGCCTGTGTTTCTCAGAGCAAAGAGATATTGAGGACACTTCTCAGTAAGTGATACAGAACAAGGCCCGTTTGTTTCCTAGACTTGCTGTTCTGTGTAACCTGAAGCTCTGGGCAATGTCCCGCCCATCTGGCTTTCCTGGGTCAAGTTCATCCCATAGTTGACACCCATCCTCCCTTCCTACTTGTCTGGACAAACATGTTGGAACTGACCAGTGAAGAAAGGTCTCAGACAATTTTGAATGAACCACCAAGTGCTGCTGCAGGGACTTTGAACACAGACATGGATGGACGGGGTCCGTGAGCTCAGGACTTGGTGCTTCTGCCTTATGGTCAGCACCGCTTCTGCAGGTCAGGTGAAAGACTGCTGGGGACTGCATGGCAAAGACAACAGGTTCATAGAAAAATTGTGCGGATACTACAAATATTAATCACATTTCTTCTTTTCCTGCTCACAGCTGCCCTGATTATTAAGATCCTGCATTAGTTGGTCCAGTTATTAGAATTGATGAACCAATATCGAAACACTGTTATTAACTAAAATCCATCATTCACATTAAGGTGCACTCTTTGTGTTGCACAGTTCTATGGGTTTTGACAAATGCATAAGATCATGCATCCACCATTGCAGTATCATACCGATTAGGTTTACCATTCATCTTTTATATCGTCAAGTCCTGCCATAATATACTTTGGCATGCAGTTTTGTTTCCCTCTATTTTTCATGTCAAAGCCTCACAGAATCCCTTCTTTACGTTATTGTACTCTTCCTCTACATGTTGATAAACTCATAAGCATCATAGGACACACTAGCCTATACTTAAACGTTCCCCTGATGGTGCACATTCATACTGCTGATGATTTTTCACTTACAGGATATCTTAAAATCAATTCATGGAAATAGCTTTCCAGGATCTAAATAACATTCAGAAAAAAAATCAGGGTAGGAAGAAACACTGTGTGGTGTCCCCAGCACCTCCCAGACAAAAGGCTTTAGTCTGAAGGCTTCAGGCGGGTGCCACCTCGTGAGTGCCAGTTTCCATGTGGCCTCCCCACACCAGCATAGGGTATGGGCCTTTCCTGGAGGCCAGGGAGGGGAGAGGCTGGCTGGGTCTGACTTCTCTGCTCGTCCAGGGAAACTGGTCTTCAGAATGCATGCCCCTCTTGCTCCATCCAGTGCCCCTCAGTCTTCAGACGTGAACATGGCACTACAGTAGTCCCCCCTTATCCGCAGTTTCATTTTCTGAGTTTTCAGTTACTCTTGGTCAACTGCAGTCTGAACATGTTAAATGGAAATATTTCAGAAATACACAATTCATAAGTTTTAAATTGTGAGCTGGTCTGAGCTGCATGAGGAAATATTGAGTCATTTGCTGGGTCCCACCCGGGATGTGAATAATTCCCCTCCTCCAGCATATTCACGCTGTCATATTCACGCTGTACGTGCCCCCGGCCTGTCAGTCACTTAGTCGTCATCTTGGTTGTCAGAGAGACTGTCGAGGTATCGTAGTACTTGTGATCAAGTCACCCAATGCTACGTCATAATGCCTACATCATTTACCTCACTTCATTCATCATGTAGGCATTTATCTTCTGACATCATCACAAGAAGAAGGGTGAGTACAGTACAATAAGATATATTGAGAGAGGGGCCATATTCACATAACTTATTACAGTATGTTATTATAATTGTTCTATTTTATTATTAGTTATTGTTAATCTCTTATGGTGCCTAATTTATAATTTAAACTTTATCATAGGTATGTATGTATAGTATATACTGGGCTCACAGTATTATCCGTGGTTTCAGGCACCCATTGGGAGTCTCGTAATGTATCCCCCACAGATAACGGGCCACAACTGTAGTTTCTTTTGCCCTTAGGACTGGTCGATTTAATGGGGACAATAGCAGTGGTGTTGGTGGGAGTGAATTCAGGCTGTATAGGATGGCTTTGATGAACATGTCACTCTGGTTATCCAGTCAGGTCAAACTGCCTCATGGAAACTTCAAACTATGTAATTCGGTCCAGAAAGTTTTCCCCAGAAGGCAAAAGACTGCAAGGATAATATCCCATTGCCATTTCTCATGTAAATGGACCTCAGAATTAATGAGAATATCAGTACCTTTTATTTTTCCCTGTGGAACTGATAACCATAAAGCTCAGTATCTTCAGAGGCCTGGAGCACAATAGCACTTTCTTATTAGCTTATGTTACCAACAACAATTTAGCACAGTGGTTGTCATTTTGCCACTTTACAGTGAGAACCCTTGGAATCTCTGAAGTTCTCAGAGGTGACACTGCCATATGCTTCTCTGCCAGCCTGCCCCACAGCTCCACAGCTGGTATGTGGCAGAACTGGAAGCTGAATCCAGGGCAGTTTTTTTCCTCATCCACCCCAGCCGCCTAAGAAGGGGCCAGGCCACCATTCAGACCCGGTCCGTCGCATTCTGAGATGTGTGCAAGCCTGAGCCTGTGGGTCTCCACATGGTATCTATCGAGAGCTGCCGTGAGAAGCCTTGTTTGGTTTTGCTGTCATTGTGCAGTTTGTCCCCTGACCTCTGACCCAGAACTATTTGTTCCAACCATTCCCCAGTCTGCTCTCCTAGTTCAAAACAGAGTGAACAAAAACTCTTTCCTCAAACTGCTTTCACACCCAGGGGGTCAATAAAAATGAGTGGTGTGGTCATGTGGCTGATGACTCATTTTGGCCCTGACATAAACAGTCAAAAATACTATAGCTCAGGGCCTAGCAAGCTACGAACAGCTGGGAAGCAATAGAGTAAACATTAGGAGCATAGTCTTTGAGCCAAAGAGACCTGGGCTCGAGTCCTACCTTTATTCCTCTGAGCTGTGTATCCTTAGGCAGGTGACTTAACCTCTCTGGGCTCCCATTCCCTCATTTGTAAAGAGGGCTGATGATACTGCATATCTAATAGAGCAGTTGTGAAGATTACTTTAAAAGAAAAAAAAAGCGAAGAAGTGAGCCTACTGCTTGCAAAAGAAGCCCTCAAGCTATTGTTGTTTTTATTATTCAGTCCTTAGGAAAATCCAGAAAAATCAGCCTGTTGGCTGCTGGTGTTCCTAGAACTCGGAACAAACACCTGCCCATGCCCACTTGTCTGTTTTCTGACATCCCCACTCCCCGCCACTTGGAGCCGCTGCGGTTTGATTTCAGACTTCTCCCTGCCACTGGCTAGAATTTACTTCATCTCAGAGTCAGCCTTGATCGCCTCCACACTGATGGCCGGTCTTGCCTGGCTGGGGGATTGTGACAGCCTTGGTTTCCATGTTAGCGAAGTATTTTGAAAAGGGTGAAAGGTCCGTAGCTAGCTGTCATCCTCAAACGTGGTTAGGTTGTGAGTAATTCTGCTAGGAGAGCCAGCGAGCTGGGAGCTCATTTGGTTGAGACTTGTTTTATATACTTGTCTAGAGTAGTGGGAGTTTAATTAAATGGAATAATTTATGTGAAAGTCTGTCAACTGTAGAATTCCTTACAAATCCAGCAAGGAGGATGACAATGATATCACTTTCCCAACCTTTGAGAGATTACAAAAAAAACCCACAATAATAATACAGACACACCCAAATGTGCAACCACACCTCCAGACACATGCGTGTGCACACCCACCACGCCGCATTCTATAGTGAGGAAAGGATCGCGTGTGGCCCTGAGGACTGGTTTGGATACACGGTGCATATTTCGGCTAGTGTTTTGGTTCTCCATCCAGTCAGGCCTGGCCGGTTGAATCAAAGCAAACAAGGCACTGACAAGACTTTTTCGTCTTCGCTGTCAACACCAGCCTGCTGCTTGATCACTCAGCGTCCAGCAGGTGGCGCTACGTCCTGCATGGACCGGGTCCGTCTGCCTTTGCTCGGGTGGAGGCCAAAGGGTTACTGGGAAGTCGGCAAGTGGGTCTGAGCGCACACACCCGCGGAGCTGTGGCCTTGGCAAACGCAAATGATGACACACCAGCTTGACGAGGGTCTTTGTCAGAAGCCATGGGGATCTGGCGTCACCCGCACAATGGAAAACAAAGTGCTTCTGCCTGCCTAGCCAGAGTTCACATTTATGTGCTCATCATTGATTCTGGGGCATTTACAGGCAGAACAAATTCCTGTGAAATTTCAAGACTTTGCCATGACTCAGATGCAGTTTCTGTAAACCAGAGTCAACCATACACTTCCCCTCACTTTGGGCCATTACTTGAATTTTTAGGTCACCAACTGTATTTGTGCTAACTGAAGAGATTCTAGTATTTCATAAGCACTATTATTTTTTTGTTTAGAGGGAAAACCAATTTGGGACAGGTTTGTAGTTTGAGATTTTTGTCAACTCTTGGCTCCAAAAACAGGTTGGCCTTAAATATTATTTACACGTTATTTACACTTTAAGTATGCTATGCAGAGATATTTTTTTTGCAAGTGAAACTTGCAAAAACTTTTTCTGGCAGGAAGCCCAAGAGGGGATTGTTTATGGGGACCATGATGACTGGACCAGGCATGGGGCAAGAAATGCAGGTGAAGAGGAAGTGAACTGAGGAGACCAGCCCAAACCGTTTTTATTTTTATTTTTTTGCACCTAGAAAATAATGTAGATGACTGAAGTTGATCTGTTCTGTGAATTATGGCAGAATTTTGATATTGGGGAAAGAGATGCAATAGGGTTAGAATTGGAGAAAAACAACACACCTGACAGGATTTGAAAGGGTTTGAGCAAGTGAGCAAGGTGCCTGAATTAACCCCGGATTTCCATCAGGTGAAGCACCTGAAGAGAATTAATGTGGGAGGAGGCGTGTACCATAGGAAAGCTTTTCCTCTGCAGAGGAACAACAGCCACTGGCCTGAACCTGAAGGTACGTCAGGTAGCGTCTCTTACCTGCCTCTCCCCTGTGCTGCCCCTGACTGTTCTCTACCACATTTAGAAGGAAATGATTCCCTGAGAAGTCCCTTGCACCCCCATTCCCCCAGGACTTTGTTTCTACTGATTGCCAATCCCCTTTCTCACCTTGTGAAATCTCAAATGTTCTCAAATCTCATTGTTCCCTAAAAGTTCTCCTCTAGAAATATGTATGGTTGAATTTTTTGTGCTTTTCTCCTTCCTTCCTTCCTTCCTTCCTTCCTTCCTTTCTTCCTTCCTTCCTTCCTTCCTTCCTTCCTTCCTTCCTTCCTTCCTTCCTTCCTTCCCTCCTTCCTTCCTTCCCTCCCTCCTTTCCTGAAGAAGGGAAGGTAGGCAATTGTGAACTCTGTTGAACTCCCTTTTTCTTCCAGACCTTGGGGCGTGGGGTGGGGTGGGGAG
>NW_017731607.1:682210-759318 GCF_001890085.2 Hipposideros armiger
GGGAGTGGGGGGGGTCTTCAGCTGTCAGGCTGACCTCTGGTTGCTTTAGTGGAATTGGGTGGGAGCCCAGCAGGAGGGGCCTCAGTACACACACTGAGCACCTTTCAGACACAAGGATATGGCTTTCAGGCGAGTGAGCCAGCAAACAAACAAAAACCCAAACACTTTGAAAACCAAGTCCTGCAGTTTAGCTTTGTCCAGCTAAACTTACCCCCATCCCGATACCCATCCCTCAGGGCACACAGGAAGAGTGATGCTCATAGGTGTTATATATTCTCACGGATGTATGTTATGAGTAACTCTTGGCTTGTAATGGAAATTCTATCCCTTCTTCCTCACTCAGGAACATTGGGATTAAAGAAAAAGAACTCTGATTCTTTACAAGTGTGTGTGTTTGATGTGAGAGAGCAAACAGACGCAAACTGCAATTTGCTAAGTAATAGATTATGGCTGATCCCAATGCATCAGGGTAGTGTAAGATAGTAAAGCAAAAAACCCCAAAAAAACCATAAAACTGTTACCCATACACACGCGCTCTCACACACACATTCATCCACTCCTGCGTGAAGAACCCTGCTCTGGTGTGGCATTTTTCATATCTGACTTTGTAGAATGAGTAATGCAGATTTACATCACTTTGAAGATGGAGAAACAGACACACAGAGGACTTCAGTGAATTTCCCGAGACCATGGTATGTCAGAGGGGCAACTAAGTCTTTCGACCTCCAATTTATGTCTTTCAACTCCTGCCTCTTATCCTGTGCGAGGTAACTGGGAAAGACCGGGTGCAGGTCTGATAAGTGCCTCATTCCATTTTCAGGGATGTTGAGGACACATGCCTCCTACAGTTCAAGAAGGCTTGCCAAGACCACAGGCGTGTCTCCCAATGCTCAGGTGAGCTTTCTTCCCCTTCCTGGGTGCTAGTGTCTGATGCATCCAGCATTTGTGAATTACACAGGCAGGGAGACTGGCTAGACTATTACTCAATATTCTCAGGTCGACAGCATTAGTTTTATGTCATTTGAGAGGACTTGTGCCATGTCAGCCAGGCTTTTATCACACACTCCTCTTCCCTTCCTGAGAATTGTTTGCATTATGGAGATTTCCTGTCTGTATTTTTAGTGTCTTAATTCTCCGTGGTTGCTCAAATATCTGTGACCATGCTTTAATGACTCAGGCAGATGCCCTGATGCCCCTGATAGAACTGATAATTGTTGAATGGAAAGCAGGCGGTGTGGAAACCCCAGCAATTGGCCCACAGCTTGCTTTATTGATTTCAGCTGATTTTTCACAAGCTTTGTAGATTTATCTTTCACAAGTTTTATTTTCCAGAATTACAGATTTTTCATTATTACCCTTCTTTATGCTGAATTGGAAAAAAAGATATTTGGGGGTAAAGCAAAAGGAAATGGGTGCAGCAAATATTCACACATCTTTTTTTTTTTGGTGGCCCCTTTCCCTGCTGCTTTTTTCATGGCAATTGGAGTTACTAAAGCCCCGTGTTTGCGGGCAAGGCTTCATGGTGAAACAGCTGAGTCACAGCTTTGCTTCTCTATAATTATAAAGTTTATCACCTCATCTGACATAGAAAGGGTGTTGGTTGGAAATGAAATAACACATTAGAAATAAGCTCTTTAGAAACAGAAGAAGAAAAAGGCAGAAACAGCAAAAAACGGCTTTCATAACATGAAGGGTTTTTTGGTTTTTTTTTTCCCCAAAAAAGTCTGAAGCTAAGGTTATAGAGAGACAGAGGAGTCATCTCTCCTTCCCACCCGTACAATTATGAAAATTAAACTATCAAAATAAACACTATAAATTTCTCAGTCCAGCAACACATCTTCTAGTTATTCTGTTTCATGTCCTCTTGTCTGTTCTCACTGTCTCTCAAGACCTTATTCAAAATCACCTTCACTATGAAATCTTCTTGTCCTCCTAGTAGATATCCCTTTATTGTATCTCCTTTTGCCTCTAGAACTTACAAAACCAGATCGTTCTCAGGTTATTCTCCGTGCAAACTAATGGACTTTCCTATTCCACCTCTACCAAAGTATGACCTTGTCAACACTGTCTCCTATTAGATGACAGATCTGTGTGTTTCTATTACACAGTTGCTGTTTGCCACATGCTTCCTGAGCAGGTTTCCAGGTAACCTTAATGGCCGTGTTTCTGGGGAAGGAGGAGTAGGAAATAACTCACCTCTTTAGTAAGTGGTTTTAAAAATATAACAGCATTTAAAAGCTTTAAAAGCACAGCTCTTGCCTTCCGGCTGCTCAGGCCCTGTTTGCTGATCGGAGCCCCCATAATGCTGCTTCATGCTTGGCAACCTCTGACTAGGACAGAAGGCAGGTTTAAAGACCAGGAGATTGATTTTTCTGGGGAGGGCTTTCCATGAGGGACGTAGGGGAGAAACCACTCAGGGAAGTGAGGCTCATAGTGGCTCGTGAGGATTACTTCTCCATCTGCTCTTCGTTCACGCGTCAGGCTGAACAAACTCTTTGTCTCAATAAGCGACTCCCAAACCACAAGGGAGCAGTGTATCCTGGAGGTCCTAAGGTGACCAGAGACCTGGAGGGAAAGAGATTGGGGCTGTCACAGCCTTTCCTCCCACTCGCATTTCCATCCATAACTTGCAAGAGAAACGTCCCCAAATTGCTTGTGTGTTTTGCTTTGATGTGGCCACAGTGTGTGGCCACCCAGGCTCCTCTGGTGCAGCTGGATCCCGTGGTTCAGACTGGGCCTGACTGTCCAGTTTTGGAAGCTGGGTGGAGTTTTCCCTTCTGCCAGGGCTTGGGGTTTACCTTCCCTGGAGCATTGAGCAAGAACCTCATGTTTACAAAATTCCAGGCCCCATGATTTCTTCCTGGCAGGGCAGGAGGAGAAGTAGGCACATAATGTCAAGGAGGCCTTGCAACTTCTGTCCCTTCGTTCCTGCCCGGCGCAAAGTTTCCAGAGGAAAAACTAGGTTAGGTTGGATGCTGGGGGTGAGAGGATGTACTGGTTGTTTGAGCTCTGAAAATAAAATTTGAAATTCTCACTGCACATCAAATCATTAGATCTTCTGCATGTAGTTTTACTTTTTTTCCAAAACTATGTATAAAAGCTGTATATAAATTAAATTTTAAAACCTAAACTGTATTTTAAATGCTGTAGGCAATGTAGTAGTTTTTGTTTGTTTGTTTTTCTTTTTAAAGAAGTGCTATGGTAGATCCTCTGAAAGATGTACGCTCTCCACCTGGTTTGTAATTTTGTGCAAATTTATATACTTTTTAATATAGCAAAGATTTGAAAAGTCAAGTGCTCGTATGGTATTTGATGATATCTACCAGCTGCTAAGTCAACCCCAAATCTTCTCAAGGATTTTTCCCCCTTCGGTGCTGCCTTGAGCAGAACCGCTTACACCCAGGGGCTGTGTCCCATCCATGTGATGCCCATGGACAGATTGATGATAGGCTTTTCACATTTTAGGGAGAACTTGGTTATGTAGCACCTCCTAGGTCTTACAATTAAAAAAAAAAATCAATGTCCTTTAATATAGTGGGTCTTGTGGAACCTAATTAAAATATGCACATACGTCTTTTAGAAGACATGAGAAGGGGGTCATGCAATATTTTGCACGTGTGAAGAGATCACCACATATATTTTGGTGTTCATCAACACCATGAAAATAAAGATTCCAAACCAACACCAAATATCATTTGGTTTTATCATTTGGCTTTAAAGACGGAAAGGACTGGGTTTCTACAATTTCCTTAGGTAACTGGGGCTGTGAAGGGTTGAATGACAGGAGTGAACTAGTTCATATTAAAGCATATTGAGGCTCAACAAGTCCCAGATTCCAGCAGGATTGAACTCTGTGAGTTAAATCAACTTTGGGTGGAAGTTTCACTGGGAGTGGGAAATGGCAAAAACCAATCTGTAGGACACTAGAAAGCGGGGCCTGATGGTGATATTTAGAGTCCCCATGAATAAAAAATATTAGGATTCATTCTCCTCCACAGTACCACATATGATTTAAACTAAAGACTACTCAAAAGCCACACTATAAATGTAAAAAAAGTATCCTATCTTACTACTTGCTTGATTAAAGTATTGTTAATTTACTTTCTCTCTGAATTGCTGCCTCCCTAAGCCCATGCTTTGTCTGCTTGTTAGCTACCTTAGCTAACCTAGCAAGGTGGGGAGAGGTGGGAAGGGCAGCTATGGAGGTGATCATTTGGGAGAATGTAGGTGCAAGGCCTTAGACAGCTCTAGTTAGAGGGTAGCACACCTGTCCAGCCACAGGGCAAAGAGAGCAAAGAGACAGACCCAGCAAGAGCTCTATAGAGTGGGTGGATTTCAAAATGTATAGAACAACTCCTTGTAAGTCTCAAAGTCTGGGCACTTAGTTTATGATTTGCACACATTTATTTTCTGGCTGGAAGGCTGGAGGCAAACAGACAGCTCATTAAGAAAATAACCAAAGGGCTAAATATAATGGAGGAAGTAGGCAGCAGATCCCAGACAGATGAGCACGGCTCATAGTCCTTCATGGGAGATCAGAGGCCAATCCAAACTAATGGCGTCTGTCCTTCAAGGTCAGTCGTCTAAGTCTTTGTCAGCCCAGGAAGGGAAAGGAGTTTCAAAGGGCCTTTTGTGAAACACACACAGATCTTGCCTCTGTGATTCAATTCAGGTCTGGAAACTTGTGTAGCAATCGCTTGTATGCACAATGCTTAGAGACCAGCCAGGGACCTCCATACTTTTTTTTTTTTCCACTTTATTTATTATTTTTTTTATGAGCACTAAGGTGTCTCTGTAATTGGGAAAGAGATCATTAAAAATCAAACTAAAAATAACCAAAAGCTGAAGTTATTTACTTATTTTTGAATAAAATCAAAGAATGTTATATAATATTTTTTGTTGGACATTATTCAGAAAACTATATAGGACATATATTAAACAACCATACAAGACAGTAATAGATACCAAATCTATGAGTAGATCAGCAATAAACTTGTTAAATATTGACATAATTTAAGGTAGATTCTCAGTTGCTTTTAACCACCAGTTTCTTTTGCTGGATCCTATTGTCTATGTATATTATCATTCTTTCTTTTGCTTAGAATGGCCAATATACTTCTCTGTCCTTTTCTGTCTTCAGTATTATAAACATTAGGAATGATCTCTCTCAGAAAACTTGGGAATTGTGCCTATGTTTACTATTTTGCTGAATCTCATGTAGTTTTCAGTCAGCACACAGTTCTTGTTTGTTTGTTTTATTAGTTTTCCTAGCACAGCGCTCTCAAGGGCCCTGGGCTCTTCAGATTCCGTGTTGCGAGGAGAAGCCTGTGTCCCCAGAGCAGGGTGCCTGGTTTCCTGCCCCGGCTAGTGCCCCACTTTCTAGTCTAGGGCCTATGGCTGGTCCTTTAAGTTCTCTGAGATTCAGCTTTTGTAACTGTGTACAGAGTTGTTATGGACATCAACCAAAATGATGCTGCTGAAAGCATTACTCAAATTTAAAGCATGGTTATTATTAGTAAAGTTTCTATTTTATTCCAAGACAAAGGAACACTGGTATAATTCACTTGGTATTTCTTTCATTCCTATCATTTATTTTACATGTTTCCCCTTTCTATTTTTGTCCATAGTTCTCTTCAGATTTTATAAGTGTAAAATAATGTCGTCATTACTGAGTCATGACTCTGAGTCAGCCATTGAGAATATGAATCAGCTGAAATTAAGGGAAGAATCATCTCAAGTCCAGTAGGTCCTGACTCCATGGAGTCAACTTCTGTTGAAGACAGAGAACCTTCTTTCATTGTAAAGTTCTAAATGAAACCCTTGGTCAAAATAATAAGCTAGAACTTCTAGGGCAAAGAACCAAGGAACTCAATAGGCAATGGACAGAGTCAGAGGAATTTACAAATAGCTGCAGAGGGCAATTTTAAACCTACAGGCCCAGTAACCTGTCATCATCCTTGAAGACAAGAATATCATAATCTTAGCAAGCTGAAAAAAGGAGGCCAACCAGTGAATCAAGCCTATAGTTATGCAAAGCCTTGCCTTGCAGTTCTGAAAGCTTGCTGACAATAGTTTCTCTTTCCTTCAACCCTTTCATTGAAGTTTCTTGACCCAGAAGTGTGGATCACCTGTTAGAAGCTCATGCCTCAATTATGTAAGCATTGGTCATTATCATCTGCCATGTTTCTATTGTGATTGATGTATTTATATACCAGCAATTCAACTTCATCTGGGAAACCCTACAGCAGAGTATCTTTGATTTTAAGCCAGCGCCCGCACTGGCAGTCTGGTAGAGCCTGTGGACAGCTTCTCGGAATGATTTTCTTAAAAGTATAAAACAAAATATATAGGATACTAAGGAAATCTGTTATATTGAAGAATAGTTATCAAACACATTTAAAAACATATGCTATAGTAAGATAGTTGCTTCTTTATTAATACATTAAATAAGATCTGGTAGTTTTATTGGGTTGTCAGAAAAATCATGATGCATGTTTGCAACAGATGGCACTAGTTCATTTTTGGAAGTACTAAAGTCATTCACATCTATGTTATTGCTGTCATTTTACAGCTGACAGTTCTAGCTTCATTCTAAAAAAAACTGAGCGATTTGGTTGAGTTTTGGAGATTTTACAACAAGTTGAAGATGGGAAACCAAACTGTGCATTTTTGCCATATTTTACTCTTTTACTTCCATAAAAAGAAGAATGAGGGTCAAGCTTGTGAAAAGTTGCATAAAGTTTATGGTGACAATGCTCTACAAGAACATCAGTGCCAACAATGGTTCACAAAATTCCGTGCTTGTGATTTTGATCTCAATGACGCTCCTTGGTCAGGGGGGTCCACTGAGGTTGATGACAACAAAATAAAGGCATTGATCCAGCCAAACCCCTATTACATGACACAAGAGATTGCAGAAACATTGAACATCCATCATTCAAGCATTCACGCCACCTGAAGAAGCTGGGATACGTAAGCAAGTTCGATATTTGGGTTCCGCATGAAATCAAAGAAGTTCATTTGACAGCACGTATAAACATCTGCAATATACTCATTAAACGTGAGGAAAATGATCCTTTTTTGAAGCGACTGATAACTGGTGATGAGAAGTGGGTTGTTTACAACAATGTGGTGCGTACACGGTCTTGGTTCCAATGTGATGATTCACCTCAAATGACATCAAAAGCAGACATTCATCAGAGGAAGGTTTTGCTCTCCGTGTGGTGGGATTTTAAAGGTGTCGTGTTTTTTGAGCTCCTACCAAGGAACCAAACAATTTGAATGTGTACTGTTGGCAATTGGACAGTTTGAATGAATCCATCATCCAGAAGCATCCAGAGCTTCTTAATTGTAAAGAAGTTTTGTTCCATCGTGACAACGCGAGACCACACACAAATTTGATCACCCATCAAAAATTATTGGAGCTTGGATGGGATGTGCTGCCACACCCACCCTACTCGCCTGACCTTGTGCTGTCAGACTTCCACTTGTTTCGCTCTCTTCAAAACTCCTTGCGTGGTATAATGTTCAGTTCAGATGAGGCAGTAAACCAGCACCTTGTTCAGTTTTTTGCAAATAAAGACAGGTCCTTCTATGAACGAAGAATTATGAAGCTCACTGAAAGGTGGCAAAAGGTTATCGAACAAAATGGGCAATATATCATTGATTGATGTTTGTTCTTTATATAAATAAATGACCTTTGAAAAAACATAGACAAAATACGTCATGACTTTTCCGACAACCCAATAGTAAGTATCATACCTCGAAAGTAGTGATGAATGTTAATGATATTTCAAGGAATGGGCAACAACTATTAATGACAAAGTCACAGGTAACTATTGTGGTTTGCTACCTATTTTCATAATTGGAAGACATGCAAAATATCAATTACAGGTGAAGATAAATGAGCCTTTTCCACATCCAAATTGACAGAAACCTGGAATTCCATCCAAGAGCCCTGGGGGTGTCTGTGGAACCCAGGGCAAGCTCCCCTCTGAGAGTGGCTTCTTTGCGACTGGCCCATAGGACAGCCACATGGACTAAGAAGAGCAATATGACCTGTATCTTCTTTGTCTATCTCCTTATAAAACCCAACTTTCACAGCTCATCTCCAAATTGCATACTTTTGTTTAATGGCAAGAAATGATGGTAAAATTTGAGAACTAGAGTCAGTATAGAATTGTTTGTGCTTTTGCTAAGATGACCAGTCAAGGATTTAGAGTATGTGTCTCAAGAAACATTGAAAGTCATCTTGACTTGGAGGGCTTTCAGGCCCCTTAGGGATACTGAGGGAGCCTATACAAAAGTGGGCCAACAACAACATAAAGGTAAGCTAAGGCCCACATTAAGATGTGATTTGAGAGTGGGAGCAGGAAGAAGCAAGAAATGTTTGGGCTCAGGCACTGCAAAGAGCCCAGGCTGGGCAGAGATGCGTATAGCTTCCTCCCCCGGCCCCAGGCCTGGGGCAGCCACAGAGCAGGGGCCAAACAATGTATTTTTACCAGTTTCACAGTGAACACATCTGCAGTCCCTTCCCTATCATGAACTAAGATAACACATGTGTAAAAATAAAAAACAAAACCTAATCATTGGTTTGGGGGAACAGGTTTTATTTTAGGGGCTAAGAAGAGGCAAAGAATGTATTGATGTCCAGAATTAGACAATATCGGTATAGAATGTGTGCTGAAGAAAACAAAGGATTTAATAGATCTTTAGAACTAATATGCTTTAACTTTTCAGTGATGTAGTTTTTAATTTTGGCATCCTGTTTTTAGATGTAGCTAGTGGTTTTTTTTTTAAATGTGTGCTTCTGTAGTAAATTATATTGGCATCAGCTAAATTTTATATACATATACTTACATATTTATAAACTGTGCATTATATATGTATGTGTATATATGGGTATCTGTATACATGTATAATTTTGTTCTTGTATGTGTTGTTAGCTAACACCTGGGTAAAGGAGCACCACTTTTAGAAAATAAAGGGTAACAAACCAAAGGGTTGATACATGAGTGCTCACATTTACTCACTTCTTTGCTCCTGAGTCACATATGCAGAATTTCCAGACAAATGTCTGAGGGAGTGACACATGCTTTGATAAAGGATGAGTCGAAACTGGCTGAGGAAACTGCTATGAATAGAAAAAAAGGGAATTCAAGTTGTGTGGTAATATTAGGAAATGAGATCATATACAGAGAACAACAAGTTTGGTTTTGAAAATAACCGCATTTCTGAAATGGTAAATAACGAGCTGCCATGCTGGCGGACAAAACTCAGGGTGATGGAGGAGCTGCTTGCCAGTGTCTCTGGGAAATGGACTTGGTTGGCTGAAGGCAGAGGTCTGGGAGGAGCCAGATATCGCTCCTCCTAATAAGAGGTAGGAATGCGGAGGGGGGCAAGGAGGCAGCATTCCAGATTAGCCTTGCTGTTTTCTGTGTGCTTTGTTCAACGCCTCATGTTTCCTACCTGGCTGAGGGTGCCCCATGGCATTCTTAGAGTGTCTTTGGATTTTGGTGTTTCTGAGAATCAGTGTTAGTCTCACTTTGGTCCCAGCTTGGTGGTCTCTGGGTTTAGCGGAAACTCTCCAGCTATGCTAATACCATCCTCCACACTCATGTGGTGACACTGGCCCATGAAATCCTTTCATTTTCCATCTTCTTTCACAGAAGGTTAATGGTTACAGTCACAGCCATGATTCTATTCAGGGAGGTAGTCCCAAGTTTTAACTATGAGAAAAATACCACCATTAGGTTTCCTTAGAATTCATCTTTGCAGTGTTTTAAATAGGATTGTGAAACATTTGGGGTCCCTTGCTCCCAAGAAAAACCTGTTCCCTGCGTTTCTTTATACAAGGCATTTCCTTCCTGGAACATTTAAAACGCACAGCGTGCTGGAACCTGTGAGAGGATTAAGAATGACCTTTAGCTGAGGAACCAGGCAGCACAACCACAGGAGATTCTGACCTATTTTCTTTTTGTGTGTATAATATTGCATCTCTATGGAAAACACTGGAAAGGTCACAAACCAGCCTTAAGCAGACTTTAAATATTCTCAGATAAATGGCCTTCAATCAGTAGAGAAATTGTCTAAATACACACCACTCACAAACCCAGTTCAAATCTGCTAAAGGTGGCTCTCATTCAGAGGAAGGGCTGAGGTTTCTTTTCAAAGGACAGAACAGATGGTAAGGCATGCATTGTAATAAAACCATTTACTTATACCGGCTATTACCTGACAGTTGGAGGACCACTTTCTTAATTGCCTCATTTGATTTTTTAGAGATAAGGTTAATAAAGCACGATATAGTTGAGTTATGTAACTATGTAACAGATAAAATTAACAAGGGGGTAAGAACAATCATCTTTTTAAAAAAATCTTCCTATGTGTTAAATAGTTAATACACAGATACGGCAACTAAGTGATAAAGTATGATAAACAAATAGAGTTAATTCAGGAAGAAATGAAACAGTTCTGAAATACCTACTATGAATGAGGCACTATGTAGGGATCTTCACATGCATCATTCCACTTGATCCTTGCAACAGGTTGATATATCTTTTACCAAAGATAAAGCTGATGGTCAGAGAGGAGTGGTTTCACTTAGGGCACATAGTAATTATCTGAGAGGTGAGCTCATGTCGGCCTAACTTCAAAGCCCATTGTCTTCCCACCATACCACCATGCCTCAAGTTACTAGGATGAATGTTGCCCATTTTGTTTCCTTTTGATTTTCATCATCCCTTCAACTGGATGTGATCAAACACTCCATATCTCCTTTCATCATCATTATCACCATCATAATAATGGTGATAATTCTTGACACCATTTAATGCATCTTACTATTGTTATTAGATTTCTTGCTTTACCCATGTTATGCCATGTGTTCCTTGAAAGTAGGTCTCGAGTCTTACTCATTTTTCTGTCTTAAGCAGAATTCCTATTTAGGAGGTGAGGTAGGGAGAATGAAATAGTAATGGGCAACCAGCTTTGCCGTGGTTGATCAGATTCAAACAAGCAGCTACGAATAAACATAAATAACCAAACAAAAGATTTAAGAGCTGGGAGTCTCTACCATGATCCTTACTGACATCTGGCTTGGGTGGTCCACTCACTCGAGAGGTCAGGGATTATGGCAAATATGGCTAAAACTTGTGAGCAAGCGACCCATTTGAAGCCTGCAGCTGCCCGGTTTACCCAATGACTACTCTCCATAACTACCCTTCTCTCCAAGCTGGAAGACAACCACATTCCCTTCAGAGCAGAGCCCATATTTTCAGGTAGACTTAGGCATATTAATAACACCAAAAGTAAATAAAACCCCCCAAAAAAACAGACGAAGAAAGAAAGAATTCAACAATCAAAAGGCAGATGAAGAATAATACTCTTAAGAATTATTCCAGCAAACCAAAGAATTTCAGATGCTGATTTGTCTCCCAAAGAAATTTTAATAATACACATCTTTGTGAAATAATTTATAAAGGAAACATGAGAGCAAACAAGAATAGGCACAGAAGATAAAGTAAGCTAAGAGTGATTAAATAAATTGAAGAGAAAACCACCCTGGAAATGAAAATCACATTAGAACAGATATTGTTGACAACATATTCAGTGATACAGATGTCAGACTAAAGAGAATAAAATAGTATTTACAGAAATAAAAAACCCAAATAAATAAAAAGTAGGAAGAAGATGGCAGCTATTAAAGATAGCCAACAGCCAGTCAGTATGCAGAATAATTGTGGCCCCAAAGTAGGAAATATAGAATAAATGGAGCAGAAAATAAAAACGTCAAAAATAAAATTAAACTCCACTGAAATCAAGTATGTTCTGAAGATTGAAAGAGATTTCAGGGGTGTAAAAACCTGATAGCAGAATAATTGATACGAAGACATGTAATAAGTCAAGTTACTAAACTTTAAGGACAATATAAGAATTCCATGGGTATCTAGGCAGAAAAAGCATGTTTCTTATAAGGGAGGAAAGAGCAGGCTGACCTCAGATTTCTCAACAGAGATATTCAAGTAGAGAAAAAAGTAGACAACAAAATCTGGTTAACTACAAGGTGAAGAAAAATAAAATCTCAGGAAAGGGGAAGGCTTAGTGTCAAAGAGCTGAAGTAGAGCCTTGAATCCATTTAATTACAGAAGTAAATCAGATGCATGCAAAATTATGGTTAAAGAACAGAAGGCAACTATTGTAAATCCTAAACATAAAGAATGATATAAACATGTAATAGTCCAACATTGTCAGTAGGGAAATTAGCTTTTTCTCTCCTCATTGATAGTATGGAGCCATAGCTACCATCAAAGGTTGCTGTATTCAAGAAACAAAATGTACTTGATCACTTTTAGAAATTGATGTACAATATTTAGAATTTTTGCATTTATAAATGATATCTGAACATCCTCTAAACAGTCTTTATATTTTATGGTTTTCTTATGCTTTAAGAGGATTTGGTGAGTAAGGCAAAGTAAGTTAGAGATTGTCGGCAGGGATAGTGACCAAAATGTTAAGTCACTCAGCTAAAAAGGGAATTTATCTGGCCATTGTTGGTGGTAATTTCAGTTTTTCACTATTAGGAATACTCTGAATCTCAACCAGGAGTGATTACATTATGAAATTATGATATAAACAATGAAATATCATGCAGCTATTAAAAAGAATAAAATAAGTCAACAGGAACTAACATGGAATGATGTTCAAGTGATGTTGCTAAGTGAAAAATTAAGCTGTGGATCTGTAGTTTGATATCCTATTTGAACAAAAGAGAAAACTGGACATGGATGTGTACTCATAGTGGCTAGGTCCAGAGCCTAAGGTACATGAGTGAGACTAGAGGCCTTCTGCTTTTTATTTTATTTACTATATACTATTTAAAATTTTTGTAAAGAGCAGAAATAACTTTTTTTTTATACAACAGATAAAGACAAAGGGAAAACTTTAAGTTTTTATTGAATGATCATAACAGTCATGGTCAGTGGGTTAGAAAGATAACCTGGTGACACTGACTTGCCCAGGACTGTCCTTTAAGATTCTGTTGCCACTGCTGGGTGGAAACAGTCTGGCCATGATGGAGCACATCCCACCTGTAAGCAGAATACAGGAGGGCAGGGTGGTTGCCACAGTGGATGGGAGCCTGGGTAGGCCATCAGTGATGTGTGGAATAACCTGACCTCAAGGTGGTGATGGCAGAAAAAGAGGTGTTTTCATAGCAGACTGAGGTCTTCACTAAGTTGCAGAAGTCAGGGCAATGAGGAATACCTGGCTCAGAGGAGAGGCAGGGCGTGGAAATTTGACCTCCTGTAAATAGGGGTAAACGTCACTGTTCTTAGAGGAAAAACTAAATTTCAGGAGGCCAGAACGTGAATGGGCTGTGAAGAGACCTTGCTGGGTCCCCTCAGTCAACAGGTAAATCTTGGGGATTGGCAGCAAGTCCCGAGGGCGAGCTCCTTTGGCACAAAGGTAGGAAGTAGGGTACAGTAGAGTGACAAGATTTGTATTCTTGTTCCAGTGCTGAGAACGGTGACCCCTCTGGATCTGTTTCTTCTCTGTGGGCTTCCCCACCTCAGGCTGTAAAGGAATAAAGGCAGGACCAGTTGAGAACAGCTGTGAAAATGCTTGGAAGAGGCACAAAGCACTGTATGTTATAAAGTCATCTAAAAGAAAATAGCCACCTCACTTCCCGATTTTTGCTCATTTCCATTCCCAGAAGTGCTCTTTTTCCAGCTTCTTTGACCTCTGGCATCTTTCTCTCATCACTCTTGTTCCAGTTTCCTGCTTGCCCACCAATTACCTAGTTAGAATCACAGCACACAGATGGCTTGCCTGGTGGCTGACAACAGAGAGCTAGTTGGTAATTTTAACGGTACAGATGTCATTTTCTTTCTTTGTCAGAGAAACTGCCTCTGGCTGGTAGAGCTCTATCAACGTGGCTAAGTCTTCTTCCTATAATCCCAGAAATCTCCACCAATGGAGGGCACCTGCCAGTCTTGGCTCTCTGTGCATGCCTTCCGCACCAGCCTCCGACCTCAGGGGAGACGGTGGGCCCGCTGATTTCTGAGAGATGGAGTCACTGTTCCTCCCTTGCTCAAACGTTCCCACGTGAGAGCTCACGGACCGTTTTGAGATGCGCTGGCCGCTAAGCGGATATTTCTCTGTTTTGGAAACTTTCCTCAGAACTTATTATCAACATGAGAAAGCCACCATATAAGAACCCCAAGTACCAAAATGCTTCTGCTAAGGCAATAATCCAAAGTGCCTGGTCCCCAGGAGGAAAGCATGGCTGGGCTTCCTCTCCCCAGAAATGCTTAGGAAGGGCAAAGCAGCAATGGAGGGAAACAAAACAGAAAGACCCTAAATGGCTTTGGTTGATGAAAAACGATTTGGATAAACATGTATTCAGTGAGTGCTTCTCAAGACTTTTCCAACATGTTCTCTCTCTGATACACAATCCTCTCATCCATCTCCTCTTCATCCCTCAAGTGTTAGCTTCCATGCCATTTCCCCAGGGACGCCTTGCCCCATTGGCCCACTGTCCTATGTCCCCTTATCATTTATCCTCATGGCTATCCTTTTATTTTGCAGCATTTACCACAATTAGATAATACATGTAATTCACATTTGTCTTGTTCAATGATATATCCCCACTACCTAACACAATGCCTAGAAACACATACATATTTGTTGAATGACTGAAAATTCACAATGTATATAACAGGGTCTAACACAGGACCCTCTGACAGCTTCGACTGAAGTCACAAGACAATGGATGCCATCTGTCGTCACAATATACAGCAAGATGCCGGACCACATATGCAGGGCTTACATTGGAGGTTGTAAAAAAAAAAACCACCCCCTTTTGCTCCCTAGTATCTGGCTCCTCACTGGTGTAAGGGGTTGACGTTAAGAAGTCAGCCGATGTGGGAAACCCGGCTTCTGTAGAGTTGAGAGTGTGCTTCCCCCCACCGCGGGCTGATGAGAGCAGCTTCATGAAGACCACTTAGATGTTGGCGAGGATGTGGGGGAAAGGGAACGTGGTGCGCTGTTGGGGGGAATGTAATTTGGTACAGGCACCATGGAAAACAGTATGAAATTCCTTAAAAAATTAAAAATAGGACTACTATATAACCCAACAAGTCCACTTCTGACTGTTTATCCCAAGGAATTGAAATTACGTTCTCAAAGGGATACCTGCACTCCAAGGCTCATTGCAACACTATTCACAATGGCCAAAATATGGAAACAACCTAAATGTCTACGGGTGGGTGAATGAAGAAAATATGGCATATGTGTATATGTGTGTGTGTGTGTATGCCCAAAATATGTATACACATTTTAAGACAGGAGAAAACTATATTAAAATTACGCTGATGGTAACCACTTTGAGCACCTCTTGTAATTGCAGAAGTCAAATGTGACTTGTATTCATCTTTTCTTATCAGTATATATTGAGTATTACACTTTTAAGAGTTTTTTCCTTAAAATGTTTGTACATGTTTTGGCACCCTCTGTATACACAATGGACTAATATTCAACCTAGAAAAGAAATCCTGCCATTTGCAACAACATGAATGGACCTGGAGGATGTTATTCTAAATGAAATAAGCCAGGGAAAGACAAATAATGTATTTTCTCACTTATAAGTGCAATATAAAACAGTCCCACTCATAGGAGCAGAGTAGAGTGGTGATCAGCAGGGGCTGAGGCCTGGGGGAAATGGGGAGGTGATGGGCAAAGGGTACACGTTTCAGTTCTGCAGGGTAAGTTCTGGAGATCCGCTCCAGAGAAATGCCTGTAGCTAACTATACTATATTGTATACTTCAAATTTGTTAAGAGGGTAGACCTTATGTTAAGTATTTTTACAGCACACACACACACACACACACACACACACACTCATACTCATACTAATAATTAAAGTGGTGAGAGGAAACTGGGAGGTGATGGATATGTTTCTGGCCTTGATGGTGGTGATGGTTTCACAGGTGTATACTTGTTCTCCAACTCAGAGTTGTATATGTTAAATATGTACAGCTTTTTACATATCAATCACACCTCAATGAACTGGTTAAAAAGAAGAAACCCGACTTGTGATTTCTCAAGCTTGGAGTACACAGGGGTTTGGTGTCTGATTCAGAATGGAAAAAACCAACCCTACAGGAGTCAAGAGTGCATCTAGGAAGTCACTACACTTTCGTGGGTAGCAGACTAGATGTGCTTATTTTTGTTTATGGTTGAGGTGGGAGGGTGGGTGAGAGACGAGAAAGGGCACCTCTAGTTGGCATATTGGCCATGGCTCTTTAGAAAGGGGCCCTAAGGGACTAGCTTCTTGCCTGAAGAAGTGGGGGGGAGGGTGCTCTTTGAGGGCTGGCCAAAGGAGGGGCCCTGCAGCACCCCGAGAGGCTGGAGAAGTTCAGCAGGGCACCTTCTGAGGCCCCCAGGAAGGGCTCCGACAATGCCCAGAGGAAGCCAAGGCCAGATTTCAGAGGCGCTGCTGTCAAATGAGACCTCTCCTGTCCCTCCGCTCCTTCCACCCTGGGGGACACTGAGTGGTGGAAGGAAGGCCAGAAGCACTCGGCTTCCAGCCTAAAGCAGACCTAAGCGGAAAGAGGGGGGCAGCTTTACTTTTAAATGCATTTCAGAGTCTTGGCTATTATATAAGACGAGGCTTATTAGTTACGTAAATGAGACCTATGCTAAAACTGACCAAAGGACTTATCATCTTGGAGTAGCTGTCCTGGAGGAGTTATGAGACCCGGCAGAGATTTCATCATTGAGAGCAGAGAGCAAGCCACCAAAATGGGTTTGTAGGGGCGCGTGTAAGAATAAATGGTGTCACTTAATGAACGAGTGCTGCCCTCAGTTCCTCCAGTTGAGTGGAACAATCGCTGTCTTCACAGAACCATGGTATGTAGGTATTACCCTCACTTATCAGAGATGATGGAAGGAAGGTCCGGGGTTGTAGGCAAATCGTCCCGAGTCCCAGTTTGGTAAATCTCAGAACTAGGACTCGGACCCAGGATGGAGGACTGACTCTGTTTCCTTCTTTGCTCTCTATGCCACAAAGCATTTTCAGCTTTCCTTCCTAAACTTTTCATGTCTTGTTTGCAGGGCCCTGGTTCTGAACTGGACTTTTCACTGTCTATAAGCCAAGTCATCTTTCACCAGAGACATTGGGGAAATGATAACATGTGTGCATTCACAGAAGGGAGGAGCCATGCGAGTCCATTGAGGAGAGAAGAGGAAGTTGAGAAGGGAGGAGCAGGTGGGGTGCCGATAATTGGCTACCACAGCAACAAAGGCTTGTCAACAGGGGCGGAGAGAGAGGAAGGGTGAGGGTGGATAGGAGGTCGCTTTGCCAACAGTCCCAAGTGTCCCCTTACAGCTGTTTTCAACTGCAGAGTTCTGTAGCTCAGGTGGCCATGAGACCCCTGAAGACCCTCTTGGCACCCCTTTGGCAAGGCTGACTTAAAGGAGCCCTGTCCTTGAGACGAGAAGGAAAAGCTTACAGGTGTAAGGGAGTCATTTTCACAGCAGACTTCTCCCCACAGCATCTTACCTGAAATGAACCGTGTCAACCTCCTCTAGTAGTAACTAGGTGGCAAGAAACACTTAAGCTTACAGAAAACAAGGCTCTTTTAAAAGCTCTCCCCTATGAAGACAACTGGAAAAGAGAATTGATAGAATATTAATGGTTAAGCTCAAGTTTGGAAAAAACGCGTCAGCACTCTATCTAAGTTGCTGGTAGCCATGACATTTAGGGATGCTAACGTGGTGCTTGAACAGATTCACTGAGAAAACTTATTCCACATCAGATAGAGAGTAGAGACTTTTAAATGTTTTTGGTTGTGTTAATCTACCATAGGGGCTCAATCACTGTTATGCAAAACTCTAAATTAACCCAATAGGGTTTTAAGTTCTGGATGGCTGCTTGTTTATCAGGTATATTGCTGTAAAACTCTCCCATCGAAATAAAAGATAGAAAAATATAATTAGAAAACAAATGATAAAAATATGTATAGAAAACTCACTAGATGCCACGCCCCACTCTACATGTATGTTATCAAAACCCTATGAGGTGGGTACTGTCCCATTCAGGAGTGGGACACTGATCCTGGAGGGCTTTATCAACTGGCCTGTAGCTTTTGCGTGACAGAACCAGGACTCTACGCCACGCTGTCAGGCTTGACTGTGTGTCCTGAACTGCTTGTGAATGGTGCCTCTCACTACCAGTCCCTGCCTCTGTCACTTTCCAGTCGTGGCTGCTGGGCTGCTCTCAGCCCCTCCCCGGGAAGAGTATGTAAGCTCCTGGGGTCTCATCTGGCTTTGTAGTGGGCTGTCACCCAAACGTGTTCATTTCATCATCTATGCCATGAAGGCCGCTGTTCTGGATAGTTGATGGGCTCTGTTAGCTCTATAATTATAGGAATCCCAAAGTCCTTCGATTACCCTCCAAATGTCTGCCACTTGGGAGGGTACAGAAGTGCTAGACGTAAAACAAATGTCAATAAAAGCACAAATCGAATTTAAAGAAATATCAAGCTAAGATGCTTTAATGAAGATGGGAAAATGATATATAACGCTATGTTGAAGCTGCGGCCCTCCCCACGTCGCTGAGAAGTGAGAGAAAAGCCATTGCAAAAACAATTAGGAAATGAAGTCAATCTGTCAGTTATGATAATAAAAGTAACTTTTTAAACCATTTCATTCTATATTCCAAACCATTATAGACCAATATAGATAGATGCTCATATTTCAGAGGTGACTAGAGGGGAGAATGCCAATGTTGGGGTGAGATGTCCCCTTGGGAGGTGGCCAACAAGTTAATCATGGTAAAGGGATTCCTGAAGTAAGGTCAGTGCCATCCATGACTAATTCCTAAATCAGGACTTCGGGAAGAGAAAGTGGCAAGGCACGATGAATAATAGAGCAGACTCCTGCACTAATCCCATCCCTCTGGCCACATGGATTTAAAAAATGACATATATGAATCGCTTGGTTCGTTCATTCTTTCAATATATTAGTATTGGGTACCTTCTATATTCCAGGCGTGAGGCTAGGCGCTGGGGACACCCTAGGGAATAAGACAGTGTCTACTTTCATGGAACTTAATTAGTAATAATACAACTAGTGCTTAGTTATACATCATAATATTGGGTTGTTGGAAAAGTCATGATGCATTTTTTTTTTCATTGCAAAAATGCGTCATGACTTTTCCGACAGCCCAATAAATGCCACAAAGGAGATGTGTAAGATGACAGCAGATAGCAGGGTGACCTGAGTTAGTCTGAAGGGTCAGGGAGTCTTCCTGGAGGAAGTGATGTTCAAGCAGTGATCTTAAGGGTAAGGAGGTCTCAGCTAAATGAGAGAGGGGTGGAGGGCAGAGCTGGTGGTGCCGAAGGGACAGCCACGATTGAGGGCTTGGGAAAGGCGGAGCAGGGGTTACTGGGGAGCCTGAAGGCAGGCCTGTGTGCCTGGTGTGTGGAGAGTGGGAGTATCAGATGAGGCAGGCCGGGTAGAGCACGCTGCTATCTAGACCACAGTGGAATTCTGTAAGCCCACTGGAACCCAAGAAGTGGAGCAAGGTACTGGGCCGTTCCTCTAGGAGCCCAGCTTTAGAGCTCCAACATGG
This sequence comes from Hipposideros armiger, assembly GCF_001890085.2. NCBI lineage: Eukaryota > Metazoa > Chordata > Mammalia > Chiroptera > Hipposideridae > Hipposideros > Hipposideros armiger. Next base: position 701,845 of record NW_017731607.1, read on the forward strand.
TGGTGAATTACGGGGGCTCACCTTTAGGAAGCACTCTCCTACATTCCACAGACCCAGATATGAGTTTTTATCGTCCATCTAACAAATGCCCACATTGTACCAAGCATCTTATTACAGGAAGACAAACCAGCCTGGCTGGCCAGTGGAATTAAGCAAGCAGGGGTTGTTAAGTGACACATCTCCACTGTCACAGCAGAGAATCATCTGACCCCAGCATGAGCATTAAGCAATCATAAAATAGCAGAGCCACCTACTGCCGCTGCGTCTCCCAGCCCAATCTCAGAAAGACAAAACCAGTGGGGCAGGTACAGGAAGGCCTAGCATGCAATAGAACAAACCCCAAACACTCCACTGGAAACCTCAAGCCTCTCTCTGCCTTTGTCCCCTTTGCAATCAGTCAGTATGACCCATTCTCACCTGAAAAATAATGCTCCAACAAACTCTCCCTATTGCCTTCAGCAGAGAATGCATCATTTAGATAGCTGTTTTTCATGGAGCTGCCACGTGCTTTACAAACAATAATTAAGCCTCTTCCATACCCAGTAAGAAGGCATATGTTCACTTCACAGCTAAGGAAAGGGGTTAAAGGAGAAATACAATGTTAAATGTCTGGGGGTGGGGTGGGGGGTGGGGTAAGGCTGCTGCCGCAATGATAACATTAGGAACTTCATTCACCCTTGACAGTCCTCCTAAACCTAACTAGTCACTGCTGGCACTAAACATTCTAGGTTTTAAGGCCAATGTTTAACTGAGGTTTTCTTCCTTTCCTCCTCCATTATTCCTTCATAAAACTTGTAGAAACTAGGGGTTAAGGATTCAGCTAGGAGAATGTCCTTATGTCTAATTCAGATGGCACACCTCCTAGAGCTAGTCTGCAATGAGACAGCCTTTTTATTTGACGAGAAAATGGTGTGATTCCAAGACTCTACCTGCACTGCCCCGATATACTTCAAATAGCCCACTGTTAATACTGCACACACTCAAAAAGAAAAGAAACATACCTTTTCTCAAAAAGCATCTTGGCCTTCCTTCAAATTTATCAAGTCTGATGAAATCAACTCAGAGAATAATCGACTAGACGTCACCCCCCAAACCTCAACTTTCTCATGTCCTTTGAATGAAAAGTTTGTCTTGCCTGTGTAGTGTGATTAGAATTGTCCCTTTGTGAAGATTATTCTAACCAGCTACCAACACATGAAGGGCAGTTTGGAAAAGTGGTTAAGAACACAGACGCAGGGGTCAGGCTTCCCAGCCTCCACCGTTTAACTAGCTGTGTGATGGGCAAGTTTCTTCACTTCTTTAAGCCTCAGTTTACTCACCTATAAAATGGGTATAACAGGGTCATGGTGAGGAAAAATGAGACAATGCATGCCCAAAGTATGTAGCCCACAGAAAACCCTCAGTAAATGCTAAGAGTATGGTTACTGTTCGTTCCCCTAGTACACGCTGCCTCAGGAGGGTATGTCTGACACGTATAAAACAGGCAGGGTCCTAGAGCACATACCCTGCGCTCCCATTTTCCTGAGTCATCAGTAAGTGATATCTCTGTCCCAGGAAGATCACTTACATTAGGGCATCACAGAGCACTTCGTTGTGTTGTTGTTGTTGATGTTTTTTTAAGACAAACTTACGGGCTTTGAAATGAGACAAAGGAAAAACAAGTACCAGAATTGCAAAGTTAACATTTTTATTGAACTGAAATTGGTGTAGAACAACAGGGGCCACCACAGCTGCTGAGCTCAGTAACAACTGAAAAGACCCTGTGACATTTTACCTTCGAGAGTCCTAACATGGTTTGGCTGGAACAACCGAGAAACAGCAGAGATCTATGTTTTTTAACACTTCAAAATATTTTGAAATGAGCCTCACAGCCTTGTTCTGTTTTCAGGTTACAAAGAACACTGATAACATCTTCTGTTGCCTTCATTTAGTAGTGTCAGTTAATATTCTTCCCCTAAACGTTCCTCTCAAAGTGCTGGCTGTAGTTTCCCTCATCCAGTACACGTAAGAAAAAGGTTTAGTAACACTCCGGCAAGTGATAAACTGTAAGAACTGCAAAAGTAGGAAAGGCATATACCGAGCATACGTGTCTCAACACTCACACTGCCAGAAAGACAGTGAGCTGGCTGGAGAGTTTCGGCCAAGTGCCCAGAACAAAGAAGAAAGTAATGGAAGGTGCAGGGCAACCAAGCAGAGGGCTGGAACTAATGGACCATTTGTGTCTAAGTCTCATTTCAACATGTTGCTTCCAGCATGCAAGTATGCATTTGTTATACATAATAAGATGAAATACTTTAAGGGAAAAGAAAACTCTAACGGTTAAAAGATCAATCAGAGATGAAAGGAAATACTGAAATTTTATAATCAATGCATGAAGCAATGATATAAACTGACCATACCGATTACTTTTGAGAGAGCCAATACTGAACATCTATCACTACTTACAGTGGACAGTTAACCCTCTAAACTGTGCCAAGAGAAATAAAAACCAACAAAATAGGAAACCAAACCCTCACATTAAAAACAAAACCACGTCTAGTTAGTGTTCTTTTTGGTTTGTATTAAATCCGCTGCTCAATCAATCTAGAGTTAATTTATGGGTGTTGGTAAAAATCTTCAAGAGTGCTTTAAATTATTTTAGGTGAAATGTGATGGAAATATAATTCATTCATCTTGACAATGCAGTTTTACACTTCCTCTCTTAAAAAACTAAATTCTTTAAACAGAGGAACTGATACTAAATGGCCACCCATTCCTGCAGCAATTATTTGAGAGTATCTAAAAATATAGCAGTAGGAGATGAAGGATAATTATAAATATTTTAATAGGCTTATGCCCATCTTCAAAAGAGAAGCAGCCTCAGGTAATAGCGGGTTCAGAGATTTACAGCTCTCTGTAAATCTGCAACTGATAGACAGATACACATTTTAAGGATCTGCCCAATGTACACAACAAACATCTAAATTAAGGCTTTTCTAGGTTGGTGGTCAAGTCTACGGGTGTGCAGTGCTGGATAGCTGTAAAGCATCTCCAATTTCTATTATTACCCAATTTGTAAACCAGATGATGTGCTGATGTAGGTGGGTAGGAACTCCAAGGGCTAACAATGAACCAATTGGGAGGCTTGTTTGTAAACAAGTTCCGAAATAAGAGGTGGCAGTGAAACAACTGAGAGAGGGCCTCGCGTCGTGTAGAGGGGAAAAGTGATTTGTAGCTGCTGACTGGCACGGGCTTTAAAACAAAACAAAACAAACAAAAAAAACAAAGCCAATTGTCCAACTTCAGTTCAAGACTTTGAGATCTAGAGACCTATGGTTTAGCACTACGTCCAAGCCAATGGTTCTCTTCCTTTAGCTTGCAAAATTCACCTGGAGGAAACGTGTGAAAATGGGGATACCTGGGCCCTGTACCCGGAGATTCTAATTTGGGTGATGTCAGTGGTCCAAGCACCTTGCTTTTGAGAAACACCATTCACAGCAAATAGCAGCACACAATCTTTGATTAAAAGGTCGAGATGTCCAAGAAATGACATCGAGGAGGTCATTACCTACAGACAAAGCCCTCAGCAGACTCCACAACCACATGAGGACCGAATTATCCCCAATTAGGTTTCCTTTCCTATCTTTTTTTTCAACTGAAAGTTTGAAATCGATGAACATTTAATAATGATTGTACCAATTCTGAGGTAAAAGGAAGAGCACCAGGAGTCTCAATGCTGAAAGAAATAGAATTTCCTAGGAGGCCCATGCTACATAGAAATCTAACTTCCACAGTAAAGTTATAGTGCACAGGGTCTTGTTTCAGTCTTTGTGCGTTCCTGTATACTTTTACTATATTACTCTTTCCAGTTCATGTATAAGAAGAACTCTAAAGAGAGAAGTTCATCTACATGCTGTCTCGGGTTTTCTAGATACTAACATTTTCTGGTTTACAGCGATACACACAGTTAGTTAGTTATTTTTTGGATGCTGGAGACAAACATCTTTATTAAAGATACTACCAAAATTTTGGCAAACATTTCAAAACAGATTTGTAAACATAATGCTTCCCTTTTTAACTGGCAGCACTTTGAAAAAAAAAAACAAACAATACGATAAGACAACACAACTTGAATCAACATTAGTTCAAAATCCTTATATTTTTGACATAACTTATGTTCCCACATGATAAAACAAGTGATAGTTTAAATCAACGTCAACAGATAAACTCCATGAAATGAAAGTTTGTGCTGTTTGATGAATCACAGTATGTTATGGTAAATATATCCACTCTTTTTTATATTCCTGGCACCCAGGATGAAAACAAAGCTTTAAATATACATTTCATGTAGGTAATAGCTTCTTTGCATCTGTCTCTTCAAAAAATACTTTATAGCAGTATATAAATAGGTTACCTACACATTTAATTTTATAATTTTGCCCCAAAACTATATATGTTTCATTTTCATAACATATCAATTTTGCCCAACAATAAAGCTGACAAACTGTTGAAATGGAAATGCTTTTGTCTTCCACAATAGAAGTAGCAATTTGACAGAAAAAACAAAACAAAACAAAAACCCTACAGTAACACTCGTCAGTTGTTTAACCTGAGCGTTTGGCCTACTGAAAGTAGCAGCTTTGTTTCCTTCACGCACGCTCACATCCACGCCACCTCTGCACACACACAGGTCGCGCACACGCTCTCAGACGCTGGTAGGCCACAGGGTGCTTCCCCGCTGCTCCAGGCAGCGGGGAAGCAGTGTAGCTAACGCTTAACCACACTATGCACACAACTAGCAAACACCTTAAGGCAACCATTGCAGTGGGGGGTTAACCTACAGGGCGGGTTTACTGTTCTGGATCAGATCAGCCTGTACATACACGTGTGTATGTGAAGCTATACACATTTACATCCTTATACACCTTCCTATTTCTTAACCCTCCAAAACAATGCTTTAATTTTTTTTTGTATTTTGTGCAAATTTCTAAATATTCTACCATTTAAGGCAAAGAGTACGCATTAAGAAACGTCAGAAAATAGGCTTATGTTTATCCAAAAGCATTTCACCTTGCACATTACTGTTTTTTTGTTGTTGTTTTTTTTGTTTTTTTTTTAAACACACATAACTTTGAAGTGTGGACACTGGATCCCCAATATCTAAAAAAAAAAAAAAAATCATGTCTAATGACAAGTTTTTTAAGGGAGAAAAAACTAATTTGAAGTGTAGATACTGGATCCCCAGTAAATCTAAAAAATTTTACTTCTATTGACAAACACAAGTCTGGAGGGAGGTAAAAGGACCAGAAAAAGCAGCTTCAAAAATGCAGGGAAGCAAAGTAAAATGGAAAAAAAAAACCAAAAACAAAAAAAGTAACTCAAGTTTACAAATACAGAAACTTTTAACAGGCAAAGTTTCATTTCTTTAGAATCTTAGAGTAACTCATTTGGAATTTTAAATAAATAAGCTTAAGTTTATTCACATCTTCTGGTCAAGCAGAGCTCTAGTGCCATGACTCTGCTTGTTGTTGGTCAAATTCACCTATTAGTCTTTTGATGTGAGCCAGCTTGTTATGAAGATACTCGCATCTGTATTTTTCTTCATGGTAATTGGGACTAGACTGCGGATGACAAAAGCAGTGAAGAATCAGGTTGCAGAATTTGTATCATTTCCCAACTATAGGTCAAAATATCCCCACAGTGCTAATACCTACCTGCTTAATCTTCTGATACTCTTGTAAGACTTCTTCATGAACATTCTACAAAATTAAAAATTAGAAATCAGAAGAGAATTTTTTTGCAATATAAACAGCCAACATCCATTTGGCATGGGTGTGAGAATTATCGATGATGGGTATGTAAATTGGTATACTCTTTAAGGAAGGCTATTTGGCAACTGCTATGAAAATAGCAAATGCAAAACTGACTTGGCACTTACACTTTTCTTTCAGATTTACTTGTGCTTGAGAGAAATAATGCATGTATTTACTGACTGAAGCATTGTTTATAAAGCAAAAGACAGTAAACAAAAATCTAAGTGTCCACTAATCCATCCAAAGGAATACTAAAAGGCCATTAAAAAGGGGTAAGTATTTATGTACTTACATAAAAAATTCTCTAAGAGGTATTATATTGTTTAGTGAAAAAAGCAAAGTGCAGAACAATTTATACAGTTTGATATTATTTGTTTAAAGGAGGGAAATAGAATATTATTCTAAGAATTTCATTACTTCTAAGAAGCACATTTCTTTTCATTTGAATGAAATCTGATAAATAAAGTATCATAGTTTAACTTACTGGAACATAATACAACAATGCATCTTGTAACTGATGACATCTTAGATTCAATTATATGTGGTATATATGTGAATTTGCTTGTGTATATACATCTTACACACACACACACCCCATCCCTGAAAGAATACACTGGAAGCCAGTACAACAGATTGCCTGTAGGAAGGGAAATTGTGTGGCTGGGGAAAACGGCTAAGCCTTATGTACCATCTAACCTGATGTATGATGGATCTAAGCAATTTCCAAGTGCTTACATTTATTTTGGACAACTCTGTATCACCTCATTTTATGGATGGGGGTTTTGAGGAGTTAAATAGCTTGCTCCAGGTCACACAAGTATTAAATGGCAGAGCTGAGAATCAAAACCAGGCATTCTGGTTCTGGAGCCTGCTCCTAACCACTAAGCAATCTTGGAATTACATTGTAAATATAATCAAGGTACACTGGTAAATAACTATATAGAAAACACAAACCCGAAACCACCGTATCACTGACCTCTTGCACCTCTAAACACCAACTCCTCTGGCAAAATCTCCTCCAGTTCTAGGCAGCTTAAGAGACTAGGCCCACTACTGGAAGACATAATGAAACTCTAGGGCATAGGCACACTCAGGCTGATTTCCCCATTGTGGGAAAACCCATCATTCTCACTTAGGTTCCTGTCAGAACAGGGGTAGTGTGCTGGGATGAAAGCACCACCTATGCCTGTGAGGTGTGACAAAACTATCTGGCCTACACAAGGAGGGAAACATTTGCTTATATTAATCATTTTGCTAAGAACTAGGAGAACACTCAGGTCAGGCTTCTGTTGCTCTTTGTAGGCTGTAGTAATAGTACCACTCCAAGGGGGCAAAAACAGATTAATACCTGTTAACACAGGTCAGCCTCTGGAATAGCTGGAAGCACCAAGCTCTTCTTCACTTAAACCCCAAACCTCTATGTCTGCATTTTCCCTATTCTGTGCCAGATTGAGGTTTTTTTTAAAAAAAAAAAACAAAAACTTAAAATATTTTCTTGAAATAGCAATTCTGGGTAATGGCACCAGATCCAGGAGCTGTAGTCTGAGTGGAGATGGCAATGCAATCAAGTATTGTGATAAATCCCAAATCCAATGTTTTTTTCCTATTTAGTTGTATTTGCTATTTTTCCTCAATACACACATTATAGTAAATGTATAAGTATATGTCACATACTTTATACATGTTATATAAAAAATAGTTATTTTTTTCCACTGGCAGAAAAATAGGTTCATTGTGTTTACTTATTTTCGAAACTATTTAAAATAATTTAGTCCCTGCTAATTTTCAATGAAAGCCAAAAGCTGCAGAGAAGCTGGTCAGCAAGCCTTGCTCTGAAGGCTAATAGGAGACCTAGGGATGGGCGAAGCAGAGAAAGACAGGAAAACATGGAAGTCAGTTCGTCCGGGAAGAAATGTGTTTACCTGATACTCTTTTGAGCCCGGAGGAAGCCGCTTCCGTTGGGCATCCAGGTTGATAAACCTTCTAGCTACAGTCTCCATCCTGGCATGCAGAGCCCTGTATTCATCATACTCTGCGTTGAAGTCATCCTTGTAATTTTGGCGTTGCTCATAGGAGACGATAGCAATATATTTTCTAATAATAAAAAAAAAAGATAAAAGATAAATGGAGAGTAGCTACCGAGTAAACATAATGCATGAATTCCGGATTAAAACCAGATCTTTCAAAACTATATCCACACATGTTTCCCAAGATCGAATGTTGCTTTGCCACTGTTTGCTGCCACGTCACTCCTTTAGAGACCTTCCAGGTGAAATTATCCCCCAGAAGAGCTTAAGAGTATCAATGAAGGAGAGTAAACGTAAAAAAAACACGGTGGCAGTGGAATTAAAGTAAACTGTGTAAAAAGAAAACAACATTCACATAGATATAGCTTCCTAAACCTTTCTCCACCCCAAGTAATTCACTATCACACTAGGAGCAGAGGCCAACCCATCTCTTCTGAGACACATGGAGACAGAACTCGCCGGGTAACGTGAAACCAGGACAGTGTCAAGCTCTGTCTAGACCGGCCGCTTTCTGAGAAGGAGTCTATCTTCTGGCCTTTCATGCGGCTGTCATCTAGGTGCCAAGGCACATTTCCTCTAGCCCTTTCCTCCCATTTCTGACGAGGCAAATACATAAAATATAAAAGGGGAATTGTCAGTTTTTAAAATGAGAGGCCACAAAAACAGAAAAAAAGGTATATTTCTTTAGTTATTTTCAAACATTTAAATGTCATACTGTGTAGAACGAAAGTCAGTATTATACTATTAGTCTAATTTACTTTTTTAATAAAAATGTCACAAATCCGTTTTACTTTGGAGTGTGGCTACTTCTAGGGACCAGGTGAGTGAAAGCCATTTTCCTAGAGTGTCAGCTTATTCAGTTTGTATTAATATTAAAATGGGGTTAATATTATTTGTGTGTGGGTCCAGGAATGGGGGGTCACAGCAGGGTCGGGTCTGGGTCTTTGCACTCTGCTTGCTTCTGTCATGGAATGCAGAATTCCCTTGCCTTTTTTGAGTTAAAACTTGAGATTTCAAAGCCATTTCAGGCAGGTGGCAGGAGCTTCAGAATGCCCCAGGGGGTACACAATATTCTTCACTGCGGGAAAACCTTGGAGTTCAGTCCTCTCCAAAATGGTTTTAGATCATCTTACTAGCTTTATTTAAAATGCGATAGCACAGGTGCCTAGGCAGAAACATGAGAAAAGTGATGTGGCGAGCAACCCTAATGTTTCATTAATATTTTTATTCATGCTGAGTTAGACGCTGTGGAGGCTTAGTTTTCTAAGTGTCATGAGACACTAGCAGTATGCTGACTTAAAGCTGCCCTGCTCGTCTCTTCGCTGTTGAAAGAACACGGCCAGCCCACAGTGAAGCAGTCTTCCCCAGACATGGGCTGTCCTGACTGTACATTAATGTCAGAGGGAGCCCCGTGGGGAGAAAGAAGTCCCTGGGGATAAGCCTATGTAGGCAAAATGGCTCAATTGATCGTAAAACTCAGGTTCAATTTGTTATACAAAATATCCTGCTTTCCCAAACCACACTCTTAGTATTTCATTTAATAAATTCCTTAGGAAAAATAACCAACTGGCCAACAGTTGTGTTGCTAATATAGAAGATTTGATTATACTGGCATTTTCATTAAAAGCATGTCACGATTTTTTTAACAAAAATTATGAGTTCTACAGTTGGCTCTTAATGCAGTGATGGAATAAAATCTTAAATAGTTTGGATAATTCACAAAAGAAGCAAAAATATTCGTATTATACAAAAATTAGGAATACTGTAGTGAAATATGAATTATTCAGAAGCTGATGATTAAAGTTTTATAATATGATCTTTTGGTTTCTTATGAAGCAACTTAGGTTTAAGTTTTATCTTTTTGGTGATTTTTCTGAAAATTCATGTTTTCTCACAATTTTTAGAAAAAATTCTCTACATGAGACTTAGTTTTTGGTTAAAATAAATTGCTTTTACTTAAACTATCACATAGGTTATGTACTTTCATGGTTTTTAAAAGAGCTAGATACATGACAAATGTACAGAAATGCACTGAAGCAGATGTAGCAACCATCCTTAGACTGATAAGTTAAAAATTTTATTTAAGATACAGAATTAGCTGATTAGGCTGACAAAACACAACCTCAATCCACGGGTAAAAGGCTAGAATTATATTTCAGTCTCCCCACATGATCTGTCATACATAACAAGTATATATCACTATGACAAAAAAGAGGAATTCCAAATCCGCCACAAGAGAAGGAGAGCACAGTCCTGCAGTTGTCATGTGAGGGGGGTGCCAGCATTCCCAGGAATTTTAAGGTGAAGTGGGTTTGCCGTTGGAGAAGTGAACCTCCTCATGAGTGGGGACAGGTACTATCCTCCAATTGACCCTTCCTGAGCCAACATGGTGGTGGCAGCTGCCCCACAGAACTCTAAAATCATGCAATACCTCAAAGGAGAGAGAACTCAGCATGGCTTCTTGGGTTCCTTTTAGTTAAGAAGCAAAAAAACCAGCCTTATGGTTTCATGCTGCATCATTCCCCAATAAGTATAGCTTTCACACTACTGTTAAGCAAAAGTAACACATTTTAAGTATAAAATGTTCTCTACACTGGAAATGAACATTTCATTGGACATGGTGAGCTAAATAGCATAGTTTAACTTTGTCCACCGTGAAATGCTATTAAATGGACAAAAAAATGTTTATACAGCCCAGATTCCATTTTCCATTCAAACTATTTTGCACATTTGTTCATTTTTAAAGATATCGACCATCACTTTGCACATTTGTTCATTTTTAAAGCTATCGATCGTCAGATGTTTGTTCTTTCATGCTCCATTTTTCTAGCTCTTGCAACTTAATTATTTTCTTCCTATAGAACCCTTTGAGTCTGTAAAAAAGCTAGAATTATGTGTCCAAGTTATAATTTCTGTGATAACCAGTTACAAAAATGTCCCCAGCTCAGCGTTTAGAAACTTGTCATAACAAGAAGAACATGATAACCCATACTAAAATGAGATGACCAAATTTTACCATTCTCTCCTCTTAGAATTAATTTGATAGCAGAGCTTTATTTAAGTAAAAACGAATCTGTCTTTAGTTTTTACTAACTGCCGGGATTTAAGCACTTTATCAGTAATATGCACAGGGAATGATTGTGCATTGATTGATAGGCTGTCAGCTTTGAAGAGTTAGATCCCTGAAATCTTCCATAATCAAATGCTTGGCCTGGCCCCGGAACAAAGGACAGGCTTCTGTATACTTGTAAGGCCACCAAGCAGAGCTCAGAGCAGGGGAGGCACAACCTGCTCAAGCTGACGAGGGCGCATGGGGAACAGGCAGGCTTAATGGCAGCCTTTCAATTGCAGGGGTGGCTCCAGGACTCTATTTCTGGAACTTCTTACTTTTCTGATTTGCAAATTAGGGGAATAGAATTTGCAAACTTTCTAAAATTAAACAGTTCTCTCCCACTGGCAGACATCTGAACTTACATCAAATAATCTGGGAGTTCCATTGTTGAAGAATGCTCCGTAGAGGCAGTGCAACCCTCTTTAACTCCTATGAAGAAAAAAGAATTCAAGTGTTCATTAAACAGTATGGTTATAAAATGCCTATAATTCTAAAATAGATCAGAAACATCTGGAACACTTTTCCTCAAATTTTGTTCTTCCGTTTCAATAAGCAACAGTGAGCAAAGAATACAATTGAACACGAACAATGGAGGCCCTCTGACCAGCGCCAGCAGAACTGACGCCAAGCATTGAAAGCACCCTGGCGACTGCAGTGTCTGCACAATAAAGGAATTCCATCTTAACCCAAGGTCAATCTTCTATTCTTTCAACAACAGTTGTGGCATCTGCCCAGCAATTCAAAGATTGTGGTGGCAGATGCAGCCAGACAATGGGAGATACAAATTTTACATCAACATCTACTGTTCACAGGATTCAAACAAGGCAGATGAGACAATGAAGTCAGGTAGCAGACTGTTTCAGCCACTGTATGTTTACTGCTCCCCTTTTTGTATGCAGACAGTAGAACTGGGTAGCAAGGTTTCTCATCCGTTTAAAGTAATTTAAAATAAGTTATTACTGAATGCTGATTCACACTCCTCTAGTCTCTGACCCTCATAATAACAGATTTGTTTTTAAAAGAACAAATAAATAGATAAAGTGTAAGTCATTCAGAACTATGCCGTGAAAGTGGGTCAAATCCCTCAGTATTCTATTTGTTTGGATGCACCATTTCCAAAGAGGGTTTGTTTATTACACTTTTTTTTTTTAATCTCAAAATAGAATTAAAGTAATAACTCAAACCCTAAACTTGCCTGCTGGCAAAACATACGTGTTCAATATAAAACAAAAGTAAGTATCTGATAATTTTTTGGTTTAATATTTTAAAGCACATATCACTAAACAAATTATGCAGATATGGAATTATTATTGTTTATATTCCCCTTCTCCATAGTCAATATGTTCCAAGACCCCCAGTGGATGCCTAAAACCGCTGATAGTACCAAACCCTATACATACTATGTTGCTTCCTAGACATACACATACACTTTATGGCTTCTCTTTGGCATATCCGAATTGCCTGCATCACTACTCTTGCGCTAGGGGGCCATTATTAAGTAAAATAAGGGTTACTTGAACACAAGTCCCGGGATATCCAGACAGTGGATCTGATAACTGAGATGGCTAAGTGACTGACAGGCAGGTTGCAGATGCAGGGTGGAGCTGGACAAAGGGATGATTCACATCCTGGATGGGGCGGAGCGGGACAGTGTGAGATCTCATCACGCTACCCAGAACGGTGCACAATTTAAAACTTATGAATCGTTTATTTCTGCAATTTTGTATTTAATATTTTTGGACTGTGGTTGACTGCAGGTAACTGAAACCATGGAGAACAAAACCGTGTAAGATGGGGGACTACAGTATATTTGATTTAGGCTTGGGTAAAAGAGCTTGTCTTTACAACAGCCCGAATTTTAAAGGAAAGGCATTAAGTCCAGTCACCTGGCTTCTCCGTTGCCAGACACCAGATAAGCTCCAACAGATACAGGGAATGTGGGGCTGGATCGTCCTGAATTTGCGATAATCTCAATTGTCTTTGAAAGGTACTACATCTTCAGGGAAGGACTCAGGGACTAGGTCTGCTTCTCCAGACCTCCAGCTCTGAGAAGGTCTCACCACACTGGGATACAGTCCTGCCATCACTGGCCTCCGACTCAGGACCACCATCTGAGGGTGGAAAGTGTGGAGAGTGGGGTATACCCTGCAACCTGGGTTACTAACTCTGAACACGAGGCTTTATTACCTCTTGCCTTTTCCTAACCTGGCAAATTCAAGTACCATAGAATTTGAGGGCAAAAGCTTACACCTGTCTCTTGGGTCACATTACAGCAAAATACTGATCTAAATATTTCAACAAATATGTTTTGAGGTGCAATATACTTAATCGAGGTCAAAAAAGGCACACTGTATTATACTATTCTACAATCAAAGCTTCTCTCATATGGTGAAAGTGGTCAGTTAAATCTAAGGATTATAGGCTTTCAGTATTATGGGCAAATTATAGAAAGAGAACACTCCTTAAACTCTATTCATTAAAGTAACTTTTCTAAAGTTGTATTTCCCCTGGGGAATTTTGCCTTAATTATGCTGGGTTTAAAACTGACAGCAGTGGGCCGGCTGAGTGGCTCAGTTGGTTAAGAGCTCGCTCAGGAGTGCAATCTCTGAGCAACAGGGTCGCTGGTTTGATTCCCGGCCCGAGCTGAGCTGCTGCTGAGTTGCCAACAGGTGGCAGGATGGCTCAGCTAAAGAAAGAAATAAGTAAAACTGACAGCAGTGCTAAGTGAAGGGCTTGGTTAGTCTATGTGCTGGCATGCAAGGCATTAAGTTTTAGAGGACAAGTCTTTTTCATTTTTAAATAAGAAACATCTAATTTTGTCATTAGGTTTTAAAAATCAGTATACCTTAGGTAAGCAATCTTTCTACTGGTTAACTTTTATTTAGGGGTAAAACATTATTTTAAGCTTCTTTGGGTCTCTAGATATTTGGCTTCTAAAGCTCCCAAAAGCTTGAAATGATTCATTTTAGTAATAACAACTGATGTTAGTTTACTAAAACAGTGTTCTCAAAGTTGAAAAAAAAATTCTGAAAATCTCCCCAGCTAATGGCCAACAGCCTTGCATAAGACAAATTGCTTTCACTCTGAGTCAAGATGACATTACGGATCTGCAAATGTAATTTTACCTTGCCTGTTTTATAAAGAATTTGACATTTCCCCTGTGCTAATATTAATTAAAGCAAGGGTGACCCTGTTTCTTTGGCAAAGAAGGAAATGAGTATTTTTATTGCTAATTGTGTGTCTGGTTAAATCAGTTCAAGAATGGCATATAATAGGTCATGTTGAGGTTGCACAATACCATGACAGTTATGGAAAATAGCAACAAAGTGCACCTTCCAAAGGGGTCTCTGGGGGATGACAGGGTCATTTTCAAACGTCACCATTTTATTAACAAATATAGAAACCATGTTTAATAGTTGGCTAAAAAAAGACCCAAAATGACTGCTATAAAATGCAAGAAAAAATCTGCTCAAAAACACACTAAGATTAATAACTAAGCGGTAGCATATTTGATAAAAATGCATTACTAATTATAAACAGCATGATCTCACACTCATGCCAGTCCCTTCTTCCCATTCATTTACGTGTGAAGTCGGTTTATACACATGTCAAATACCTTCACTGGAATCCGGACTGGAGTTGTTCAGCTTGGCAATTTCCTCATCTCTTTTAAGGTTCTCTCCCTTCTCCTCAATCATCTCAGTGTCGTGCTTCTTCATTTGGTCCTTTTCCTTGTGTTTTTTAGACTTCTTTTTGGACTTTTTGTGAGACGTTGAATGGTTTTCTTCCATAGGCGTTGGACACTTTAATAGAACTGAACCAGGGGGTAAGGTTTCCAGAGAAGTCCTAGAGGTATATTTGTCTTGCTGGTCCTCGTAGATACTACCGTTTTGACTAAAACTGTCGACAGGCAGGTCTTGAGTCCCCCGGCCTTCTGGAGTGCTAGGGGAGTTGGAGTTAGAGTTTACAGTCTGAGGGGGATTGGAGACGGGCAGGTGAGTTGAAGGCAGTGGTGGGGCAGTGGGGATGGCAGCCGCTGCAGGGGGCGGCGGGAGGCCTGCAGCAGATTTTTCATTGGTGGAATTCAAATGACCATTTAATGTCGGCGGCACTCTATTTGTTAGGTGAGATATTCGAGCTTTTTTATTCATTAAAGGATCAATGAAATCTGAATCTAAAAGCCGTTTCTGGGGGAAAAAGAACAGGAAAATATATGAGCCAGTCTGCACTAAAACTCAATATATGCATCACTGGTTGCCATAAGAACAACTGGGTAATTTTATTCAACTGAAGTTTAGCGCTGGTGTTGCACTAAACCTTTCTCCAAGCTTAAGCAAAAACAAACATGCCACAAAAACAAAAGTGAAATAAATTGTCAGGTCTAATGCAAAAAAGTGGAATCTGACAAATATATGTTTCTTGGCGCACTTACATTTTCTGATTATACAGCCCCACCCTAAGCTCCCTGAGACACTATGCCAATTGAAGTGCATTATCCCACTCCAGAGATATTAAATAGAGGCTTCCTCCTTCCTCTGCTGGCCATGGCTGACCTAGTTAGAGTAAGTGAGAGGAGGAAGGAGTCGGTACCGTCTCACTGGCAGGAGCCACAGGCATGGGTGAAAGCAGTGAGCCTCCACTTATATAGTCTCCTGTAACATGCGAAGATGTCCCTGTCATGAGTATTTCGGCTGCCATTTATATTTCACCTGCCTGATGACGGGAACAGCCAGCACCTTCAGAGTTTCTTTAAGTGTCCTTATCATTGTGGAAATACTACTCATTTTTTTCTCTCTTAACTGGATTGGAAAATAAGTCTTAATAATTGGTCCACATAATGATATGTATGGAATTACTGTTTCAAAAACAAAATTTAAATCATGCTAATATTAGCCTAATCCAGCAACAATAGTATTTAAATTAAAAAGGAGATTCAGACAGGTGCAAAGTATAAAGCATACAGCCAATGAAATATTGTGGCTTAAACTTCAGCTTAAGAGAAAATAAGTGAATCATCCCATTAATTTATTGTGTTTTCAGTTCAGCACCTTTGGTTTGGCACCCAGTGTACACTAGAATTCGAAGTGGCTTCATAGTAGTTGGCATTGACCTTGAGGCTTCTGTAGACAAGTGTACGTGCAAGGGCTGAATCGCCTTTATTTTGTTCCTCCTCTGTGCCTCACAATAGGTTGCTCACATTTCCTGACGTGTGAATAGCCTTTGCCCAGGGCTTGTGCACTGTTCTCCACACAGCTGTCCTGTCTCCCTAATCCTTGGGAGGGTCCAGAGAGAGGAACGCACTGTCAGCAGGATGGGGGTAGAGAGATCTGTTCCACTGTCAATCCCAAAGACCCGGGAAACCGAGAGTTCAAGGCTGGCCAGGTCCCCTGAGAACTCTAATACTATCCAGGATCTCCCCACCTTTTTCCAGGATAAAGTGAATCTCTTGGGGGACACTAAGCTGGATTAAAGTCTGATTGGAATATGTGATTGGGATCTAATCAAAAAGTGCTTTATGAAAACAAGTATGAAAATGGCAGATTTTTTTGTTTGTTTATTTGCTTATTTAAAAAACATTTTCCCCCAAGAATATTTTCCTGGAATATGTTTCAGATACAATTAAATATCTTCAATGTACTATATAATCTGAGACTGTGTATGGGACTGGATAAGTAGAATAAGTGGGAAATAGGTAATGTTAAACCAAAATGTAACCTATAAGAATGGAAAAGCAGTTAGACATTAAGTCCTTAGACAAGCAGTGCTGTGCAGTGGAGAGGGGTTCTGGGCTAGGAGTTGGGACCCAACTCCAAGACTGAGCTCTGCAATGAACTGGCGGTGTGACTTCCGGTAGGCGAGCTGTGCGACTTCTGTGAGCCTCGCTTCTCTCACACAGAAATAAGAGGACCTGAACTAGACTGCCCCTCTGTCCACTTCAGGACTGTGATTATATAATTTCATGAAATACCTGAGGAGAAGATGCAGTGTCTCTACTAGTACATACAGGAGGTTCTGAGTGGCTGGTGCTGGCAGCATTCTGACATGGGTTTAGTTTTCTGTAAAGGACACACATGTTCAGTTATGGAGACAATTTTTACAGAATCGCACAGAAAGCTTACCCTTGCTTCTCTCTTCCTATCTCCATACTAAAATAACAAGGACTAAAATAATTGCTTATTTGCATCATTTTTAAAGAAAAAAATAAAGAACTTACCTTGAGAGCACTGAATCTAATGACCGTCTGTCTATTTCATTGTATCCAGGCCAGTCTCTCTGAAGCTCTTTAAAAACATAATCCTTTAAGGTATATGAGAGGTCCTTAGGATTCAGATTGGCTACCTGGTACATGGTTTGAAAACAGAGCATTAGATCGTTTTGCTATTTCCTAACCTAGAACAGGCAACCTTTTGGATTTATACTGAAAACAATTATATCAATTGGCCACAAAGGGACTGCTAGTTTTGCATATGCCAGATCTTAATAAATAAATGCTGTTCAACTTCATTTGGGGAATTAAAACTTTATATACACAGTTAAATTTTTTCCCTGAATGGCCCACTGTGTTTTGTCATATTTTTAATCAAATAGTAAGCACACAGGCAAAAAGTGGAGGAAGATTATTTTAAATCAATTTTTTCTAATCAAAGGAATCCCAAAATAGTTATGTTATCAATTGCATCATCATTATTATTATTCATTATTATCTACTTTTGAGTCAGTAGAAATCCATGGTCACTTGTATTAAGTAGAAACCAAACAGAGCCCAAATGTTAGGTTATAAATTTCTCCTTCAGTAATCAACAGAAATTATCTCCATAAATAGTATTGATTCTGATAACTATTTTTGCCACTTTCTTGGATAGCTAAGCTTGTTCCTTGTATTATAGCTGCTAGTTCTCCTGAAGAACCACTAATTCAAAGGCCTTGAAATCCCCGAAAACCAATAAATGGAAATATAAACCAAAATAACCCTCAAATTACTGTTATAAGTCAGCCAATTTATTCCCAGTGTAATCTTTTCTTATCCCATAGCTACAATTGCTAGAGTATCCAGGCCTAGATTCCGTTAACACAAATGTACAAATTGAAATACCAAACCAAGAGTCATTTTTAAGGCTGGCAAAAAGGTATTCCTCCTGTTATTTCCTATTGGAAAGGTCTTTTTAATAACTTGACCTCTTTCTGTGATTTTTAACAGTACTATCAAATATATACGCTTTTCTCAAAGCTCAGCTGAATACTAATCTAATGTTAATGTTGTTATAAAGTAGAAAATGGTAAGCTTATCTTAAAACTCAAATTTGCAAATAAATTAATATGAAATACAACCAGGTTTCTCAAAGTGGAATGAATAAAACAATCCTTAGATTTTTCTATTATCCTGAGCACTATACATACTAACACCCCAGAATTAGAGATTATGGTTTTACTCTTTCATAACATTTACTATCATGTTTGAACATAAGAGAATAGAAGAGAAACTTTGGAAATGTTACTGCTTTAGAAAGAAAGCAAAGAGATGGACTACCATTTATGGTGGATTTGAATGCTAATCAACATTTGTGACCCAAAGTCAGTATGAAAAATATAAGTTACAGTCTGACAAGCTGATGGCTTTAACAAAATTAATGACCTACTTTTATACTTAAGCTTGTGATTATAAGATAACCGACCAGAGCTAATACTTGATATATAACACAAGTGACTGATCTCAACACACCCAATAATAGAAAAATGCAGAATATAGGCAGCAAAGAGTATGCAGGGCAAGACACATTATAAACTATTTAGTAGGTAAAACTAGTCTAGTTTATGCCAACCAGAGACCGATAATACATTGCACAACTTCACCTATATAAACCAATTAAAATTATGGCAATAGTTTTTATGGGTTAAGACTAAAAACAGACAACGAAAACTTCTTGCTTACTTTTTTTTTAATGGAATTTCAGGGCAAAATTTATTGAACCCAAATGAAGATAGTGACTCAAAAGTTTAATTTTTTTATTAACAATTCAGAAGCCTCTAACTTATAAAACCTAGTATAAACACCCATATTTCAATTAGTTTTTAATTAAGTGTTTAAAACAAGATTTTTTACTGAATACTCAGGAGTTATACTTCACACAGCGTTATCAGAATGACCCTGAAATGTCTCTACCTCAGTAACAATGGCAGTAACAAGCCTTCCTAACTGAACTTCTCAACGAGAAGGTAGGTGGCAGGCATCCTCTCTGGCTGTCCTCACCTGTTGCAGAATTGCTCCGAGGGAGTTCTTGTCTTTTTGATTGACACCATCTTTCTGCAGTCGAGCCAGCAGCTCCGGTTTCTTGTAGGCCTTCAGTGCCAGTAGGTGGATCACCCTGTCCCGATATGGCCGCTGAGAAACACTGCTGCTGCCATATGTCTTTCGAATCGTATTTGCAGGGTTCATGGGGGTTGACCTTTTCCTCTCAGGCACAGCATCTGAAATAACTTGAGGTGCTTTCCGAATTTGCACTCTTTTCCCTAAAGTCCAGTGGAAATGACATTGTTACACATTTGTGTGTATATATATAATGAGCATCTCAGTTTCCACAACTCTGAGTTAGGTACCTGTTCATTTCTGGAGGGAATAAAGACCACTACTTTATTTCAGATTTTACTTTAAAGACATGTGTAAACGGAAAGCATTCTAAATAAATGGCCTAAAATATGAATTAGAGGGAATCATTTATTGGAATAAATATGTATTATAGAAGTATTTTGGCCACTTAGCTACATATAGATAATAATTAGTGACACTCACCACAGCAACAGACCAGAAATTTTAAGGTTGTAGATATTTGATGCTCACCTGTGCTATTTACAGAACTTAAATCTGCATATTATATGCCATTTCTTTGGCAGATGTGAGTAAAGCAAACATGTGGAATGTGAGAAATAACCTGTCGTACCTCACTAAGAACACACCTTTGGCTGAGCTGGGGCACTACTTTAATAACTTCACAGATTTAAAAGCCACAAAGGGGGGAGTCAAGCATGTGGGATAAATACCCACAAGTGATATTCCTTTTCAACAGGCCATAACAAATTTTAAGAGTCAAAAATCAAAAATCAAAAACAGAACCAATCAACCAACCAACCAACCAAACTCCCAAACTCAGAGGGCCAGACAAGCAAGATCTCTCCTGTGTGGTGCTGAGACTACACAGGTGAGTGTGTTACAGGAATGGAAAATGGTAAAACGTAAAAAGGCAGCTTTCACACCATTCCCACACAGGCCAGTGCCATTCACATAATTAACTCAGTTTCTACTTAGAATTAATATAGACAAGTGTTTGGCAAAGTGGCTACTTCCAGAAAAATATTTTAGGCTGAAGTGACCTGAGAAGTCATCAGGCAGGTCACTGACAATGCCTAGGAACCACTCCTTGCTAAAGAAACAGAAATTAGACTGAAGCTGTGTGAGACCCTCATTTTATTATTTCTGAGGTAGAATCTGATAGCTCATTTAGTCTATTCTAAGCCCCTAACTCTATGCCCTCTGATTAAAGAGGGGAAAGAACCAGTAACGCCATACAATGTGGGGGGCAACTGCATTAGGTATAGGACTAGCAACTAGAAAAAACGCTTAAGTAAAAGCAGCCTCTTAGGTGCTGGTCTGGGGTGAAAATGACTTAATGGGGCAAGAGGTTTACTGAACAGTAATTCTGTCCATGCTGGGCTCCCCAGGCCTGGCCAGGGGGTGCTGTTTGGCACCATCCTAAAGGGGAAAGGGTGAATGATCTTTTATAGTCCTTTACTATCTGGACATAACTAATTTAAATATCAGATCAAAACATTGCACAACAAAGAACTCAATATTAATGGGACATTGCCCAATGATAAGAATAACTATTAAATTAAGGTACAATTAGAATTTTGGAGATCGATTTAGATCTGGTTTCTGTATTTTTCTTAATTTAGAGATAGCTAGTGTCAGATGGGCAGGGACCTAATTAGTTATCATGCACCAATTTATGTGTTGGGGGGCACTGTGCTAAGAGCTTTACACACAATTACGTCTCACAGTAACCTGATGAGGTGGGTGATGGTCCCATTTCACAGATAAGAAAACTGAAGCCTTCGATGGGATAAGCTCAAATGGAACAATACTCAGCATTCGGAAGGTTCTGTGATCAACATCCAAGTGTTCCTACTTGTACTTCTTGGTGGGAAAGGTTTTATGAACAAATGCCTAATATCTGTTCTTGTTTCATGTTAGGCTGCAAGCTCTGTTTAGGCAGGGCTGTGGCTGCTTTATCCATCAGCAGACCGTGAATCAGAATTTGATGATTAGCAAAGTGAAATGACTACAAAGTGTCTGGATAACAAAAAGAGAGCAAGTAGGTAGCAGAGGAGCTGGAATCAAAATGGCATGTGCTTTCCCATATTGCCAGACTTCCAGAACCTGAAGACACATTGAAATTCCTAATGTGGCAAATGCAAAACCTCCCAATGCACCATTTCTCAGTTGCAATAATGTTAACCCACAGTACTAGTCCTTGAACTTCTAATAGGGATTTGTGAAAAAATAAATAAAAAATAGGATCAGGGTCACAAAAGTTTACGAAATGCTATAAATTCTACACTCTCCTCCCCCTTGAAACCTGTTTAACTTATCCTTCCCCAAAGCAAGTTAACTGTGGAGCACACCCACCCCAACTCTCTGGGGAGGGGGATGGGCAAAGCATGTTTAGGTAAGCTCTCACACACCAGGACTGGTCATTTAGAATGAATTCAAGCCAGCAAGGAGGGAAAATAAAAATAAAAACAGAAACTGACAGTACTACCACTGTGTTCCGGGCGGCACTACCTCTTCTGTAGGTCTGACCCACCTTTGATCCTCAGTCTCAGGAGAACCCCTCCCTCCCTGAAGTAGGCACAGGGCAGGCCAATAACGGAGGCTCGCTTTTCCCTTAAGAGGGGTGTAAGTATTGACAAGAAATTAAGAGTCTGGTCAGGGATATGGCAGTTTTGGAGGCATATCTGGGACCTCATGCTAGGCTGTCGTCCATCAGTCCAAGAATCTACCCACAGCACATTCACTTTACCTTTACCTCATTTTTCTTTTCAACAGACAAGTCATGAAGAGTAACCCATTTCTTTCAAATACTGAAAGAACAATCCAGCCACACTGGGCTGCCGAGTTTTACACAAGGATCGCTTGCTCACTGGCTACCTATCAATTTGTGCCTATTTAACCAGGAAGGGGCCCTTTGATTAAGGTAAGAGAGCCTACAGATGAAGAAAACATCAGTGCTATAAGTAGTTATTAAAGAATTGGGATGCTAAAGAAAAAAAGAAAGGAAAAAGTAAAGCAGGAAGATGTCAGGTTCAAAGTGGGTAGAAAAAAATGCCTTTATTTTTATTTCTTACATGTGCCTCCGAAAAGCCCTTTTAATAAAGCCTGTGGGAGAACCTAATTCTCTTCCCAGACCCAACTGCTAATCAATTCCCTGGGCTCCAGACATAAACAGCAGCAGTGGGTCCGACAGGGCTGGGTAATCTGGGACTCTATCTAAACCGTTGTTTCATAACAAGGAGTCTACTTCTGGCTTCTCTATTTAGTTTGGGTAATCTGGAACTCTATCTAAACTGTTGTTTCATAACAAGGACTCTACTTCTAGCTTCTCCATTTAGTATGAGAGGGCAACAGTATTTATCTTCCATCTAATGGCTCTGAGTAAACAATCTGAAAGGAAGGTGTAAAACAGTCCATCAGAAAGAGAGCAGGGATTGCAGCCACTTCCTGCAGTTGTTTTTCTGTCCTGTGGAACCTGGCAACACCGACCCAAGGCTTTAAAAACACTGGTAGGGCCCTAATGGTGGTGTGACTCTGCCATGCTTAAATACATGATCCATTGAGTGGAATCCATCTCCACCATTTGGCATCTATGATCACTTTTCAAAAGGTTTACTATCAAAATGTATACACACAACAGTCACGAAATGTTAGAACTACAAAGAACCTTAGATGTTATCTAGTTCAAACACCCCTTATTTAATATTTGAGAAAATTAAGGTCCACAGATGTTAAATGATTTGTCGAAGGTCACTCAAACATGTACTGACTCATCAGAAATATGGAGGATGGGGCAGAAGTTGGGAAAATTGAGAACAGAATCTGAGGAATTAGATTGGTTGGGTTGCTTTGTATACCTAAATAAATATTAGCATGTATAAAACTTTACAGTTCAATAAAATTCCAGAAATTAGGTAGAAGTCAGTGAGTAGACTTAAGATACTGGAAAACTTAAAGCAGTCGTTGATTATTTTTAAATAAAGGGAAGGGTTATAACAAGACAGTGCTCACCTCTGATATAAATGCCATGACTAGAAGTGGAAATATTACTGACAAAATAATAATAATAATAATAATAATGTTTTCTAGGTTTAAGTCTCTCCTACTCCTCTCCAGGCAAAATAGGTTTGGGTTATTTTTCAGCCCACAAGAGGGTTGCAGAAGCTCATATTCCTGGGTGACGAGGCCAGCTGACCCCCAGGAGCACAATCTTCATCCTCTTAAACTGAGCCTGTGCCCTAATTCAACCATCAGAGGCCTGGCCTAGCATTAAGCCGGCGCAACCCACAGTGGGGCCAACATTATTCCCATCTGTCCTCTACCTAGGCTGACACTGTTGAAAGAAACCTTGTTCTGCAGGTCCTTCTAAGCTGGCATAGGGGAGCTTTTGGTATCATTTTACACGATATATTCAATTATGAATTAAGAGGTATCTCCTCTTAAGAAAATAACACAACTTGCACAACTTGTTAGTGAGGCCAAACCCTAATCATTTGCCGTGTGCTGATGCATAAATAGAGAGGTAATGCTGACCTGCGCCATGGGGTGATTGTGAGGTGGAGGTGAGTAAGCAACTACATGCTGAGTGCTAACCAGTGCCTTGAGCGCCATGGGCACTGAGCGCTGGCAATGTCAGTACTGAAGAGTGATTGACTGCATTTTAAAGAACAACCAGCCAGATAGTTTTGAGATACTGAAAAAAGCCAGAAGATATATACT
Source organism: Hipposideros armiger (assembly GCF_001890085.2). Lineage (NCBI taxonomy): Eukaryota > Metazoa > Chordata > Mammalia > Chiroptera > Hipposideridae > Hipposideros > Hipposideros armiger. Next base: position 725,821 of record NW_017731607.1, read on the forward strand.
GAGCTACCTAGAAGGAAAGAAACATGGTAAAGGGCTGACAATGGATGAAGATAAAAGAAAAAGATCAAAACATGCCATAACAAAGAGCAGTAAAAAAGGAAAAACAATCAACCGAAAAGTCTATCAGGATACTCGTCTTCTGCTCCCCTCTATTCAGAACTTTTCTTATGAGTAGCATGTCCTGTTAGGAATTTTGAGGTGAAGAATTAGAGGCAGTCAGAGGAAAGCAATAAAAATAAAGGGTTGGGATACAGGCCATATTAAGAAAAGCTAAAAGGAGCTAGGATTATTTGACCTAGAGAATAGAAGGCCGAGGAGGTTAATGACAAGATTTCAGACCAGAGCAAAACATGGTGCTGTGATGGCTGGGGCACCAAGGAAACAGCCCAGAGGAACAGGCCAGGCGGAGCACCTGGGCTGGCACCGATCACCGCAGGGCTCTGAGGTGGGAACACACGTGCAGGGAGGGCAGCCAGCTCTTCTGAAATGGAACAGGTGTAATGTGGTTCGGATTGAAATTTATAACCCCCAATTTTATGTGGTCACTCTCAAAAATGTATACACATCATGTATAGTGCCTATAAGAAACCCTGCAAATTCTAAAATTTCCGTACCATTAGGGGGTGTATGGCCTATGGGATTGTGGGTGTTGAAAAGTCTGTTGTGTAAGCTGCAAATGAACTGTTCCTGACCTTATCAAAACAAATAAAACACATGAACCTAGTGGACACCCAAGGATCATTCAGTGGAAAAGTACAGTAATCATTGCTGATTTTCAGGCTTTGGAATAAATCAAGGTAAGGTTTTACAGCTAGTTACACTGCGCGCGAACAAAATCATTTTGATGGCTTGAGTTTTCTCTTCCTTTGTAAAACACATCAATTCGTATCGCTGTTTATAAAATGGTGATATTAGAGTAAAAATAAAAAAGACTTTCAAAGCAATAGGGACATAAAATTCGTAGTCTGTATTTAAATTTAAGAATAGTGGATCTTATACATTTAAAATTTTTGAGATTTAGCCTACTAGCACAGAAAGTTAATTAGGTTACTTGTGAGGATAAAGGAGAAAGAAAGGAGGCTAGAAGTTACTGCCTTACTCAGCAGGAAAGGGGAAGGTGAAAAATCTCATTGCTGGTAACTTACTGGGAAAGGAACTGGGCCTCATGGGTAGAGATATCTGGGGAAGCCATGAATTGTTGTTCAACCAAACTAAATATATCAAAGCTAAGCACCAAGTCCCAGGAGCACTGGCTTTGTTCCAAGGAAATACTTATTAAAGACACCAGTGGAGCTTCTCAAGGCTGCATGTAATATAGCTGGGTCAGCAGTGGAGAAATGCAGAAGTAGAATCCTACCAAACCATGGAAAGATATTAACGGGTTTGGTTCTTCAAGGGACTGCTTTTGTGAGCATTTGTGTTGTCCACATTGATGTTCTTTTCATCATTTACTATTCAGTGACTTGTGTTATTAAACTGACCAAGGTCTCAAAGAGCTCATTCTCACTCTTGATAATTCTCTTTATTACTAATAAGCACTGTGAATCGACTCTTTAAAATTGTTGGGGTCACTACACATAAAGGAGAGACTCATCTTGCTGTTCTGGTCTTCCTTCCCTTCAGTCTAATGGATATTTGAGTGAATTGATGATAAACATGATGGGGCTGGGGCAGGCTCTTAATTGATGGATAGCCGAGGAAGAGGATCCATAAATGACACCCCAATCGAGGTACCGAGGAGCCATTACCTTAATGCTTTGCTACAAGCACATCTTACACTTTTGTAATAAAAATTCCCTGTTTGGAAAAATCCTCTGAAAACTTAAGCAAAAGCTGCAACAAGGAGGTTACTAACTCAAATCTTAATACGTTTTTTAAAAAAGTAACCCTACAAAAGTGCAAAACAAAAAACACGTCCACTGTTGAAATCACATCATCCAATGACAAAGAAAACACAGTACCAGAACCCAGTATTGTAACATAATAACACACAGCAACAGTGGATTCAGGATTTATGAAAGAAATGTTTTAAATCTGCTCTTCAATTAACCAGCAGTCTGAAAAAAACAAATGACTTTGACCATGTTATCCAAAATGTTCTGAAAACTAATTTCTGTGTTTTCATGAAATTAAATATTACCAGTATTTACCTACAGTGATCCTGTATTATTCCAATCAATGAATGGGAAGAAAGATATCTATACAAACCTACATATGGTCCACCGGGTTTGATAACTTTTGTGCTTCGGTTGCGAGATTCTTCTTCTGCCTGGGTCATTCGTTCTCGTGTCATCTGATACGAGTCGTTTGTTGCACACACTGTAATTTTATCTTGTATAAATCCCAGGCAATTGAGCTGGGAGGCTCCAGAGCTGTCAAATAAGATGGTGGCTTTATGAGAGATGCCCCTTACTTTGCACAATACAGGCAAGCAAGAATTGTATAATTCTAAAACCAGCAGCCCAAGTAACTTTGCAATCCTAAAATACCTAATATTAGTAATTTTTAAATGTAATGATTATTTAAAATATGAGTTTCTCTTCTTCATTTCATGTCACATTTGTTTCTATATTGTGAAGAGAATGGGTGAAGTGAGCTCTCAGAGACCAAATCCATGAAATTTTGATTAAAAAAAAAAAATCAGTATTTGTAGTGAAGACCAGAGTCCTGATGGGCAATATGGTTCTACTTTAATAGTCAACTATTTAAAAAAATTATCTACCACTGAAATGAGAAATGTTAAAAGTTTACTTTTAGTGGAACCATAATATGCATGTTTTAGAACTGACTAGATGAAACCGACCCATCACAATTCTTTTTGTTTTTAATAAGATACTAATTATAAAGCTAAATATTGCCAAACATTAAAGCTTACTTTATGGTTATTAGCCCAAATATCCTAAACATTTGTAGAGTTTATATTTATCACTTTGTTAATCTCTATATAAGATGACCTATTTATATAGCAAATATTGAAGTAAATACTGAACAAGGGATTTTGGCAGAAATATTTAAAACTTGAATATTAACTTTGGCCCAGAAAATGGTTCTGTTTCCAAGTATTATGCTAATATTAGGGGGTCATAGTAACATTATACTGGTAATTTGTGCAGGCCTGGGGGGAGCAAAGGAGAGTTTTTCAGTTAAGCCAAAGAGAGCCATAAAGGACAATTAAGAGATGAGGCTGAAAAGGGCATGCGAAGTACATTACACAGAGGTTTGGCGGTCATGGTATGGATTTTGGACTTGATGCCAAGAATAAGAGGCTGAAAATAGGGGAGAGAAAAGACCTCATTTGTACTGTAGAAAGATCAATCTGAATGAGAAACAGATCGGGAGGAAGTGGGCACAGGAGCAAAAGCAGGAAGCAGTGAGGAGGCTACTGAAGGATCACAGGCCAGAAGGGGTTGCTTGAATCAGGGCAGGGTGGTGTGAGTGCAGAACAGTAAAGGTTCCAGAGACGTGAGGAGGCAGGATTGACAGGATTTGGTCAGTGATTAGCCATAGAGGGAGGGGGAGGGTGGGGGAAGTTAAAGATCGTGCCCAGGTTACCTACCAGGTGTGTGGAGCTGCCATTTATTGAGACATTGGGGTAGGGTTGGAACAGAGAAAATGAGTTCAGTGTTGGACCTGGTGACTTGGAAGAAATGAGATGTCTCAGGAGGGAACCAAGTGTGCAGAACACTAATATTTAAAATAAGCAATAGGAAGACAAAAGGACCACAGAAGACTGAAAGGGCACAGCCAAAGAGGTACAAGGAAATCAGAAAAGCAGAGTCATGCAAGCCACTGGATAGAGTGCTTCAAGAATCAGAGTGGTCAACAGTGTGAAATGCTGGCTCCAAGTCCAGAATAATGAGACTCTAATCAGCATCCACTGGATTCAGGGGTAAGGAGGTCAGGGCCCCCTTGGGGGAACAGTTTCGGCAGAATGGGAGAGCTGAAGCCAGTGAGTGCTGAAGCCAGTGAGCGCAAAGGAGATTGTCTTTTTCTTTTCAAATAAGACTCCCCTGAGCATCTATGAATGCTGAAAAACCGATAAAAGGAGGGGAAGGAAGAAGGGAGGGAGGTTTAGCCTTCCAGGGAAGCGGGGTGGAGAAGGAAGAGGAGGAAGACAAGATTGCAGGAGAGCACAGAAAAGACTGCAGTATGAAGGTCTGGTGGCAGGAAGTCTGAATTTCAATATCTCCCCCTATTATTTACCAAATAATGTACATAGTAAGAACAAGCTGAACCTGTTGCCAGGATGAAGTTTTAGTTTACACAATTCAGTATCAAGAATCAGATCTTTACGTGCAAACTAAGTAAGAGTTAAACCCTGCAGGCAAGAAGGCACTAGAATTCTCCGCTAGTCACTTTTCAACTGAGTTATACTTTAACATATGCGCATAAACGGTCGCACAGTCTCTCTCTAACCTCACCCACAGTTTCCCACTCCTGAGTGGGCATTACTGTGCAGGGCTGTACACTCAAAACCATGTGTTTCTTACCAAGGCTGTGAATGGGCAATTTAAGAAATTTGTGAAAGGTAATTTTGACTCTGGGTTTTCTTTCATTTTACATATGAGAAAAGTGTGGCTTAAGGAGATTTAAAAAGAAAGGTAAGAAAGGAGACGAGTTAATATGTAATTTTTGGACATTGGTTGGGCCTTTAGTTTGAGCTTCACAGACACTGTTAAGACTAAAAAGGGGGCATAAGAAAGTCCCTGCCTTTGAGGCGCTTGTACAATTTCAGGAGAGGCTGGATCAATGGGAAAATAAAAATTAAATCGGAAAGGTGGGTGCAGATTATGAAAAGATTTGCTTGCCAGGTTGAGAACTGAGAGTTTGAGTGCTTTTGTTATTATAGTGGCAAATTTCAATTTATATCCATGCCATACCATTTTATAAAGCACCTTGGATCATTCTTTCATACTTGGATCATACTACTGCATTTGCTCCAATTTTCTCACAATAATGATTTCTTTTCTCTTGCTGCATCATTATTGTTTTCTTTACACGTGACTTTAAATCCTCCAAACATGCAAGGTAGAAATAAACACACAGGGTATTGGTGATGAAAGGGAGAAATCATATCACCTATGATGGTATGACTGGTTTTGAAGAGGGGTTTAAGTTTCTTAATAAAATTCCTAATGGGACATAGTTCAATTTAATATCAAAATGTTCTCACTATAATAAAACAGTTCTCTTAAAAACAAGCATTTCAGATGTTGGCACCGCCATTTGAAATGGGTGTGCTCTGTGGTGTGGAACGAACACTGGGCTGGGAGTTAGGAGAACTCAGTTCTCATTTTCAACCCAGTCACTAACTAACCAGCTATATAACTGTGAGTGAATCACCTGTGCAAAGAAGGGGTTGAACTACACAATTATCAAGAACCCTTATACTTGGTGATTCTATAGTTTATTATAATACTGTCCCATAGAACTTTCTGCAATGGTGAAATGATCTGTATCTGTGTTATCCACTCTGATAGCCATTAGCCACATGGCTCTTACGCCCGTAATGTGTGGTTAGTGTGAGTGCAGAACTGAATTTTTCATTTTATTTCATTTTTTTCAACTGAAATGTAAATAGCCACATGTGGCCAGTGGCTGTCACAGTGAATAGTGCAGAAAGGTCTATATAATCTAGAACACATGCAATTTATACCAAAAAATATAAGCTTGGGAGTGGGCAAAATTAACATATACTCAGGAAAATGGCAGATGAAGATAAAACAAAATGTTATTTGGTCACCTTAAATGGGAGGAGAAATTCAGAACTCTTTCAGTGATGTGTCTTATTTTATATCTTCCTGCACTTTCCTTTTGGCTTTCTCCCACGCAGGGGAGCGCTCCCACAGTTTCAAGTACAGCACAGCTAAGAGATAGGGATGGAGGGCCCGGCACTTTGGGCCAATATCATTGTTTCCTGGAGGTTGGGGGCTCTAAGGCCTTGTCTTTATCCACAGGCAGAACACACTCCCCCTACTCAAGGGGCCCATTCTTTAATCAGAAACAACCACCGCAAAGAAGAGTGAAACAAGTGGCGTATTGTTGACAGAGGATCTCGGTAGATAAGGGTTCCATGGTACCCTGGAATGAGGGTGTGTATTCTTGTCTTCCTCCCTCCTTTTTTTTTTAATCAGAAATGACTGCTATACTGGGGTTAATTTCTCATTTCCATTCTGCTGCAGAATAACGATTTAAAAAAAAATCTATCTTAAAACAAGGCTTGCAAAGGGAAGAAGGGGATACATAAGATATATACACACATACATATATTTTTTCTCCTTTACTCTTGAATGCAAGCCTTGAGTATGCAATAAAGTACTCTTATTTAAATGCAGTGAATAAAAAAGTTTAAATCCCCAAACTTCTCTTCAATTAAAATAAACAAACCACCTTTGATAGGTTAAAAAATCTGTACTTTAAAAAACCCTCGAGGGCAAGAACATTAAAATTTTGTGATTGTATCCCACAGTGACAAATATAATTTCTAGTGCATAGTAAGTGCTCAATATTTTCTCAAATAAATAAATGAGCTTTGCCATTCAGTTCAATAAATATTAACAAATGACTACTCTGTATTTCGTTTTTAATTTAAAAAACACTCAGTTTCCCTTCAGTGTACCTTGAAAAGCACTTACCTGGAGAGCCTTTGCTGGATGCAGTCAAAGCTGCCCTGAGGGTTGTCTTTACCCACGTTTGACAGATAGAAGTTAAATGTATGCACTTCATTGAGGGGATCATTTTTGGGAATTTTGACAAGCTAAAAGGAGGGAAAAAGAGAGAAGCACCTCAAATTATAAATTTTCCTAGAATGGTCTGATGACTGACAGACTGTTTTCCAAGTAACATTCATTTTATACCCAAGCTCTCTTGAGCATTTAAATTTATAGCACTGAAATTACCAAATCACCCGAGGGATCTAGCAAGCATGCCTATAACTCACCACGTTCTCATGTCTGTTTTCTACCGTTAAGTGTCATAATCACTTCTACTCAGTCCGTTTAAGAGGAAGCCTCTTCATTTCAAATGAGCAAATGATTACAGTTCACATGGAAGAGTTATTAGTGAATTGGCCAAAGAGCTCTTCCTATTTTCAGATACACAGGTTCTGTCTGGCTGACATGACTCCTCCTGAAGAGTTCCTAGATATTTAAATGTTCTCTGAGATAGAGTCCATATCCCAATCTTTTGCTCCTTATTGTATACACATTTCATTTTAATTCTTGCTTCGAGACATATGTGTGTGTGTGTGTGTGTGTGTGTGTGTGTGTGTGTGTGTGTGTAAAATAACTAGCAGCATAAGGTGAATGCTGTAATTATATTCACAACAGAAAGCAGTTGGGTGTTTCTCTCTGCCCTGTGATTCCCTGACTTCCCTCATGTTGACAGGACAGGCTTAGCAGCCTACAGAGATGATTCTGCAGAGCACTCCAAGGCCGAGCCACAGGTGACATGGAAACAGGCAGTTGTCCTCTATGCTCTTGCTCCAAGTCTGATTTCTCTACCAGATGGGAAACCCTGTCCGTGAGTGAAGGGACAGGGCTGCCTGTGCTAGATGAATGAGCCCCTGCACGGGGCACATTTTCCTGGCACGTGGTAGAGGCTCAGAAACGTCTGTGAACAAATGAACTGGAACCTCCTCACTGTCTTTCAACCTCTCCACCCTTTTCAGCTCCTGAGACCTTTCTTCCCTTGGGTATGCAAGGGCCACCATGGTGATAATTACAAAAAGGATAAGTTGGCATGAATGTAAAATATGAGATCCTGCTCTCCAGTCCCCAAATACAGAGTCTTGGTAATTTATTAGACAAATAGGGAAGGGAAAGTATTTTATAATTCTCATTCTTCTCCCACAAATCTGTCCTTTTCACGACTGGAAGATCAATAAGACTCAGAGCTAACTGGCTGCTGTGTGAGTGTGTATACACACACTCATACACGCATGAATGTGCTAGAAGGCATAATCGTGTACGACCTCTGCTTGGCCCTGTAGGACACCCTGCAACTCTGACTTGCTCATTTTAAAAAGCTCCTAACCTTTGACCTACAGAAATGAATTTGGAGCCACCAATTCCAACCCATACCCCACCCCTAAAAAAGTAAAGCCAGGTAATAAGGGAAATAATTTGCAGTGTCTAGCACATAGTAGACATGCAATAAATGTTTGCTGAAAGAATGAACAAGGAGAAGAAATAAGAAGTCAAAGACTCTCCTTTGAAAAGGAGATTCAAAAGACTCATGTAGAGCTTGAAAGGCCAAATTTCAACCAAAGATGTTGAATATTAGACAATAGCCCATAGAGCCTCTATCATCCATGAATTTGACTATCATTGGCTCCCTATTTTAAATTACTTCCAAGTCCTAGAGTAACAAGCTTCTACATTTGTTATCTACTCTATAAATTATATTTTTGGGGCCCTAAAGTTCTTTCTAAAATGCTGGAACTTTGTGAAGAAGTCTTAATTTATTCTGTCTGTAAGCATACATCAGGACAGCACCCCGCCCCACACACACACCCAAAGAATCACTTAGTCTAAAATGTCAGTGGGCCCAGGTTGAGAAACTATGAATTTCAAACTATGAAGTAGGTCAGTCCCTTAGAAGAGAAGTCAGAGAATCCTGACTTCACTGACTTCTGAAAATTAATAAAGTGGAGAGAAAAATGGTATCTTTAAAGAAATAAAAGTACCCATATTATTTCAAACGAAAAGGAGTAATTTTAACTCCTTTAACAAAGCCAACAAATAAACAAATGGATTAAGAGCAGTTATAAAAAAGTACTTCTTTTGGAATGCCTACTTTAGATATCCATTTTTAAAAAGGAGGTCTTGAAGAGTACTAATTACTTTGAATGAACTCAAAATGAGAAAGAATCACTTCACGATAAAGAAAGTGAATCTTTGTAGTGACAGTCTGAGAATTGTTCCCCTAGTAAGTTCCAAAAACTTCAATGGCAATAACAACGAGAAAAGACTAGATAGTTTTCAACTTAAAAAAAAAACAAAACAAAACAGAGTAACACTTATCTGAAGAGTGCTTGTAATCCCTGCCATTCCTCCTTATTCTTACATATACCACACATGTTAAGGTCAGTGACAAACAAGCTTTGTCCTCAGTTCTGTGCAAGAAAGGTAGTATGATGGAGAATGGCCGCAGGGCTTCTCAGCACTCTTCTACCCAGTCCCACTCTGTGGGTGGGAGTGTGAGCAATGTGGGGATGGTGGCAGAGGCAGGCATCGGGGCACGCCGTATTCATTTGGGAAACCAAATGCATATCATGCATATCATGGGGTTTTTTCCAGCTATGGAGCTGTGCTGGGGGGTGGAGGTTACGGAATGATGAGGGAATATGGTATTCTGAGTTGCTACATCACTTTTCCTCAGTTGTTTTCAGAACAACAGCAATGTGGATGGTATAGACTGACCTAATCTCGGGCTTTTCCTGTAAAAGGTCTGAGAGCAAGATTTCGCCAAACAATCTTTAAAGTCTTTAAAATTTCAAAAGCTTAAATGACATGGTCTATAGATATAGCGTATCTAATTTCCTGAAGATGGTACAAATTAGATACAAATTTTAATTGTATCCATATCTAAATATACTCTTAAGAATGAAATAGATGTACAAAGGAGCACTTACGTTTATAGCTGGTAAGTCTGCGTAACAGTTTGGCCCCATGGGCAATAAAGCAGGGGACTTAGTGGAAATAGCAGGCTGTGTATGACAATTAGGGCAGGTGGGGTGGGGTTTGGGGTGGGGGCTTCAGAACTAAGCCAAGGGGACCTCAGAGTGGAACAGAGCCTGTGGGGCTGCTGAAGGCCACAGCTAAGGTGGGATCTGAGACCTTGTCTAATCAAGGGTGATAAGTGAGCCATTTCAGAGATAGACTTCAGAGGAACTTGTGAATATTTATCATTCATCTCTTATATAGGAGCCTATTCTATAGATTGTCTAGATAATGAAATAGGAGTCAGTCTTTTCTTTTAGAATGGTTACAAAGCATTTTCTTGTAAACTGGCCTTTGAATTTACGGAATATGAAGAAGGGGAGATGAAATGAAATGACTGTTATTGGCAGGCTCTGGGGACTGGGCTAACCACCATGGGAAAAGAAATTCTGAGGTCTGATTTAGAAGCAAACTTGGAAGAGCATCCCTTTGTGTGATAGGAACTTCTCAATATTATTGTATTTTAAGCATTTCCCATAGGTCAGTGGGAATGTCTTTATATTTAGGAATCCATCATCTACTTGAAATTTTTAGCTAAATGCCTTAGGAGTGAACTATCATTTAAAAAGTATCAAAAACTATGATTCCAAACCACTTCTTATTCAAGATGAGGAATATAAAAATATACCACTATGTTCTGGGCAACTGGAAAAGTAGATTTTAATTTTCATTCCAAAAATGAGAGACTGAAAAATCAAAGATTTAGGACCACAATCCACAACCCTCCTCCCAAACTCCAGTCTGTCTTTGATAAAAAGCTATGAAGAAAAAGTTTCAGGAAACTTTCAGACATTTATAATTAACATAAACACTGTATACCAAGCTGTCTAAGTCAAAGCTTCTAATTATTCTGAGATACAGGCTCAGGCATGTGGCAATGGAGTACTGTCTGAAAGGTCATTTCAACATCAAGTCACGGACCTCCTATTTATATAAGGAAGTAGGGCAGAAATGCAGTGTGCACACTGCTGCCAGTTTCTTACATGGGTGTGCTGACATGGCTGAAAAGCCACTGGGACCTTCACTGCCGAGGTTTCTTACCTTAAGTCAAATACTTTCTGCTCAGTATTGGATTGAGGTACAAACTAGATTAAAAATAGAACCATCCAAGTTTTTTTTTTCTCCATTTATTTAAAATAAATGCTTTGTTCTTCTGTAGGTATTACAAATTATTTAAACTTACAGAAGCTTTTCTTTGACAGTAATTCTATGAATTTTAATACCCAATCTTTTCGGCTAAGGTCACCTTCAACACTTGATAAGATGCTCACAACCCAACAGTACCAGTTTGATAGGATAACTCTTGGTCCTCAATGCAGACCCATAGTGCTGACAGGTCTTTTGAGATCATCTAGTTGAAGTTCTTCATTTTATAGAATAGGAGCATAGAGAGGCTCAGTGACTTTTTCAAGGTTATGGCTGTATTTAAAATTGCAACCCTAGTACTCCTGATTCCCCTGACCCTGCTCCATGTTTGTCTAACACTTAGTACCTGTACTCCTTACGGATTATGTTTATTGTGTTTATCCCCGCTGACTAGAATATAGTCCTTGGAAGGATGGAGGCCTCTGTCTGGTTTGTTCCATGTATATATCACTAGCATCTTGAATAGCGTGTGGCACCAAAGTTATTCCATACATGTTTGTTGAATGAATGAAAAAATGTTGGTTACAGCCTGAGCCAGGACTAGAACTAAAGTGCCTGCTTTCTTTCTGCCAATATTTCCAGAGTACACTGAAAGTTTCCTTATATGAAAAAAAGGAGTTCTATCCTCAAATTTGGGAAATGCCAGGTTAAACAAAACGACTTTCTTTGCTATAGGTCCTTTCATACTGAATAGTAGTTTCCCAACTTGTATGACTTCAGAATCCACTTCCTCCATTCCTCTGATATCTCAGGAGACCAGTCTGTTTCTTAATATTATTTGACTAATATATGTATTATTTTACTATATGTAAACTATTTTCTTAGCTGAGACATAAAGGTTGCTACAAACACTTAAACATGAGCATTCTCTGTTATCCTTAAATCCTTTCCAGGCTCTTAATGATTCTGTGACTTCCTAACAATCTAGAAAACTCAGTTTAGCTCGAGAAATGTATTTGCATGTACTGTTCAGGTTCCAGGGTTTAGGGGCAGAATACATAATCTAGAATCAGAACAGAAAACAGAAACCTCAACCTGAAAGTCGCAAGTCCTATTTTTCAAACTAGAGCTGCAGTTATGACTTTAGGCCTAGCATTATGGGTTTAAGAAAGGAAAGAAAAAAGCCTCTCAGATCAGCCCAGATGTGGAAACCAATGTCGGGTAGGTGTGGGGGAGTAGTGAGGGCAGGGAGTCTTTCACTGTCAATAGAAAACGCTAAGTAGTATTAGAGAAATTGATAAGAGCTAAACATTCCTACTGACATGGAATGGCAGGGGGTGGAGAGGATCCCACACATGCTGGAAACATCTGAAATTTCCACATGATACTTTACTGCAGAGATTAGTGCAAAATGCTAAATATACCTAGCACAAAAAATACTGGCAGTTATCCAAAAAATTCAGGCTGTGTAGCAATTGATACGTATAATTCAGGACAAAATAAGTCCATATACTTCCTTGCATTTTTCCTCTTTAGCAAGATGTATATTAAGGAAAAAAAAGTAAAGGAGAATAGCTTTCCTTATTATTCTTCACATAATTTCTTTAGATCCAGTATTAGAATTTCTTTAAAAGTTCTCGATGTAATGGTAGAGTAGGCCAATACTGAGCTTTCTTAGTTCTGTTACTTCCATGGGCTATGATGGTCTTATTAGAAAAATCATTTCTGAAAATTGCATTCTCGTTCCTAATGTATTCTTTCGAAGTTATGGCCATACTGGGGAAACCACTGATGCCAACATTTCAAAACTAATTTTAATTGGTTACAAATATGCAATAACATCTATGGAAGTAAACTGCTAATTTTTAAAAGTCAAATATACCCAAGGTGCTATATAACTGAAACTATAAAAAAAAAAAGCCTTGTTTTGGATCTCTTAGTATAAAATCAAAATCAGTATTCTAAATATTGGTGTGTCCAGTAAGATGACGTTGATTGATGCATTTGTTCACTTAATTCATTTATAACATAAATATTAACTGAGTGACTACTGTGTCAGGTGCACTGTTCCAGTTTCTGTGGCACATTAATAAATAACACTGACAAAGATTCCTGCCATTGTGGCACATATGTGTAGAAATCCAGGAGTGGGATGACGGTGGCTTGAACCAGGAGATGGGGACCCGGTGGAGAGATTTGGGATATATTTTGCAGGTAGAGAGAGGCAGCAGGATTCCTATTGAATATGAGTAATGAAAGAGGGAATTCAAGGATGTCACCAATGCGTTTTCCCCTAAAAGACGGTGTGTGTGTGTGTGTGTGTGTGTGTGTGTGTGTGTGTAATCTTGAATATGATGATGAGTACCTTAATGTAACTGAATCCATACTAGCTAAGTGCACTGAAGTACAAATGACCAATGCTGGTTTCACCAGCTAAAAAGGGGCTTCAAAGTGAGTTTTGTTATGACTCATTCTGCAGCTTCATGGCTAAAAATTATTTAGAAAAGACCAGGTGGCTGGGTATAGCTGATTGGTAACTGAGTATTTCCAGGAAAAAAGGGGAGATGACAGTTATTGGCAGGGGAAAGATGCAAATAGCAGATAATAGAGATACTGTATCAGAGAAAAGATATTACAAACTATGGAGCATGAAAGTAATAGAAAATCTGTATTTAAAAATGACTGCAAAACTGATATAAATGCCAAAGTAGCTTTTAGAAGAAAAATGAGAGCCACGAGAGAATCTGAGAAGTTTATTCAAACTTCATGGCTAAACTACGTCCTTTCTCTGACAGCTAAAATTAAAACCTCCCATAGAGTTGTATAACTCTTTTAATAAAACTGCTTTTCATTTTCATTTTATTAACCAGTCCCTTCTAAAATGTAAGTATATGCCATAGAATCAATATTTATAAAGAAAAGAATTCACATCTATCCCTAAATCTGCCCACCATCCCACACTGTCTACCACCCAGTCAATAGATCACCATTCATTTAGTTATTGATGTTACTGGCATCCTGGGAAGTTGACCTTGGCTATTCTCTCACACCACTGAACACCCCTCAACATCCAGATAATCACAAGCCCTACTGCTTTTATTTCCTACATTATCTCTCAAATGCATGTCCTCATCTCCCTCATTTGCTTTGGCTCAATAACACCTGTTGCTTGGACACCTTGTCTTTTGGCCTCCACTTTTGCCTGTTCTCAACCCGATCCTCTAATCATTCAGCTGCCAAAACTAGTCTCATAAAATGCTAGTCTGACCATGTCAGTCCCGAGAGTTACTTATTTCCACATGGCTCCCTCCTACATATCTACCATACAGTCTAAGCTCCCCAATAGGACAGGATGGTTCCTTGGCAATAGACCTGGGCCTCACTCTGCACTTGTATTTGATGTTTCCACTTTCTGTCTTGGCTGGTGCTCATTTGGCCTTTATTTAAGACATCTCAGGAGCCCTTCCCTCAGGGAGCCTCTCCTTCCCCAGAGGTGGGTTTATAAAGCCCTCCTCAGGGCTCCCACAGCCTCTTGGGCCCACTTCTACTGCTGCCTGCACTCACTGCATACCAAGTACCTGGTTACATGTCTTCCTCCCCACCAGGCTTTGAGTTCTTCGGGGGCAAGGGCCATGGTCTTATTTTCACACATATCTGGAACACAGTAAATATTTACTGTATGTATCTGAAGAAATTTGGGACTAGATTCAGTTCACTCAGAAGTTGTTTTATGCTAAGGATGCTGAAAAATTAGAGATGTATCTGAAATAAATCACTTAAGAGTCCATGGAAAACCAGGTCTCCCCAGAGGAGGCCAAAATAAATAACAAAATGAAAGGAGAAAAAATAATCCCACACAGCTGCTTGCCGTGTGGTACAAACATCAGGATGAGATCGTTTCTGACCTCTCTTGTGCTATGTTTAGCCCCAAAACTTAGGCCAAGTGGCTTCTTGGGTTTCTAGAACTTTAATTCATAAGTTTTTCTTTTTAAAAAGCATCTTCATCTTTATTAAACATCACAGAATGCTCTGGCCTCACCAAATTCCACTTGAAAATATGATCCAGCATCTTTAAAACCACTTTGTATTTTAAAGGATTTAGGGAGACCACACTAAATAATTCTAAATTTAGTAATTCTCCTGGTCAAGCAGGAAGCAGAATTTTGTTTTAAAAATGATTTGTTTCTCAGAAACAAAGCCCAAACCTGAATTCTACAAGGAAAAAAAATCTTCAATATGTATGTCAATTTCCAAATTCATTGCTAATCTTGTCTTTTTCTTACTCTCTTGGAGTCTCGAAAAAAGCTTTCTGTATTATGCCAGGAGGAACTGCTGGCGAAACAAGGGTGGGAATAGAATTCATGCATGGCAGTCAGCAACAGTTGTTTAAGTCTAGGAGAGAGACTGGTATTTGACAAATGTGAATCCTCAAAATTAAGTTGCTAAAAGTGAACCAGGCCCTAGATTTTGCAAAACACATGGTTTCACCCAAACCCAATCAATGTTACCATAAAAATTTGTAAATTCAATAACATAAATATTTAAGTCTGAAGACTATTTCCATATAGATTTAGAAGTATATTCAACTCTTCTTGTTTTTCAACATCAATAATATGAAACCTTTTTTTAAGCTACATAATAACATTTTCAAAATAAATCTTATGGGGAAACCCAGAATATATTACAAATAGAGTCAGAGATGCCTTGGTTGAGGAAAGGGATGACGAGTGACTGACTGGGACTGAGGAGGCAGTCCACTGTGGTAATATCACAGAATCCCCAGACTCTGGGGACCAAAGATAGAAAACCAGGGCTCTATGCTAAGGAAAGAGAAACAGCCACAAGATGGACAGTATCTGGGGAATATAATTTGATTAATTAAATTTTGGTCACATCTTAAATGACAAATACAAAAGATCGTGTACAAAATATGAGCTCATGTGCCTTTTAAAAAATGCTAATTAATGCCAGATACTTGAAAGATATCAAAGATAGGAAATGGTGTCCTGCTGCCTTGTTCTCTTTCCTTTTTAAAATGCTTTCTTTATTATTGGATCCCTTTGTACTTCCAGTTCAAAGTTGGGTCTCCCTCAATGGTTTGAGAAGGAAAAAGTGAGAGTTCTTGTCCACAGGTGAAAAGGGAACAGCGCAAACAGAACACATCTAGTGTGCTAGAGCATAGGCTCTGCAGCAAACTGCCTGCCCGCTTTCCAACTCTGGCTCCAGAATCGATTATCTGTGTTACTTTGGGCAAGTAACTTGACCTCTTTAATCCTCAGTGTCCTCGTCAGTATGATGTGGATAATGATACTACCTCATATGGTTGTTGTGAAGTTTTAAAAAGATAGCCCATTTAAGGTACTTGGCACATTGTCTGGCATGTAGTATGTGTCCAAAAATGTTTGCTCCGATGATGTGAAGACAATGCTAGGGAGCTCCCACTCTGATTTCGGCCTCTTTGATTCAAACACATACATGCCTTCCTTCCTCAACATAAGGATGAGTCTGATGTTAAAGTAATTTTCAAATGATGAAGGACTGGCAGTAAGTGCCCTGTGGGTAATCAAAAGTTGACAATACTTATTTTGAATCCTTGAATACTTATTTTTGAAAGCTTTACAAAAGTAAGGGGTTAGAAACCTTCAAGGTCAAAACTTAAGTGCTAGCATAAATAGAAGCCAAAAAAGCTATCTGGGAAAATCAACAACCAAAAGACTAACAATAATATTTCTAATTGTTCCAAACTCAAAGTACAGAGAGATAAGATACAAGAATAAATCAGTCACAACAGGTGCCCGTGGAAAGCTGAAAAATTACAGATGCCTGCTGCTACTCTAGAAGGGTAGCAAACACGGCTTCCCAAGTGCCCTATCCATAAAAAACTATGCTGCCGTCAGAGCCCCAGAGAGCCCCAGATACTAGCTACAACACAACAAAGAAATAAAGAAATAGAATTAAGGGTTCTCATGGGAACCACAACTTTGTGACTTTAAAGCATTCAATCTTCATAAATACAAACAATATTTTAAAGTTTGTGGGGTTTTTCTTCTGTGTCAAACCCTACAATATTTTAATTTTTATAGATCTCTTTCCTGAAAATACATTTCTGAGGTAAGATTCATTTCATAAAATTTATTTCTATTCAGTTTTCACTTGCTAATTCCCTTTAAGACTATAAAGGAAATAAAACTATTTCTGATTTTACATGTATAAGGTTGTTGATGTACACAGTGTACCAAGAACTAAATTAGAAACTGCAGTTCTGATTCCTAAAAGACTTGGCTGACCTGACGCAAATAAAAGGGCCTATCAAGTCTCTCAGATCAATTAATTAATGACTGTAAGAAATATAAAACTAAAAAGATTCATTTTTAAGCATAGTATGCTTGGGCTGTTAGCAAAGCCATCAAACTTACTAGTATGTCTTCAAATAGAGAAAAAGATTTGTTGGCAAAGAAGGGCAATGATTTACATTTTAAGCAACTAAGGTAACTACTGCATTTGGATAATTCACATCACAAAACATTTGCTTGATTTCTTTTAGATAGTTATTGCATTCTGTTACCAGGCAGAACCACACACACCAGGGTTCCTCCAGAATAATGAAACTGTAGAGGTAGCAAAATATTTTATCCTCTTGCCAATACCACTTTATTGCCCCATAAAAAAAGGTATCTATATCACTAGGCTTCATGAGAAGTTTGTAATGTTCTTGTATCTAAAGATGAGAAGGAAGACAGGTATCTAAAGATGAGAGTGGAAACTTACAAGCACTAAATTATTAGGATCATCAACAATGACAAAGAGAAATGGCAAAATAGCAAAATATGTGAAAAGTTAGAAAAATAATTATTTTTAAAAACATTGAGAAATAGAGTAATCATTTCAAAGAAAGTCCATGAATTACTAAAATAAAAACTTCTCCCCATTATAGTGGAATTAACAAGTAAAGAAATGAAAAATTCAGATCCACTCCTAGCAATATCCGATGGAGACAGCAAGATATTTGTCAGTACTTCATATTGTAGTATCTTATCCATGCCAGATATTATCAAACAAATCACACTGTCAGTTTTTAAACATTATCAAATGATTAATTTTGAAATTAAAAGAAAACAGGTATTCAGTATTGGCCAGGGGAAATGCCTCATGAAAGACACTTGAAAACAGCTATGGAAATAGCAGCAGTAGCTTTCTGAGGGTGGGGCTGAAGGTAAGGGTGGCAGTCAGGTGGGCAACTGGGACAGTTATCAATAACTTTAAAAGCATTCATACTTTCCGACCTCATTATTCCACATCTAGGAATCTAGCCTGAAGAAATAATTAGAAATGGGAATAAAGATTTACACACAAGGATATTCTTCATACCATTAGTGTTATATAGAAATTATATAAGTAATAGGAGATGGCTAAACAAATGCTAGAGTATCCATAAAATGTATTGTTAGGTAGCTATTTAAAAGGAACTTTTCTATTTAATCGCATAGGAAAATTCTCATGATATATGTTAAATGAAAAGGGCAGGATATTTAAAAAGCAGTAAATACACTATGAATGCAACTTTTTAAAAGGTATGTGTGAATATGAAAAATAGACTAGAAGAAATCCAACACGAACTGTTTTTTGCTGTTAGGGACATTTATTATTCATCTTTATTCTTGTATGTGCTTTTCACAACTCTCAAACGTGCTCTGATTTGTTTTTCTATCAGAAAAACAATAAAGTCTGCTTTAAAAAATAATTAGAATTTATCACTGACATTTGCCCTTCATGACTTAATCACCTTAAATATTTTTGAAAAAAATTATACATATATATATATTTACAGAATCAGAAGTTGTGAAATGCTATAAAACTATCTAAAATTAATCCTAATTCATAATTATCTTATTTGTCAAATTCTCTGAGGAAGGAACAGAACACTATCTTCCTTACAAAACAAAACAAAACAAAACAAAATAAATACCAAACATCCCTAGTACAAAGTTTTTCTTTAAAGCCAAACAGAAAACTCTCAAACAGCTATGGGAATATAAGTCAGTATCATCTTACTGTTTAGTGGAAATAGAACACCCTCAAGTACCCTTCCTTCCTTCCTAACCTGTGAAGATGGACTTTAATGAATTGCCAACACAATTAGATTAAGAGAAAACTAAAAGGCATTCAGTCCTTAGAAAGAATTTCTTAGTGATTAGTAGAGTAGTAATACATTCATCCATACAGGCTATGCCTTGTATTCTCACTCTAAAATAAGATATCCCAAATATAACTGAGTGATTATTAAACACGAAGCCTTTTAAGTATCATAAAAGACTGCCCTTTTCCTATGGCTGCTTTAGTACCAACACGGGCCAATCAGTTCTCTATGGCATTTTGAGTTTTATTACCTGAAGCTCCCTAAGAACCTTATCTTTTTAAATTCAGCTACTACTTTTCATTCCCATAATCTGTCCTTTCTAGACCCGACCCATCCCCAGGACACTTCACAATACCACTGCTCCCAAATGTCAACTGTTAGAAAGGAAAGTGGCCTCCCCTCCCACGCCATTGATAACACCAGCAACTCTGCCTGTACGTTCCTTCTGCTTGGGAGAAAGATCGCAGATGGGGAGAAAACTTTCTTTCTCCACTGATAGGTGACAAAGCAACTTTATAAAGTAGTTGACTAGCAAGATATTTAGCTGGTGTCTAGCTATAGATAACTTCTAAGACCTGCTTTCTCTATTTTCCTTGTCACCCTATTTTTTAAACCTTGCATATGCAGCCTTTCTCCTGGATTCTTTACATACTTAAATTTGGCATCTCAAAAAATTTCTTTTATGTAATTAGAACAATTAGGAAATATAGATTAACAAATATATAGATGTATTTATAGTGTATCACTAAATCATCATTTACGACATTTTGGTATATAGCATTTCATATTTTCTTTGTGGATTTATATTTGTGTTATTTATTTTTAAATCAGTATAATGGCTTTCAATATACAGGTTTTTACCTTGCTTAAATTTATTTCCTAGGTATTTTTATTCTTTTTGATACAACTGAAATCGGACTGTTTCCTTAATTTCTTTTTCTGATAGTTCATTATTAGTGTGCAGAAACACAAATGATTTTTGTGTATTAATTTTGTATCCTGCAACTTTACTGAATTCATTTATTAGTTCTAACAGTTTTTGATGGATGGAGTCTTTAGCGTTTTCTATATATAATATCAGTTCATCTGCAAGTAGTGACAGTTTCACTTCTTCCTTTCCAATTTGAATGCCTTTTATTTCTTTTTCTTGTATGATTGCTCTGGCTAGGACTTCCAAAAGTATGCTGAATAAAAGTGGCAAGAGTGCGCATCCTTGTCTTGTTCCTGATCTTAATGGAAAGGCTTTCAGCTTTTCACTGTTGAGTATGATGTTAGCTGTGGGTTTGTCATATAAATGGCCTTAATTATGTTGAAGAGTATTCGGTCTATACCTTGTTCAGTTTTTATCATAAATGGATGTTGAATTTTGTCTAATGCTTTTTCTGCATCTATTGAGATGATCATATGATATTTATCCTTCATTTTGTTAATGCAGTATATCACTATTTTGCAGATGTTAAAAACCATCTTGTATCCCTGGAATAAATCCCACTTCATCATGATGTATGCTCCGTTCACTGTATTGCTGAATTTGGTTTGCTAATATTTTGTTGAAGATTTTTGCATCTATGTTCATCAGGGATATTGGCTTATCTTTTCTTGTGGCACACTTGTCTGGTTTTAGTATCAGGGTAATTCTGGCCTCATAAAATGAGTTTAGAAGAGTTCAAGCCTCTTGTATTTTTTGGAAGAGCTTGAGGCAGAATGGCATTAATTCTTCTTTGAATGCTTGGTAGAATTCACCAATGAAGTCATCGGGCTATAAACTTGTTTACTGGGAGGTTTTTGATTTGTTGGGAGGTTTTTTAATTACTGATTCAATGTTGGTAGGTGGTATGTTTCTAGGAATTTATAGATTTCTTCTAGCTCATCCAATTTGTTAGTATACAATTGTTCACAGTAGTCACTTATGATCCTTTGTATTTCTGTGATATCAGTTGGAACATGTCTTTGATTTCTGGTTTTATTTGAGTCTTCTCTCTTTTTTTTTCCCTTGGTGAATCTAGCTAATGGTTTGTCAATTTTGTTTATCCTTTCAAAAAACCAGCTCTGTTGGGGCCGGCGAGTGGCTCAGTAGGTTAAGAGCTCGCTCAAGAGTGCGAACTCTGAACAACAGCGGTTCGAGTCCTGGAGCTGAGCTGCAACAGGTGGCAGGATGGCTCAGCTTAAAAAAAAAAACAAAAAAAAAACACCCAGCTCTTGGTTTCATTCATTTTTCTTTTCTACAGTCTTTTTAGTTTCTATTTCATTTATTTGTTCTCTAAGCTTTGTTATTTCCTTCCTTCTACGAATTTTGGGCTTCATTTGTTCATTTTTTAGTTCCTTCATGTATAAAGTTAGGTTGTTTACTAAAGACATATTTTGTTTCTTGAGGTAGGCATTTATCACTATTAGCTGCCCTCTTAGACCTGCCTTTGCTGCATCCCATAAATTTTGGCATGTTATATTTACATAATCATTTGTACCTGCTAAGGGGCTAATATCCAAAATATATACAGGACTCATACAATTCTTAGCAATAAAACCAAATAATCCAATTTAAAAATGGCCACAGGATCTGAAAAGGCATTTTTCTAAAGACATACAGATGGCCAACTGGTACATGAAAGCATTTTCTACACCATTAATCATCAGGAAAATGAAAATCAAAACCACAATGAGATATTACCTCGCACCTGTTAAAATGGCTATCATCAAAAGGACAAGAAATAACAAGTTTTGGCAAGAATGTGGAGAAAAGGGAAACTTTGTGCACTGTTGGTGAGAATGTAAATTGGTGCAGCCACTATGGAAAACAGAATGGAGATTCCTCACAAAATTAAAAATAGAACTACCATATAATCTATCAATTCCACTTCTGGGTATTATTCAAAGGAAATGAAAGCACTAATTTGAAAACAATCTGCACCCCTATATTCACTGCAGCATTTCTTTTTTAACAATAGCCAAGGTATGGAAACCTAAATGTCCCTCTGTAGATGAATAGGTAAAGGACCATTAATAGATCTTGAGGGCATTATGCTAAGTGAAATAAATCAGAGAAAGAGAAGTATTACATGATCTCTCTTTTATGTGGTATCTATATATGTACATCATTCTCATCAGTGTACAACCATTTTGCTATTTCTCCCATTTTAAAAGAAACTTCTCTTCATTCTGCCTTCCCACTATTGGGCCAGCGATTTTTAAACAGACCGCCTTACTGAAGAAATCTTATAAGTTCTTATAGTTTTTAACCTGGTATACTTGGACTGTCTGCAGATACTGGCACATTTGCCCCCACTTATCTATTATCCATAGCTTTGATTTCATTTCCTTTTCATGACATTACTGACCATTCTCAGAACAATGTTAAACTATGGAGATGATAAGTGAGCAGGTGTATTTTGCTGCTAACATGTATAAGGATATTTCTATTGTCTTATCACTAAGTATGGTAACTGGCTATTAGTTTGGCAAAGATATTTTTCGTCATGTTAAGGAAGAATTCTTCCTACTCCCCACTTACCTAAATTTTAAATACTGATTTTTTATCAAATGCCTTTGTGGCATCTATTGAAACATGTTCTGGTTTTTCTCATTTAAACCCATGAAGATGACAGATTATATTTAAAGTTAATCATAATGAGAACAAACTCTAATTTATGTAATATTTTTTTCTACAAAATACGGTGTGATAGTTATGAAGCTTGACGACTTAATGAACACCTGTAAACTCACTGTCCAACTTAAGAAACAGAACATCAGCAATAATATATCTACCCATCTGCTTCTCTCCTACCCCTTCTGCCTGCCTGTCTCTATCAGAGGGAACAACTATTCTAATTTTTGTGACTATCATTGTTTTGGTTATTTTTAATGCTTTTTTCACATGTGTGTATACACACACTATATTGTTTGATTCTGCCTGTTATTATACTATATAAAAATGAGTGTCATATCACATGCAGTCGTCTACCTACTTAAAGTTTTCACTGCCATGTTGTACAGCGGTCTAAATCGCTGCCTTTTGCTGTTGTGTCCTTTCCCACTGAGTCAGCACGCCACAGTTTATCTCTATTAGCCTGCCATTGTTCTCAACTAGTGTGAACAAAATTTGGCAAAAGGAGCTTCAAATTCCCTAAATGTCAGTAACTTAAAGTACCAACACTCAAAGGTGTTCACAAGTAAATAAGTATTCTTGACAGTTGAAAAAAGCAATCTTTAAATATAGCTTCATACCAGAATTACACCTGTAAAGACACATTTTTTTCTTTTCACTGCTGGACTTCCAAGTATAATTAAATCCTATAAAATGTTCTTTGGAGCTCCTTCTTGAAAATCCTTTTGTTCCAAATCCCTAAATGCCAATGCCTCCTAGACAGCTCCATCCTGATAGAATGAGGTACAGCATATTATCTGGACACCTCATGTACAGCAAGTCCTAAACCAAACACACCCCATTTCTCCTGCCTTAATCTGTTCTGTCATCTATTTCAGATCTTGAATAATGGCCTCAGCATCCAACCAAATGCTCACTATCAATGTGGAGCCATCCTTGACTCCTCCCTTTCCTTCCTTCCCATGAATAAGGAATAACTGAGGCCAGGTAGCTACTGGATAAGCACGGTAAAATGCAAGCATGACTACATGACTCCCTGGCTAAACATTTTTAAATACATAGATGATAATCTCCTGAAGTGTTTTTCAAATCACAGATTCTGACCCTTGGAAGGTCATGGCATTAATTTAGTGGATTGTGACCAGGATTCCTTTAAAATGAAATAGAATAGAAAATATTAAGAGTACCCTGATGGGGATAAATTTTGTGCTGTGAAACTCATTTGAAGAAACAAAATAAAATGTTTTTTCTTATTATGAATTGTTTCTAAATGTGTTTGAAAGCATCTACTGTATCTACTCCCTATTGGGGAGGTCAGAGGTCCCTTTAAGAAAATGATGGTAGTTAAGAACCTTCTCCTGAGAAAAGAATGTCCATATACCTAAACATATGATATTTTTATCTTTTTTTTTTTTTTATCGTAGTGAACCCAGATTTCTGGACCTCATCATAGACCCCCAGGGAGATTTTATAGATAAGAAGCACTGATCTCCAAGGTGAAATTCAAATTCCTTAAAAGGTGGGAACATTTGCCACACCTGTTTAACCACTTTGCTGATGCTGAATTATAGGCCTGAAAAGCATTTTTCTCCTTTGATCTGCCAACTCCTGGTAATCCTTGAAACCTCAGCTCAAACATTACTTCTTCTCTGAGACCTTCCTGACCATCCTTCCCTTTGCTAGTTGGGGAGGTGCTCAACAAATATTTATGTGAATGTGAGAATGAATAAAATGCTCACTGAACATTTATTATAGGCAGGTGGATCCGTGTAGTAAAGAGAACAGGCTCTGGAATCTGATGCCTAGATTTGAGTGCAGGCTCTTTCCTTCACTCACTAATTGCGTGAACTGCAATAAGTAATTTTACTTCACAGCCATAGTCTGCACATCAGCAAAAAAGGAGTATCTGCTTTATAGCATTCCTGTGAGGATTAAATGAGAAGAATAAATGTAAAGTGCTTATATAGGGATCTTAGCATAAAGTATTTAATAAATTTTAGCTGTAATTATTGAAAAATAATTAGAATCTATATACAAAATAATAGAATAGGTTAATTGTGCATTTATGCTAAATATAGTACAAATTATAAGGCCAGAGTTTTGAAAATTCCTAGCCTGATAAAGGCGCACTCATTAGCTTCGAAGCAAGACTGTGGGTGGGCTTTTTAAGTCTTTAAGTCAGTAAAACTCTTTTCTTCTAACTTTGTTTCCAAAACAGGTTACACTTTTGCAAGTTAAGGTTTTTAGCCTAAAAACAAATTTGAGGACATTTTAATTCCATACTCTTGTTTCTTCACCAAGTTTAAATCACAATTCAAGAATGGTTATAAAAATATACCTTCCCTGTAAATTCTCCAGGTTATCTAACATATTGGGCTAACAAGCAAGCTAGTCAAGAGTGGGGTCAGGAAATAAAACTTTTGAAAAGATTCTATTTTGGTGAGGTCTTACTGCAGAACATAGGAACTCTCTAAGTACTTCCCCTGCATTGCTGTATGTAGTTTATTGAATCTAAGATGCCAGTAATCACAAGACTATTCACGATTCTATGTACCACTGCCTAATATAAAATGCTGACAAGCTATGACATAATACTAAGATGTCACGGATGAGATGCATTCCAATTTCAAAGACGTACAATGTTAAAACGGAAACACACCTTGAAATCAATGACATATAGCATTTTTGTGTGGGTGTATTAAATACTGTTTGAAACAAGATCTAGGCTTGGACATATTCTGTTAAATTGTTTTTCCTGCTTTAAATTTTTACTTTTCTTTTGAAGAAAGCTCTTATAAAGCTCATCTTGTGTGCCTAGGATAGGGCCTTACATATAGCAAGAGGTCAAAGGATATTTAAATAATGTTCATGGTTCAAATTTAGGGTTGGTTTAGCTATAAGAAGCACAGGTGTTACGGAATGATAAAGTATTATTTTCCAAGCTTAAATAAGTGAGTGATATGAAAGTGACAATGTGTGTAACATAAACGACTCAATTTCACAAGTTTGTTTTGGGTGGGAAACAAAAAAGCAAAACCATCAGTGGTGGATTTTATTGACAAATAGATGATGTCAGTTAGGAACAACAGCTGGTATTTCAAGGTCCTATTTACCTCTGTCTATACATTGTCTACTGCAGTGCCTGGTACACAGTGAGTATTCATAAGTGCTTACTGAATGAAGACGGTACGTTTAGCTCATTGCTAAGAATGCAATTGATGGTATTTGTGGCAGCTTCAGATTTCAATCATAGTTCCGATCCCACTTTCCAAAGTGACCAGTTTGGTGAAGGACAGAGCAGGACGATTTTGCCTTCAACTCCTGTTCCTGATCATGTTTCGGGAGGCCTGTCCTCATGCTGGAGCCTGTGTGAGGCTGTGGTCAGCGCGTACTTTGAGCCAGTTTTCTCAGGCACCACAAACACAGAAAGTCACTCTGCCATCCTCCACCATTCTGCACTCTTCCAGGGCAAGGGGTGGGCTGGGTCCCCTTTGTGTCAACTGGTGCCTACAATGGTACCTGGCCAGTGTGAAGACACGGATGGTGACTTTAGCTCACTGCCCTCCTTATTTGGAAACCACCCCTCCGCAGCTAGTTCTTAACCAAAAAGAAAAAGAGGGCAGACGTGAGGGCAACATAAAATATAGAAGTTGGTCGATTTAAATAGCTTCAAACTATGATTCAATTACTATTTGAGAAAATATGAGTTTCAAGAATGTCAGCCTATTCCTCTGGCCAAATATGAGATTTTATATATATATATATATATATATATATATATATATATATATATATAAATAATTACATGTTATATATTATACATAAAATTATAATATATAATATAATCTTTGCTACATGTCAAAGTTAAATATTTTTTTCAAATTAGGTCATTTACTTTTGTATTAATCCCTTGTAAATTAATATGTGGTTAGAGTCATGATTCAATGCAAATATTAAAATGGTATCTATCCATGTCAACCACTGTAATAGTAAAACATGAAAACAGAACTACCATTACAAAAGGATATAATTTAACATCTTTCTAGTATTAATTACACTCAGAGCTGAGTGTATAAAGGTAGCTGTTAGTCAGGAACCTTTGAGCAGACTGGCTAAACACAACTGTTGGCAATACCAGCGGGCTAGCCAACCCAGAAACAGCAGGGAAAGCAGGCGGAGTGCAGGCATATCATCTGAGAAGGAATGGCAGTGTTGGGGATTTATTTTTATCTCTGCTGCTGTTTCAAGCCGATAGTTATCTTTGCTTCCCAGGTATCAAGCAGGTTAGAGAAGGGTAGTCTGCAGGAAGCATTTGCAGGTGGGCTGAAAGTGCCTACTAATTTCAAATACCATATAATTTAGTTTTTCAGGTCCAATCTTCTCCCCAGCCCTCCAAAAGAAAATAAATAATTTTTAAAAATTTCTGAATGCTGTGCGAAATTTGGAAGTTAAAAAAAAGAGAGAGAGAGAGAAGGAAAATCCAACCTCTGGTTCTTTAGATCTAATGACTCCACTGCATGAGTTTTATAGCACTGTTCAGGCCTTTAAAGTTAGCATTTAAATGCTGATTAAGTCTTCAAGTCACTGTGCCTTTTAGGAAGACATACATTTAAAACTTGTTTGGCTGGCTAGTCCTTGTTTATTCTTGGAAAAGTGTGTGACTCGGTATTTTACAGGAGACACTCTGTAGAACTTAAAGAAAATATTTTCTATTTTCAGTCCTTTTCATAAAAATAATTTCTAAATGATATATGCAAAACCAACTTCTATTTTCTCAAGCCTCTGGGATTGCTGAGTCTGAAGCAAGCAATTAAATTACAAAGAATTTTGGAATGACAGTCTTGTAACAAGTACTGAGTTAATACTGGTGTCTGGAATCCCATTTACTGTGAGAAAGTTAACACTGCTTCTCAGTGTCCTGGGTTAATCAGTCCCTGACTTCGAGTCCCTGGGGCTGCAGGCAAGTCCACTCTGCAAAGCCACCACACACCAGAGATGTGGCCCTTATTTGCTGGAGGAAACCTTGCCATTTCAGATTTTATCTGAATTATAAACATACCACAGATCTACCTTTTTGTGTATGTGTGCGTACACGGTTTTAACAGGCCTTCTGGAGTTTTACATACCTATCACCAGGATATAATATTTTACATCTCAAGAAACCTCTGTTTAAAGCGCTCATTCATTCCAATCAGAAATACGCATAGAAGCCTTGATCCTGACAGTCCTGTTTCCACAGAAGTTCCCAGTGGAGCATTCTCGATTAAGTCCTACATTATTAATTCTTTTCTGAGTATTAGTCTGATTGTGTTTGGCAGGCTCCCAGTGCCCTGAAGGCGGATCCCATGTCTTACCCATTCCTGTATCTTTGTACACTAAGCACTTAGCGAAGTATCTGGCGCTAGTAAGGGCTGAAAGAAATGTGCAATAAATAAGAAACTTGCGGAATAAACCTATTAGCACATCTATTGATTAGATACCTGTTTATAGTTTACTGTGAAAAAGTTATTTTAGTAGATAACTGCATCAGCAACAACTGCCATGACTTGAAAATACTGAGCTAACCTGCTTTGAGCACCTCTCCTTTTAACGCTGTGCAGTAATAGTGCGGAGGACTTTCCCCTGGCGGTGGTGTGGAGACCTAGAGTGTAGTTTACAGCTGAGTCCAATCACTATGGCTTTAGACAAGAAACTTTCAAAACATAAAAATACAGGGTTTAGTTTTTAAAACTTCATTGGAACACACTTTTTGATAAAATTTTCACCTGCCACATATTCATTATCCAGTTAAAATATAAGAGAAAGAACTAGTATTTTGATGTGTATAAAGCTTCCCTGACAATGAAGATGTGGCTTTTGGAAACCAGGCGCATTAGACCAGTACATCTCTCTGTTGTAACTTGAACACTTCAGTACTGTAGCCCACGTGACTCTTACCAGCTACCTTTTCTGTTCAATTAGAATGGCCTATAGAAATGGAAAATCTAGAAAACCTTCAGTCAGGAGTAGCTTAGGGATAGATTACAACTGTGAGGATAACTGGTTGACCCATACTCTTCAAAACCAGCAAGGCATTTTTGGCTGATTTATGCAGCTCCTGATATTCATGAGTTTAGAAATCACAATCAACTGCTCCTATTGATATTCCCTCCTCTTTCTGAATCCTTTTATAAAATGCCACCATTACCATTCAATTTCCGGAGCACCCTCTTCCACTAAGGCAAAGGGATAAAATGAATTGTTAAGGATACAATTTACATTTTTTATGCTATAAAAGCTGCTGCCCAACTGCGATGATAAAAATCCAGGTAATTAATGATTCTCAGATTTTTTTTTTTTTACTCTTTAACAGCATACTGCTATACTTTGTTTAATGTTCCAGCCTGCATTTATTTAGAAGAAAATTTCAACCTATGAGAACATGTTCAGGCACAAAAGTAAATATGCTTAAAAGCTAACCTGCCAAGGCCCAAATTCTGACCTTCTAAAGACATTACTGAGGGGGAAAAATCCTGTAATTAGTAACAAGGAACAGCATAACCATGCAGTGCTTAGCATCAGGGAAATGGGATATAATTTTAACACTAAATGTTTACTTTTAAAATGATATTTAAACAATACTTCGGTTATACTTCAAATATGTCTACATATGACATTAGCATGATAATTATATATTTCCAATCACATTTGATGTAAAACTGTAAATCTGTTAAGATTTGCCAAATCCTTTCTAGGAAAACTTTCAAAGTTTTTGAAACACTGTATTAAAAGACAACTAAAATTCTCAGTAAGAAAAAGTGTCTTTTGTGGAAAATCTAAATTGAAACCTTCCATTTTAAAGTCCTAAACATTTTCCACATAGGAAAACTTTGTAAGCATACTCCTTCAGGGTTTCTAAAGCAATCAGCACCGGCAATGTTAAATGATCACTGCTCTCGAGAAAAACAGAGAAGCATTGTACAGAAGACCCTCACATTTGGGTCTCTGCATATTCCCTGTGGGCTGTGCCAACCCACTCTCTCCCTTGTAATGACTCTTTGTTTTTACTAAGTCCCAAAGGGCTGGTGAGAGAGAGCTCGGCAAAGGGGGGAGGGGTGGATGGAATGCAGCTGCAGGCTCTGAAACAATGCTGAGTCCATATATTTTGTTCCCAGTTAGAATAATAAAAAAGGGACTGCGGTGGGGGTGGGGGTCAAGGAGACAGAACCCAGAGTAAGCAAGGTGGGGCCAAGTATTCCATAGCCCTCAGTTGCAGCTTCCTTCCCACCAGCCCCTCCACCTTCTTGTCTACTATCCAACAACAATGCATTTGCGTTAAAAAGCTTATCTGTTAAAATTGAAACACCCATTAAGATTTAAAGAAGCTATCAGTCATTTATATTTAAGTTACTTTTAACAGTGAACTATACTCGGGCAAGGATGGAGTAGGAAGAGAATGGAGCTTGCAAAGATAAACTGGGGAAGCTTGGACACCTGAGACAGGAAAGCTTGGGGGAAGTAGGTAGGAGAATTCAGAAAAGGATGTCCACAGTCTCAAATATAAATTGCCTGCTTTACAATGGTGCCCGTGGCCTGGGGGACATTGGCATGCCAGAGAAAACCATATTCCTTTTAAGACTGCTAAAAGCGGCATGTGTCTGAACCAAGCGTTTGAAAGCCTGCACAGGTTGGTTCCTCATTATTCAGTCTAACCTGGTGCCTCCTAAGAACCCCTCAGAAAATGTCCTTCACTTGCATTGGCCTGGTCTCCACGTATCAACTGGGAGAAAGAGAGAATTTAAGGGGAAGAAGCAGAGTCCCAACAAGGTGCCAGCTGCTGGTGAGGGAAAAGCAGCTCAAACCTTACTCTCCTCTCCTAGGTCTTACCCTCTCCTCCCAGACAACCCTTTACTGACTCCATGGAGCCCTCCAGGGCTCAGGGACTTAGGCCTGCCGCCTCTGGAACATCCCTTCAGATATTATTGCCATTAACATTTCCCAGAAAACTCAAGAAGCCTTGAGTGAACAACTGAAACTAATACCTTGCACAGAGTCAGCATGAGCTAAAAAGGCTACCCAAATAGCTGTAAAAAAAATTTTAGGAGAATGCTTATTTCAATTAGGATCCCACTCATGAACACTCAGTAACTGGGGAAGAAAAAAAAGGACTTCGTAAAGATATCATGTAGAAAAGCTCTGACATCCACACACAAACATCTCCTTCAAGTGAGTACTACACAGATTTAAAAGTACTCCTAGTTGGTATTGAAGGATAATAATTAATCACTTTTTTGGAATGTTTTCAAGTTACAAAGTTTAGAAGGGCTGTATTTATTTACATTGAATTTTTGCATTTTGTGACATGATGCAAAGTCACAAGTATGTAGCTCTATAGTAAGGACAAGTATAATCTTCACCCTCAGTTTATCTTTATAGTTTTAAAATCCATTTACAGATATTCCAACTCTTCATACTATAACCAGCACATAGAGACAAATTCAGAAATGAATATTAATTTCAGTGAAGGAGTGAGTCTATTTATTAATATTAATAGTAATAATTAAATAATACTGACATTACTGTAAAGCTTGTCATCTTTCATAAACACAAAATTCACAGGTGCATTTTATTCGGAATTATCATTTATTATGTTTTTAAATGCAGCAATAAAATAGACATAACATTTTATTTATTCTGTGTACTGGAAACTCAATTTTCTGTTTATACATTTCATTGCCTAGTATGTACAATCTAAGAAATTAAGTCAACAGCTTGCAAAAGTTTAATAGAAACAACAATCACATAATTATAACTTTCCTGAAATTAAGAATTCCTTGTGACTTAATTGTGGTAAACAAAACATATTCTCATAGTACTTTGATCTATGTTATACTTCAATAAAAAGATTAAAAAACGTAATTTCCCATGATTTGGAAAAAAGGACTCTGAAGTATATCTGAATTATTTTTTAAATAAATCAAGAAGAGAATTCAAGTGTCTTAAAAGTGTCAGAAATTTATGTTTAGTCACCAAGTTCACAAAATGAGTGACAGTATATTAAGAGGCACAAATGAAAACAAATTTAAGAATTAAATATGTGTGTAAGAAAAATAGATTTTCTTGCTAAATCAATAAGAGTACTCACCCCTTGGAGACCTTGGAACTGAATTGAAGGTCGAAAAGGAATTACATTCTATTAAAAGAAACATAAGAAACAAACAGGTCAAACTTGGTTACTGTGAGACAGAATTAAATGTTTAAACTTAAATCTGTGCATTTGGTCATTGCTATATTCTGTATCTTTTCATTATATACTTAGGTTTACATGTCATTATATTAAGATGCCTTGATGAATAGTATCGCACTATTGACATTTCTCTGAATCACTCAATCAGAAGTATCTTTTGGCAGTATAGCTAATCAAGTTTTTGAAAATGACCGACATGGATATGGCAAAAAATGATTAGTATACTAATTTGACTTTACATTGAAAAAACATACTCTTGTTTAGTTTTTCATGTTTTTTAAAAGGGGTGGGGACAGGTAAGAGATAATTGCAAGAACTTGCAAAACTCTTAACAGGATGCTCGAAATGTAAAATTAAATAAATATTTAAAACTTAAAGAAATATAAAATTAAAGTATTTGAGAATGAACTGTGGTTTCCATTTTCTCACATTTTACCAAAGATTAATTTTTAGTTGAGGGTCAAAATTTTTTTCACAAGATTCTCACCAGGAGGATATTATTTCTAGAACAGTGTTTTGTTTTATTATGCGCTCGCATAGCTTTAATAATATTTTATCATAGATTTATATATTTAGAAGAAAACCTGTAATTGTAAATATCTACCGTAGTCTCAGGCATGGCTTCCTCCATCCAAATCGCTATCAGAAATTCATGGAGAAATCAGATTTGGGTAACAATTAATAATAACACATCAGCCTGTAAAATATCTTTCACATCCTTATATCCAAATCCAATGTGGAAAAACAAACAGTGGTTTCTGGTCTCATCTCTACCTCCAATAAAAACACAGAGGTAGGCACCCCTGTGCCTCTCCGTCCCTTCAGCTCCATCCATCCCTTCAGTCACTGCACATGACCTACTATCCTACTTCCAGTTACTTCCCAAAACTCTGCAGATTTAAAGCTTTATTAATCAGGATTACAATTAGCTGAAGAGAAATAAGGAAAGGAAGAGAACGTCTCTAAAAGAGATCATCTGAATATAAAATCATGTGGTAGCTCAAACCATTCTGTTATTTATTTATATAAATGGATCAACATCCTTTTGGAGAAAACACAATAGACACAATTATCATTGTTCTACTACCCTAAAATGATCATTTTAACTTCAGACTTATCAGCAAACTCAAAGTACTCCTAACAAACTCATTCTTGATGTGGGAGAAGTGGGTTTTTAAAAAAGGGAAGACAGTATAATATTAAGAAAACTCTGCAAACCAGGAAAATTGTAAGTTTGAATATAATTCAATAGATAACGTTTTGTTTTATTTTTTCCTGAAGCTTCAGTAAGGTTTTGTTATCCAGCATGAGAAGCAGAAACGCACAATCATACATTAGTTTTAAGAAAGGACGCATTATATTAGCATCTAAGTGAGGGTGCTTGGGAACATTCCCATATTTCTCACATAAGATAGGATTTGAGGAATCTAATTAATTATAAAAAGCAATGTAATTATGTGAACAAACACAAATTAAAAAGACAAATTGAACCTGACATTGTATTTAAAATGCATGGAGACATGAAATACATACTGATAATGCGTATCTCAAAAAAAAGGGGAGGACAGAAAGGTAATCCTTGAAATTTTAAAATAATTTTTAGTAGGGATTCATTCTAATTCATGGCATTTTATGAAAATATAAAATATAGATTACTGCTAACTTGCATTTCCTGAGAGCGTGAAAACCCCACCCATTGCTAAACCTTGCTGAGGTAATGGCAGTA
>NW_017731607.1:759381-799119 GCF_001890085.2 Hipposideros armiger
GTGGGGTGGGAGGGTGTTCCTGCTCCTGTGGAAGCAAGGTGGCCCTATGATTTGGGTAACAGGTCCAGGCTCCAGATTTCACACCTCCTGGCTCTTCCTTCAAATCACCAACACTGAACATCTCAGAGGCTCCTTACACTTTCCTCCCTCACTCCGCGAAACCCAGAAGCTGTCTTCAGCTCCACAACAGAATTTGAAATTCTCTATCAAGTTCATTAATTCTTCTTGGTCAAACAAATGCTAACTTTTCTCAATTTTCAAATTGCTCACTTGTCCACTGGCTATCACCACTCCCTTTCCACTCAGCAACACCAGCCCTCCTAGCTCTTGAATCATGCCTTTCATTTCAAAAGCTAGTGCCCGTCCCTTTCCCCTTTCTAGATCCACTCCCTTCTGGAGGCTCGTCTTGCCTGTTTGGTGATGACGCTGCAACTCTTCTCTTCCTCACACTACACTTCTCCACAACCTGCCACTTAATGCTGCCTAAAACGTTCTGCATTAGAACCTCTCAATGGCAGCAAAACTGGCAAACACTAAGCCACCCCACCCCCCAAACCGGCACTTCTTTCCTACTTTTCTGGCAAAGGTACTTCTCTGTTTGCTTCTCTGGGCTTATAACCTTAAATGTAACTTATAGCCTCTTCTCCTCCCACCCCTACCATATTCTGTTAGCCAATTACAGGCCACTAGAATCACAGAATTCTGAATCCAGAGATAATATACTTAATGTCCTCCCTATGGACAATGCGTCCCATTAATAACCAAGCAGACAGCAGAATCCAGGACTCACTCCTATTTTGTCATGCTGTTTCTTCTACTACCTGTGTGCTCCACACACATCTGCTATGAGAGATTCAAGAATGTGGGGGCCTAATCCTTCATTCTAGAGAGTTCACATTTTAGTGGGGAACATTAGAGAATAATTAAATACTAGCCTAAGTACTACCGGGAGGTGCGGTAAGAACCCTCAAAAAGGAAAGAAGAGTATGGGTTAGAAGAGATACTAGAAAAGCCAAAAGAGTACTATGGAAAAGATGGATTTTGGGTAGCTATTTAGAAAAGGCAATCTCCAGGGGGCGAGAGTACCCTGAACAAAAAGAAAGACAGGAATGGGTTATCATGTGGGCAGAGGGCAGGTCTCAGAGCTTGCTGAGTTCTTTCACAATTGAAAGACGACGACACAAAGGATAAGAACTGGACATGGAGATCTCTGCTTAATCTTTCCTTGACCTCAAAATTTGTCTTCAGTTTTAGCTTCTATCCACTATAGAATAAATAAGACAGCAATTTAAATTTCAGGCCTTGAGGATTTCAAAAGGTTTATCACCCTGTGAAATAACCCTACCCTAATCCCCTTCCATTAGCAACTCAGGGAGGGCATTTAAGTTTTGACTTTTAAGTGATAAAACATTTGGAGGCTCTCCTACTTTTGAGAATAAGAAAGTGAGCTGCTGAAAGAAGTGTTTCAGGGAAAGCAGCTCGTTTAGTCCTGTATAAGAAAGGTGGAGAGAGGCATGGGCTGGGGCTAGGGAAAAGGTTTTGAGATCAGCTCCAGGGGATGCTTTATTTAGAAATAAATATCACTCTGATGATAAAGGCTGAAATTCAATTAGTATGATTTCATCTGAAGCCAACAGGAGTTGGTGGAAATGAGCAGACATTCCTAAGGAAGAATGATAAAATGTGCTGCAAGCATGACTATCACACCCCAAAGAAAAACAAGCAAAGGTAGCCCGGGGGCTCCCAATCATCATTTCTGGCCATCAGCCCCCCCCCAACCCCCATCCCCTCAAATTAAGCTCTGAGTCTCGACTCTGAAAGCCCCTGGCCTATTTCAGACCCCTATCACTAAGCACCTACATAAAGGCCTTCCTCCCTTCAATTCCTTCCAAATGCTGCTCATCATTCAAAGAGCCAGCAGCAGCTCTCAGACACCTCTTCTGGCATGTTACACAGCCTGCAGTGGGGTTCATCAAAGCAAAGCAAACTCCTCCACACAGAAAACAGACCCTCCATCTACAGGACCAACCAATTCATTTTCCACTTCCTCCCAACTGTGGCTCAGCCATGTTAACCTTTGTTTGCTTGTTTGTTTTGGAAACATTCTCTTTTCTATTTCTACCATCTTCCTGTTTCTTCAACCTGTCATACCTTCCCAAACACATTTTGCCAATCCATTCTAATCATTTACTTAACATTCAAGTTTCATTTCCTCAGCTAGGTCTTCCTTTGGATAAATGAGGAATCAAAGACTGTGTGTTTAAGGACGCAAGGCAGGTAAATGTGAGAGACAAGGTAAAGCAACTAGGATGGTGAGAACCTGGAGAAGGAACGCCCAACCTCGGAAAGATTCAAATTTTAAAATGTTAAACCTTTTTCAGGCCAAACAACACAACTGCCACCATTTTGCTAATTCTGAACTATGCCCACTTGGAGTTAACTCCTGTTATTAAAGCTATTGTTTTTCCAGATGCCTGTGTCTGCAATTCTACCACATTGGGGTGTATTTTTTCATAGGTTGCTTTACTCCTAGTTGTTATGATATAGAAAAGTCTAACACATATTTAACTTACAAGTATTTACCTATATTATGCTCAGCTAAAGTATTATAAAATGATTTGGCCATGTTCTCTTTATATATGTGGTACACACTATGTACATTATATACTTTACAGATTACTGTGTTGTATAGACAAAACAGTACAACTATGATTTACATCAATTTAGGAACTTTGAAGAGTAATTTTTACTTTATCCAGTTTTTGCCTCATCACCTGAATTTAGAACCTAACCTTATATGCTTCTAGTTTTACCTGTATTGCTCGATTTCTCAACAAAAATGGTAAATTTTGTTTACATAGTTTTGTAATGCACAGAGCATTTTTATACTTATTGTCTCAAGTGAGCCCCCTAAAACCAGTCAGTCCTGGGTAGTAGGAAGGCATCATTAGCACCCATTTCAGAGGGAGATAAACGGGTCTCCAGTAGGTAAAGTGTGTTGGTCAGGATCGCCACGCTATTGATTAGCAGAGCTGGACCTCAAATCCAGCCAGCTGGATCCCAAATACAGAATCCTCTCCTTCTCTTGCCTCTGTAGCAGGTTACCTCCTAGGGCTGAACATTTAAAAGTCCTTAAATGCTCATTCAGTTCTTCTGGCCGTTTGTTTCCAAGGAAAATGAATTTCATACAATTGATACAATTTCCAAAATTCAGTTTCTGATGAAAAATATTTTGTTTTTGCTATAAAAACCATGCATAATAAAGGAACGTATATAAATATTGGTGTTAGCATTTTTCTTTTAAAAAACAAACAATAAAACCCTCATCTATGGAATAGTTGTGGGTGCTTATCCAAACAGGACAAACTAAGATCACTGTTATTGAAAAACTCCTTTAAGATGTCTGACAACCTAGAAGAGAACAATACTAAGAGGACCTTAAGTGCTTTATTGATTTTAATCCCAATTTTAGATAAGATGTTACTAGGTTATAGTTCTTGAATTTTTTTTTAAAATGCCAACAGGAGAGAGCTAGAACTCTATACCACTTATTATGTATCTGACCACTGTATTAATGGGATAGCTACCAGGCATAATAGGTTCTTCAAGTCAATACTATGTTAAGCAAATGTCTCAAGCATGTTCAGGTTTTCATCTAAATGTTTTTAAGCCTAAATTTCATTGCACAAACATGACCTGAACTCATTATATATTTTTAAAATGCAATTCAATTTTAAAAGACAATGTAATTATAGGTGGCCAAATACTACATGGCATGTTTTAAAATAATATTTAACTTACTAAGTATACTCCCATTACAAATGAGTTTCAATAGCGCTTCAGCTTTTGATTTTCAGCTTTAACTAAAAATTTGCACCAAGTAGGTCTTTTAAAAATCAAATACCTCTAGGGTTTAATTGAATAGTAGTTGAACTATACTCTAAATAAGACTGTGTGGTTTGGTATCTTCATCCAGCCCAGAAACAATACAGGTTGGACTGGCTAGGCCTAGGGAAAGTCCCATTGAGAAATGCTTCACCAACTTGATAAAGGTGATGGTTTGCAGTCAAAAGGCTCTGGTAAACTCAGTCCTTTCACTGTTGTTAGAGCTCCTAGAATTAACTCTCTACATCTCATAAGAAATGGGGGGCATTCTTAAGCACAGAATAAAAGTGTAAGCAATATGAAAATGCTCAAAAGTTTGGTTATATTCTTGACATCTGCCATTACAAGTCAATGCTACTGCAACACAAACTGCTCTATGACCAAAGAAATCTATGCACATTACCGCATTTCCCCATGTATAAGACGCACCCTTTTTCGAAAACTTTGGGGTCTAAAAACTGGGTCCATCTTATACAGTGGTTGTAGTTTTTTTTTACTTGCATTTCCTGCAAGTGATGAGGAGTTGTATGAATTTTATGATGAATAAAACTTGAGTTCAATAACTTTATGTAATATCTTTTTCAAATTTTGAGCCCCAAAATTAAGGTGCATCCTATACATGGGGAAATACAGTATTTCCTGGGGCCATTCCTCACAATATATCAGGACTATAAAAGCAATATCTAATTTACTAATTAATATTAATTTTACTAAGTAACATTAGTTTCTGACATGATTCTATTAGAGTTGGAGAGAAAGAAAAGTTCAGGTTTACTTGAAGTTGAATAAAGTTACTTATCCTATAAAAGTTATAACCATCTCTTGATTATTTACCTATTGCTTATCCATGTAGACAAAATCAAATTTATGGTTACCTTTACTCCACTGGTTTTTGTGAATATACAAACATAAGAAATAGCATTCTGGGCCTAGAAAAGAGTGATTTCTCTAAGAAATATTAAAGAGTTCCTTCTAACTTTATTCCCTAAGGTTAGAGAGGTACTTGAAATACCTTATGCTCCCCTTCTGAACCCATCACGGAGCTTTGACTTAACTCAAAGTTAACTCTTGAATTATTACTGAATTACTTAAAGAATTCTTGAATTATTTAAAATCAACCAAAAGGTACTTATTAAATACTTGATATTTATCTGAATACCTAAGCTGTGTTATAAATTATGATAAAGTAGTGTCCCCCTCCCCCAAAAAAATTCCAAAGTCAAATATAATTTTGGAACTTTGTCAAAACCAGAAAACTTTCTATAAGTGGTGGTAGGTCAGGTGACTGCTTTAAGTGAAATTGTTTTAAGAAATAATTAATTATAACTAATTGGTTACTATTGGGTTGTTGGAAAAGTCATGACACATTTTTGCAACGAAAAACATAGAAAAAATACGTCA
Source organism: Hipposideros armiger (assembly GCF_001890085.2). NCBI lineage: Eukaryota > Metazoa > Chordata > Mammalia > Chiroptera > Hipposideridae > Hipposideros > Hipposideros armiger. The sequence goes on from NW_017731607.1 coordinate 764,668, forward strand.
TGCCTTTTCCGACAACCCAATATTTATTGAGTGCTTAAAATGTGTCAGGCACTATAATGATTTTTACTATCACCTCTGGGAATTCTCAGAACACCCTTGTGGAGTAGATACTATTACTTCCACTTCTCAGGTAAATCCTACAAGTTACCTATGTTACATAGCTAATAAGTGACCTGGGACTACAACCCTGGCCTGTCTCACTTTAAGAACTGTGTTCTTACCCACCACTTTATACAGCCAGCCCCTTCTTAACAATAGTTACATAAAATGTGAAACATTTGAAAGCTAGAGAATTAAGAACTGATAAGAATCGGGAGCTTTTTTGGGGTCACTTTTTTCTGGTTTTACACTATAACTTAAAACAGGCACTTGAATTTGTTTTCACTTGTACAAGTAAATAGTGGAGTGTTTATGACTTCCCCTGGGGTACAATTTGTTTATGATAGATTATCATTCTTTCCTAAGGTACTATGCCATTTTAATAACTCTTAGTTATAACTTTTTAAATTAAAAAGCCATTTTATTCTGTTCTTTAAAACATCTCCTGATAGAGAGACTCAAGGACTACCTAATAATTATATTTTAGCCACTGTAATACACATAATCTAGGCAGGGAAATAGGAGGAAGAAAGAAAATTGGAGCTAAAGCAGGAAATAGCACAGGAAATCAGACTGTTGATCCTGAAGAAATCAAATATACTCAGCTCTTGTCATAAGCTGGTGATATGTTTATGACGACAGCATGAAAGTGAAATGTAGAGATAATCCAAAGCTGCCTTAATAAAGGGTGTCTCCTTCATTGCCACCAATCTTTTATAAGATCCCCAACCCCCCAACCCCCCAAAAAAGTCCTTAAGCTTCACAAAATCTAGTAATTTGCTTTGTGAGTCCATCCAACCTTACCTGTAGGAGAAACTCCTTCTCTGCAGATTTGGAAGAACCAGATTAAGGAGCACGTGGAATAAAGAATAATTTCTTTCTAGCCATTACAGCATAGAAAAGAGTGAAATATAAAAGGGGCTGCCAAAACAGTAGTGAGAAGACGTAAAAAACCTAATCTATTTAATACAATCATTGTTTTGATAGCTTCTGGCAAACCATAGCTACCTGATGCAGGCCAAACTTTTAAAAAATATTATTGTTTTAAATCTTACCATTTCAAATAGCTCTTAAAGGAACATGGAAGGCAAAAATCTAAACTGAACAACCAGCTAAAAAGTTAATTACTGTTCATACCAACAATACTTGAAGCATAATATCCCATCATTTTTTTCAAGAGAGCATAATTTGAGCTTTCTAAATGTATACGCTTACATGGCAAATCTGACTATAAATGTAAATGAAGGTTTATTCCTTGGGATCATAATCTCTAGAGCAGAAGTGTAAGGAGAAGCGGTAGAGTAAAATAAGCTTGGATTGAAAGGTGGAAATTAATTTTAAAATACTAGAAATTGATAAAATGAAGCATCAAAAACACTTTTACTAAGGGAGCAATTAGGAAGCTTGAAACCAGGAAACTACATGATTATACTTAATGTTTTAAAAAGCTCACTCTGGCTGCTGTGTGGAGAATGAATTATGGGAGAAGAGTGAAAGCTTGGAGGCTAGCTGGAAGTCCGTAGGGGTGGTCCTGAAGACAGATAATGGTGGCTTTTTTTTTTAGATACCTATTAAACTTTGATAAGGGAGATAAGGTGTTGGAAATAAATGGAGTTGGAGGAAGGTCAGAGCTGGAGATATATATTTGGAAGTCAGCAACCTACAGATGGCATTTAAATCCATAGGACTAGATGAACTCACCTAGGGGGAGTAAAAAAGAGAAGGGAACTAGGATCAGAGGCTAGTCAGCAGAAGAAACTGAGAAAGAACCAGCAGGAGGGAAACCAGGGAAGTTGTTTAGAACAGGAAGGAGTGATCAACAGGAGGGAATGCTGCTGAGGTCCGGTAAGACAGGGACAGAAAGGTGACCGATGGCCTGGTGACCTAGTTATGACCAATCTTAGGAGTGTGTGACTCAACTAGACAGCCTGAGCAGAGGATGGGAGGTGAAGAAGTAGACACTGCTTCTCAGACATATCCTCAAACATAGCCATTCTCTTTTTAGGTGTTTCACTTGAATAAAGACCTTATTGCATTTTTTTTAATTTTTTTTATTTAATATATATGTCTGCATTTTCTTGATGGCAGGGACCATCTATAACTTACTCAGCTTTATATCTCCAGTGGCTAGTTCTATGCCTGTCACATGTCGGAAAATTAATAAATGTTTGCTAAATGAATAATTGGTAGTTATAATTCTGATTCCTTCCTCTTGATCTTTTTTTAAAGAAAAAACATCTTAAGATACTCAACTAAGTTTTTATTACACAGATATGTTTTCTGGTTCTTGAAGGCAACATGGTTTCCAATAGTGGAAACCAAAAGCAATGGTACTAAGTAAATGTTATTTTAAAAGACGCTATCACTTAAGTTTCTAGGTAAGCATATTAGATCCTAAAGTATCTCAGTGAATCTTATTAGAAAGTTCAAGCCTGACTCCACCCTTGAATAAGCTCATTGTTCAGTGAAATAGTCTTCTAGCTAAGGTTATCTCATGACCTATGAACCAGGCATCGTACCTAGTCCATGACTATGGATGACTAAAGCATTATGTATTGTGATTTTTTGTTTTGTTTTTCACAATGAAGCCACCAAACAAAAAAAGAGGAGAATCAAAACACTGACACAGAAATGGAGGTAATCTGGAAGGGCCTTTAAGACCTTTAAAGATCATTTCAAAACGCTTAAAATGTACATCCAAGCACATTACAGAGTCACTTAATGTTTCAATAATCACTGGGGACAGAAACCACAGGTCTCATTTTCAAGTTAAAATCAAATTCAATTTTCATGTTACCTGTGTTCTCTGATGAGTCTTAAGTGCAATTTATAGAGGTTACTGAATAAAGGAAGTCCATGAAAATACAAACAAAAATTTAAAAATCCATGCTAAAACCAGAATTTCTTCTACCTAATAATTTCAACTTCCCCCCAAGTATCACCAATCCCCCAAATTTCCATCCAAATGTAAAAGAGTTTATATTAGACCTGTAAACAATATAGCAATTACACCTGAAACTAAAAAAATAAAAAACAAACAAAAATATAGCATTGTTCTAGTCTAGCCTCAGACCCCCAAATATACTTTTCAAATATAAAACATCTAATCAAACCTAAGTTTCTTAGTCACCAAACAAAACAGAGTGAATGCTCACTAAAATGGTCCTCATCTTTATCTCCCACCCCACTCTCCCAACTGCTTCTAATTTCCCTTTTTCTACTAAGGGTACCCCTCCTAGTGCTGATGGCTAGAAATCTCAATTCAACCCTATTCCTTTAAAACTTATTGGTTAAATTCTAAAGATTCTATTCATCTTTAATGCCCCCTCCCCCCTCCCTCACAAGCATCCTAGTTAAGACCCAAATCACCTCAGGCCTGGACAACATGCTTTTTAGTAACTTGTCTACTTCCTTCCAAATTTACCTTATATTCATGGCGTACACCAAGGCCAGAGTAATCTGAAAGCATAGATCAAATTACCTTAAATTTCTACTCAGTGTCTCCCCAGTGTTGATGGCATAAAATCCACCCTGCTCCAATCGGCCTTTCCTCTCTTAAATCCAACTACATTTTCCCCCTGCACTCCAGATTAAATTTCTTACTATTCTCAGAGTCTGCACCTAGTTTTACTGCTGCTGTCCTTTCCTTGCCTGAGCCATTCCCTCTGCTGGTCACCCATCCATCTCTGCCTGCTAAAATCTTGCTAAAATCCTTTAAGACACCAGGATGTTTTTTAGACCAATAACATACAGGATCCCCAATAAGAAAAGAAACTTTTAGTATCTAACAATCTGGCTGCTAAGAAACAGTGGCCAAATGTTCTGACTACAGAGTCCAATTCAAGGTGCTAATTTGATTCATGAATCTTTAGTGAGTATATACCCTAATTAATGAGATTCTATCTTCTTATAGCCTATATTACACTGCTAGCCATGGAAATGCTAGGTTTGTCCTTTGCTGGCAAAGTATTAATGGTGACCCTTAAACCTGTTCTTCCTCAAGATGTAAAATGGCTCTCAAGAGCCATAATCCCACAACAGAATTTATAGATAGGTAAATAAATTGGAAGGGAGGGAAGGAAAGAAAGGGAAGATAGAACAATTCTTCCTGGTAAATCAGACCTGAGTCATGCTATGATTTTTAGCTTCCATTTGGCTGTGGAGACATGGCCATTAACTTACTGTATTCTACTCCAGCTCTTCTTTACTAGATTTTTGCTGAAGTCATGGGAAATGTCGTGTGGAACTGATGTATTCAGGAGAGTCAAATGTGAGGTTATGTACATGTTTTCTTTATTCTAAAATTTAGCTCATCTTAAATGCAGAAATACCCATAATATCACATTTGAGGGACATCTTCTCAAAAACTCCAAATACATTTGGCCCAAATGGTAAAAAAAAAACAAGTGTGCTGGACGTTGGTGCCAGACTCCTGAGCCTCTCTGTGGTCACCATGACGTTTAAGTGTCCCAGTATTGCTTTAAATGAAATTCTCACTTTCCTCCCTCTGGTGGCTTGATCACAAATTTTACCTAGTCAGTGCTATGAGCACAGCTTCCATATTTTTTTTTTACACGTGTAAATGGAGCAAACAGAAAGGCTTGGATCTGGTGATTGTCCTCTGGTAAGCTTTCCTGTAAATCATTCCAAGAATTCTATGCCCCTTTCCTTTTAAATTCTTTTCTTGAACATGTTCCAATCCTTCACATATGTTCTTTTTTCTCTTCCCAATTCTGGTGCCAAGATTCCCTGTCTATCTTTTTAGGCAATCTGGTTCATGCTTTTCACTGGGAGGGGCACTCTCCTTTGTACTGGGCACCTGATCATTTGAATAAACTTTTCAAACACTACAATATGGAGCACAAATTTGACTTTACTTGATAAAAGGCAATTTAAGATCAAGTTCAGCATGACAATGGATCCAAATTAAAAGTCAGTAAGATTAACTTATTTAAATTGAACCTGGCTACATTTAAAACGTTCAACAAAAGGAATGTGCTAATGCAAACCTCATTGTTTTCCTTCATAAACATGTCCCATGACAATGGCAGCTCTGTGCTGGCAGGTCTGGATGCTTGAGTGGTGCCTTCAGGAGAACAGGGTCTTCCGTAGTATTTACAAGGTAGATTATGGAAAACACACACACTCAAAATTGTTTGAGGGCAGGCAGAAAAAGGAAGAGATAAGGAAAAAGTAAAGTATTAGTCTTTTCTGTGCCTTAAATCACAGTTGATCAAATGCTTAAAAGTTCCCCTAACAGAATGACAGGCTCCGAGAGGAAATCACACCTACCCCAAAGCCTGTGGGGTCAGTGATTTTAAAGGAGCAAGTAACACATTCAAGGGAACTGCTGTGAAGAACAGTGGTGACTTTGGAGGTTGAAGTAAGACTTTATGCTTTGATTAGAAATAATGGTATCTGGTAAAACTGAGAGAGACTGAGTTTCTCATGAAAAATTAAATTTAAGTATATTTGTACAAACTTTTGAAACACTATTATTTTTCTAGAAGACACAAATCAAGGCAGGAAAATTTAAGCCAATAATTAGAGTTAACAAGACAATGTGTTAACAGAATCCTTCTGTTTTCTGTTTTCTGATCTTCAGACAGAGAATGAATGGCCAGGCCCCTGCCCCCAAATGCATCTATGCAAGACTTTTTATGTACTATTATAGTTTGGTAAACATGATATTATTTGAGCCACCGCCTTTGACACTCTGGGTAAACAGTTTAAAAAATAAATTGACAGGATCAGAATTGACAGAATCTGAAAACAATATTCTGATAAGATCTTTGTTACTACAAATGGGGTTACACAAATGTTGAAATAAAGCCAGATACATTTAAGAAATTAGCTAAAATATATTTTAGATTTTGGGGTTTTAGCTTTAAATATAGTTTTAGGATACATCTGGGAGAAATATGTAATTATAGTAAAATATGCTCACTTGAAAGATGCAGAGCTTATATGGACCACATAATCACAGACATCAATTTAGAAAGGCTATAAAGTTGAAATTTGTGATTTTATTTACTTGTCCCCTCATTCAAAATAATCAATCTACAGTAAAAAAAAGTAACTTTGCAATATATCTTAGATATCTATATTAGTATGTCTAAATTTATTCTGCAAACTATGAAAATAATGTTCTATTTAACATTTTTTTAATATACAATAATTTTGAAACTATTTCTGTATTCAAATTCAGTGGAAAAAGAACTTTTAGGAGATATTTACTCCAACTATAACTCCCATACTTGCATTCGCAATGTCTCTTTTTAAAAAGGGACCCCAGTCCCTTTTTAGAAAGGTTCCCAAGTTAGCATTCTTCATTTCTTCTCTAAAAATAGAAAACTTGAACGAAAGTCAATTAGCTTTATTTGTCTTGTTTCCAGTGAAAGATTTTGTTTTCATGAACCCTAATAATTTCATGTACTTGCTCAATTATATCTAAAGAATTTCTGCATTTTGCCAAAATCATAGTTTCCTAAAATTCCTAAATTTACCTCCCTGAAGCCTTAGGTCAAGTGGATTATTTAGAAGAAAAAAATCCAGTGGACAAAATAATCTGGATAAAAATAACTCTGATGCTTAATTTAGGAAATTAACCTGTTGAAATTTCTTGCTCTCAGAAAGTCATCAGAAGAGGACAAGCAATAGTCATAATCTTGCACTGGTCAAAGCCATTTGGAGGCCCCTTGTCAAGCATTAAGCACCTTCCTATCTGAGCACAGGAATGGTGGGGCAGTTTTATGTAAGAAATTAATTTTTTTCTGCAGGGAGAATAGGCTTGACCACCAGAAACTCCTTCCCAATTAGCTAACATATGCCAACATATTAGCTACATAGTAGCTACAACTGAGTCACCAAGCTCTACTTCTGATAAGGGTGAAAGGTGTAAAAGACCAACAAAATATCCTTCTACTGAAGAATAAAAGCTCAGCCTGATGTCTAGCGCATGTAACTGCTATTGTGCAGATGGGAGAGCCCCGGTCTGGCAAGAGCCATGAGGAGGGCACTGAGGACACATTCATGGGAGGCTTACCTGACCCACCAGAGGATCCTGAAATACCAACTTTTCAATCATTTGGGGTTAACATTCTCAGCCCAATTACTGCTTTTCCAAGTCCTTTAAAAAGTGTTTTGGTGGCTGAAGTGACAGTGAGGCCAGGGACAGGAACTGGTTAAGTCAGAAACAAGGCAGTGTCCAATTGCAAATACCAAGTCAGCTTATTTCTTCGCCCTCTCTCTGCACACCACTGCTTCTACCACCAGCTTTTCAAGAGAAAAGGAATCCTAGGACTAACTCACTCTACTCGGCTCCACCATTAGAAAGGTGGAAGAGCTTGGAAGTCTTCTCCTCTTCCCTTCTCTGCCTCTGTACAGACTGTCGAGTTCCACTAATTTGGCTACAGAGATGGAAAAAGATAGTAATGATAGTAATAGGAAATAGAAGTAGTCAGTAGCAAAGCTGACTTCGGTACCTTTGGCTATTAAAAAAAAATCAAGAAGTAAATGGTGGATTGGGGGAGAAAGAATTTTTGATCTCCTGTCTCCTCGAAGACGGTGGTTTATAAATGTGGGGGCTTCTGGAGTCAAAACACTCCAATCTTAATGCCAAGCATGCAAACGCTAAGGTGTAGGAGGCAGGAATGAACGTAGGAAAACAGACAGCACTCCGCCGTTCCTGGGCCCCAGTGGGTCACACAGAGCAGTTGAGCACTGGGGGCCTGTCACCTCACTCTCCCTGGGTACTATCCCTTCCCCTTGTGGGCCTCCTCACACACCTCATCGCTGCCAAGTGTATCGTGTCTGTCAGTCTCACTGTAATCAACCTTACAGTTTGCCTGTTGTTCTCCCAAGGTGGCTGGTTGACCTATTGTCCCCAGAGATGTCTCTCTACCCTCTGTGTCAGTCTTTCTCTGCTCCCTGGGTCTGTTTTTGACTGGAGGTTGGCCTCTTACTGCTGGTTTCTTCCTCTCCAGCTTGTGTTTTTCTCTTTACATTTCCTGACCTACCTTCTTCCCACTGTCGTTCCTTCCCACATTCTCCTTTTGGAGCAGACAAGCTTATCTCTACATCTTGCAGGGCTGAGTTTCTCTCTAGTGTCTGCCTCTGTACCTCTCTGCCTGCCGATCTGACTTCCCCCAGATGGAACTCCCACTCCATGCTGGTGCTGGTCTCTTCCCCTCAGGTGCACCTGTCTGGGAGTAGCTACTGACACATGCAGTTTTATACTTCTTGTATCTCGTTGCATTCCTATTGCTGGGTGTACACTGACCTCTGAGCCATTCATGACACTCTCCCTGGGATTTCTTGGTATTTGGGAAAGTATCTTTCTCCCTGTGCATGCATTCCTCCTGCGCCCCCTTCCCCAAGTCTGAGTGTTTCTCATCATATGTTTTTCAGGTGGATGGCATATGTGCCCTGAAGTGTACATTCAGGTGTCCACTCACTTCTGAATGCCCTCCTGGGAGCATGCTCACCTCTAGGAGTCTCTCCTGATGTTTACATGTACACTATCATGTGAGTTCATGTACTTCCCATGCTGTGCACAACTGTGTGCCTCCCTGTGTGCATGTCTGTGTAGGAGGCCTCTCTGAATGTGAGTCTCCCTTAGCCCAGGTTCACACATTCCCAGTGAACCAGGGTTCACAACTCTCCAGTGGCTCTGCCTCCAACTCTGTCTTCCTTCTATGCATTTAAAGTGCCTGGCACTAGTGGGAGCTCAACAGATGTTAAATCTCCATTTTTATCTGAATAACTGAGTCTGCATCTGGGTGTCCCTCTGTGCCTGTTTTATGAGATCAGTTAATTGGAGCGTGTTTCCTTAGTATGGACTGGGCTATTTGTCAGGATGCTCTGAAGGTTTCTCTCTCTCTCCAACGGTCTGTTCTTTCAGAGTAAATGTTACCCCTCCTCATATGGTATATCCCTCCCCTTACACCAAGTGTCCACTCCTGTCTTCCTCGTCCACACAGTCCTACATGTCCATAAACGGCTTCCCCACGCATCCTGGTTGCTGTCTCTTCTCTCGGTCTCTCTCACCCCTTCCCTCTCCTCCTCCTTCCCTCATTTTTTTTCAACGTGGGAACGCGTTCCCGAGTTTGTACTCCAATTGTGGCGTTATGTGCGTCTACATGAGCCTTCACTGTACTCGAGTTGTGCGTCCGTGGTTCCCTCTCCGGAACGCGGTGCAGGGTGAGAGACCGAAGTCTCTGCCCGGGATACAGTATATCCTCCCACCACGCTCGCTCCAGGTCTCTACGGCCGTGGATCCACCCGGGACGCCGCGCGTCCTTCCTCCACGAATCTCTTTCCTCCCCAGTAACCGATGCCTTGCTCCCGGGAGAGCACTGGGTGTGTAGCTCCCCGGTACCCGGTGTTGGTGCGTCTCTGGGAGCGCGAAGCGCCTGTGTCCCAGCCTTTGCTAGCACACGGTGTGCCCCGCCATACGCGAATAGCCTATGTCCCCAAGTCCCTGCGAGTACAAGACGTGTCCCACCTCCATACGCGGAGCGCCTGTGTCTCCGTCTCTGCGGGTCCTCGGTGCCTATGTGCTATCCCCCAAACGCGGACCACTTGTGCCAGCGTTCCTTCGGGTTCGTTATCGGTAAGACGCCCAGCCCCCGCCCCCGCCGCGGGGGTGGGCAGCGTAGTTATCTCACTCCTCACACTTGTCTCCGAGGTACCTCTCTCCCTCACTGGGACAGAAAATGCCAGGAAACCCGCGGGCGCCGTCGGAAAGTCCCGCAGCTGCGGCGCAGCCAAGATACGGCTGCGGTTGCCTCGGCCCTGCCGCCAGGGGCCGCCCGCCCGCCCGCCTCCCCACGCCTCCATGCCGAGCTGGCCCCGGACGGCGTCGTCAGCGACCCTGCCCGGCCCTGTCTAGCCCTGCCGCCGCGGGCGCTGACGGCAGTGTCGACGAGCCACGACTCCGCCAGCTCCGCGCTGGGTGTCGGGGGCAGGGTGAAGGTGCGGCCGGGCGGCAAGGGGCGCGTTCTCCCTCCCCGAGCCCGGCTGGTTGGCCGGCCGGGCCGCTCACCTTGTGGCTCTGGTAGGTCTCGAGCGCTCGGATCGCCGTCTCGGTGAGCTTAACGTGAAGTACGGTGATGTTGTCCTGCCCCAAGCGTCCGCAAGACAGCCCATAGCGCTGCTCTTCCCGCAGGCCCGCAGCCCCCCCTGCCGCCATCTTAAACTCCCCGGGGTGCCGCCGCCGACGCCGCTCGGGCACTAGCCTCCTCTGCGGCCGCGGCTGCTCGGGCTTCTGCAGCCGCCGCCACAGCTACGGCCATCCCGCTGCTGACGTACTGTCATATACTGCGCGCAGCCAGATCTCGGGCTGCCACCGCCGCCACCCGCCCCACCCTCCTGCCCCGCGCCCCGCCCTGAGCTCGTCTCATTGGCCCCGTTCCCCTCAGAACCGCCCTCATTGGCTGCCATCCACTCTCACGGGGGCGGAGCCCAAAGTCGCGGAGTTTTGCTCTCCGGACGGGACGTCCGAGAAGTGAGGCTGACGTCGGGGTGACGCGCCAACTTAATCATGTCTTACGTCACGTCTAGCCGTCTTGGCTCGCCCTCCGGGATTGGCCAGGCTGATTTGCGGGATCCCCTGCTAATTGGGTGTCCAAGTGGCCTGGCCTGGTTACCTGAAGTCGCAGCCCTGCCCCTTGGGGGATAGTAGTGGAGAGTAGGGCAGAGCCTCTTCCTGAGCTGGTGATCCTGAGAGAGAGACCCTTACCCTAAATGTGTGGCCAAGTAAGGGCTCCGTCCCCCGACGGCTGCGGAAGCTTCTTGAGATCAGTGTGTGCATGTGAGGGAGGATGCAGTTGGTGGAGTCACTAGAGAGCTTCTCAAAACTCAGTTTAGTGCTGTTGAGCAGATGGAATTGGGAAGGATGCCCTTCGTCTTTTCACACTAAATTTGACATTAGTGAGTCGACCCCAGGCTTCAGGAGTTGTGCTAGATTGTGTGGAACGTTTTAAATACATGCCTAAGGCTTAAATGCCTTTGGTGTAGAGTGGATATAGTAATTATGGAAAATTGAACTTCAAAGTCTTTCCCATGCCATGGAACGTATTCCATTCCTCTGGAGCTCGCCGAGGGGGGCAGGGTTGTGCCTTTTCTTGGGGCTTGGAGGGGCACTCTTGGTTGGAGTGGTATCAAGGGCAGTGGGAGAGTAAAACTGGCCTCCGCCTAAATTAATCGACACCTCTCATTCTCTGGTTCTGTTTGAGTTCTGTCCATTTTAGTTGCTAGGGATGTGGGAAAATCTAGCTAGGGTTTAAGCTATTGATGGGGGTGTGAGGGTGTGGGGAGGCCGAGCATATTTTCCATTCCTCACGATGCTCTGCGTGTAGGCGTGGCTAAAGGAGGGAACCTAATCAGGAGCCCTTTCAAGGCTGTGTGTGGATAGCCTGGCAGGATTCCCCTTCAGAGGTTGAATTAACTGGGTGGGTGATCAGAAACATGAGATAGAAACAAACCATTGAAAGGCTTGAAACTGTTGAAAGGCAGTTTTAAAAAGTTACTTTTTTAAAAAAAAATTGAGACTCTTGTTTCCCTCAGATTGTAAAACATCAATGCGTTTTACAGGGATTCCCCGGAAAAACCCACAGGCATTTAATCAGTATTCCCCATCTTTTTAAATTGGATAAGGCTACATTTCCCAAAAAGGTCCAAGTGGGAGTTTTTCATGATTTCCCATCCCCTTCCGCCCCCGGGCACACGCACTGAATAAATAAACCCCTCCCCAGCCTATGGGTACACTACCTCTTGATTCAGACTCTCAAGCATTGTATGTGTACAATATGAATTACAGAACTAATTCTCCTTCCATAGAGTAATGGGTTAAGTTGAAACACCTGTATTAAGTGTTGTTCTATCACGAGAGCATTTTTTTAAATTGACTTAATTTCAATCCACTAGAATTGGCTGTGTTAAGACATGATTAACATTTGTTAATTTAGTTTACTAGCGTATTGTCTAAAATGCATTGAACAGAGAAATTAGGACAATCACAAAAAAAATCCAAAAATATAATTTTATTCTTGAATTATATTTTTCTTGCGCTTGCTTTATTTTGATAGGGAAGTAGTATTTACTTTGACATATCTAAATCCTTAATTATTTGGGGGGGTGACGGTGGGTGGGGGTGGAGAGGGGGAGGAGTTTGACCAGAACAAGTAAAACCTGTATCCCACTGCTTTTCCGGTGATGGTGGGTAAATCCCCGCCCACATGGCATCTTAACTTGGCCTCTTATTACTCAGAACTTCTGATGACATCTGAGAGGTGGGGAAGGAGCAAGGGTGGTTTTCACTGTAATTTTCAAATGTGTGACCTGCAGCCACTTTCTAGTAATTGATTTTCTTAATTGTAGTAGAAATTTTTTTTCTCATGCCTTATTTTAATAGGTAACATAATCTTTCAGTGGGTAATAAATTATTGTAGTGAGTTCTTGTTTTTTTTTGTATTTTTCCTCTTTTGAGTTTTTCAGTAGGAAGAGATGGCAGGAAGCAATGACCATATACAAAGTAATATGGTAATCTAGTAGCATTGCGTAATACACATGCCTGCCTGAATCAGATGGGCAAGATGTGATACTGATAAGGGTAATTCCTTTTGAGGAGGCTGATGAAAATTGCTCTTTGGGAAGTTTGCCATTTTATAGATATTTTCTGTATCATTATTCAGTTTAAATAATTAAATAATTATTGGATGACAAGTATAAAATTCTGTAGAGATTTAAAAATCAAACGGTATAGCCTCTTATTTAAAGGAATTTTCTGTTTAAACATGGCACGTAAGCTAAGATACTGAAAGCAAAGCAATTAGTGAATTTAGTAAATGCTAATTTGAGTGGTAGTGGTGATAAGCTCAAAAATGTAAAGAAAGAAGTCTGGAGAGGTTTGGTGAAGGCGGTAGAACTTGAACAGCTCTCAAGGGCTGAGCAAATTCTAGATAAGTGGAGGTGGTATACATGGGGAAAGGCCAACTAAAAATGATCTTAATGATCATTCTAGCTCGGGGGTCGACAAACTTTTGAGATGGAAGAGCCAATCCTGTCCCTCACAACAATTTAAAAATTATTCGAGAGCCATAAATATATTTTTTACAAATAAGGAACAATTTTAAATCCTTTAAAAATTTTATAAATGAAACTATGATAGTTTTATTTTCAGTTTCAGTTTCACTTCAGAGCCACATGTATGTACCCAAAGAGCCGCATGTGGCTCACGAGCCGCAGTTTGCTGACCCCTGTTCTCGCTGAACCCATTCATTTTATGAATGAGGAAACGGAGACACCGTTAATTTAAAAGCAACTGGCTATCCACCTTAAAAATTAAACAGCCAAGGTTATTCAAGCGGCAAATGAGTTGATTTGGGAATAGAAAAGGAGTTGAAAGTTGGGATGTGCCAACTATTGGGAACCATAGGCAAGTCCGAAGAGACAGGAAGGTCAGCTTTCTTGGGTTCCAGGAGAATACCGGGGAGGGGTGTTTTGAACAGGAGCCCATTGGTGGGGAAGGAGAGTTCGAGGTTGTGGCAGTTCTGTATTGGCAGCAAGCAGAGAGCAGCTGCCGTTGCTGAGGCGAGCAGGGAAGAAATCTTCCTTCTTCTTGCTGGCTATAGAAGCTTCCATGAGTGGGAGTATGTGAGAGTGCTCCCTTCATGGCTTCCAAACAATTTGAATGTTTCCTTCATTCATGTTCAGAATGCCTAACTTATTATAACCAGGAGAGGCAGAGTGTGAATCAGCTGGTTAAGTGCCCTTCTAGTCACTATGTACACTGAGTAGCTATTATTTAGATTATATAACTGATAAAAATATGTTTTACAGGGTAATTCAGTGCAAGGAACAGGAAAAAGGGAAGCAACATGCTGTAGGGCCTCTTCCATCTCTGATGTCCAGCACACCGTGCAGGTGGGGACCTGTGAACATCAAGGCTTTTGCAGGCCTTCAAATGCCAAGTCATCCCTCAGTCCTGGTTGCCACATACTTAGTGACCATTTCTCACTTCTCTCTGGAGCTGAGGTCACCAATTCTGATGCTCCCAGGGACTATTATTTACCCAAAATGAGTGGAGCAAGCCAGACACAATACCACTGGGACTGAAGGTGTTAAAACTGTGGTGAGCTGGGGGTGTTAAAAGGGCTTTGTGGTTTTCTGGTGCAGCTGATTGTTCCCAGGTGAAGATGGAGGGGCCCAGTGTTGTATAATCCTCTCATTTTTCAAGGAAAGCTGGAAATAACAGAATTTTACATGAGCTTTCTGATGTTTATTTGTTGACTAATTAAAAGTTTCAATAAACATTTTGTGGACATTAAAAGTCTTTGGGCCTGAGTTAGCCCATAGCTTTCTAGTTTTCAACCTCTGCTTTAGTGATTTCCTGCACAAAAGGCCATTCTGTGTTATACCTGTCTTAATAGTTTTTTGAGTTATTTCTTAAAGCCACTTATAAAAAAGTTTGTACTAATGTCTTAATTCAAGGCAATGTCTTCTGTTATGAAAGGAAAGCACAGAACCTTTTAGAGTTATAGCAGAGAAGCTCTCTGGAAAAATTTCCAGGTGGAAATTCTTTCCCCTTGAAATTCTCCCTGATGCCTCCTGCCCCCATTGTGTTGGACGCCCCACCATTATTCTGCTCTCCTGTCCAGACTGTGCCCAATTATTGTATCCTGTATGATTGTTTTTTACTTCACTCTGTGTAAGTATAAGAAATGTCACATTGCATTATTTATCATCATCATCACCATCACCATCATCATCATCAATGAATCTGACTCTGATTTCCCCCATCTTACTGAGCAGTAGAACAATAAATCCACAGGTCTTACAGAGGTCCCAGAATGGATGGGGAAGCCTCTCTGGTTTGTGTCCATAACTGTTGGTATATCCATTAGAAGTTCAAGAATTTCCCTTTAGGAAGGGTTTGGGATTGGGTGCAATCTAAATGGAAGGAACCAAATGACCTGAATTGAAACTGGGTTTATATAGCAAACATACTGGTTTTACATAGATCATGTATTTATTTGATGGTGGCACTAATGGGAATTATGAGAAGGAAGGCTGCAACTCTCCATAGCCACCAAAACAAAACATATATGATGATGGTCTACATGATTTCCTGAAAGGCATAGCTCATCTGGGAACTTTGCAGGGACTGACAGCATTGGGGAACCAGGCCCAACCTCCATCTCCATGTGTGCACTTTCCTGGGGAGCTGAAAGAACAGTGGACTTAGGCTGTACCCTTCCTGGGATTGGCAGCCCCTGCCCGTTCCCAATCTTAGGGGAAGCTATCCCAGCCCTGGACTTCCACTTCTACACTCCCTTAATCTCCAAAGTTCTTCCCTCCTCCTAAGAGACTGTTTTTTTCAAAATTTGATCTGGGAATAAGGAAATGACCTCCCACCCCCCTGATATCCCCCTACCTCCAATTCAAAGCCTTTCTTTTTTTTTTTTTTTTAGGTTTCTTTCTTTTTTTTTTCCAATTTATTTTTCACTTACAGTTGACATACAATATTACCGTATTTCCCCATGTATGAGACGCACCCATTTTCAAAATACTTGGAGTCTAAAAACTGGGTGCATTGTAAAAAAATTTACAACAATGAGCGCAAAAACAAGCATGAAAAAGTGGGAAATGTAAGTGAAAAAAATCTACAACCACTGTATAAGACGCACCCAGTTTTTAGACCCCAAATTTTTCGAAAAAGGGTGCATCTTAAACATGGAGAAATACGGTATATTAGTTTCAGGTGTACAACATAGTGATTAGACATTTATATATTTTACAAAGTGATCACCTAAGTAAGTCTAGCACCCATCTGACACCATACATAATTATTACAATATTATTGACTATATTCCCTGTGCTGTACTTTACATCCCTGTGACTATTTTTATAACTGGAAATTTGTACTTATCAATCCCTTTCACCTTTTTCACCAATCTGGGGACCCTCAATTTATTCTCTTTATCTATGAATCCAAAACACTAATTTGAAAAGACGTATGCACCCCTGTGCTCATTGCAGCATTATTTACGATAGCCAATATATGCAAGCGACCTAAGTTCCATCGATAGATGAGTAGATAAAGAAGATGTGGTATACATACACAATGGAATACTACTCTGCCATAAAGAAAAAAGAAAGTTTACCATTTGTGACAACATGGTTGGACCTAGCAGGTATTATGCTAAGTGAAATAAGTCAGACAAAGACAAATACCGTATGATGTCACGTATATATATGTGGAATCTAAAAAACAAATGAATAAACCAAACAGAAACAAACTCATAGATCAAATCCCTTCTTTACTGTTGGTGGGGCTGAGTAGGAGGAGGGTAGGTGTGCAGGACTCTCATTCTTTCAGATGTATAGAAACACAATCCTGGCTTCCTAAGATAGATGCTGAGACTTTACTAATACCTTTATGGGCTGCATTCTCTCTTTGTTTCTCACCCTTCCCCCACTTGAAGAGCAGTCTCTAGGAAGTTGTATGACCTTTGAAAGCAAACGACTCAGACTCAGACCTCCTTCACACCAAAACAACTCCCTCCTTCTGTACTGATTATTGAGAAAAATGTTCTATCCACGGAATTGCACAATATAGTAACTAAGTGTCTTTTTCTCCCCCATGATAATTGTTTTTATGGTTTTTCAGCATATTGGAGAGAGCCCTGAAAAGTTTCAAAAAAAACTCTGAGAATGAGAAGGGTGGTACAGAGTGACCTCACAACTCTTACTGTTTCCATGCTGTTTTGTAATGAAAAGGAGCACATGTGTTTCTCAATAAATTGAGGAGGTAGGAATATGGGGAGGGGGGTGGAGGCGCTATATCTGTTCAGCTTTTCTCTTTTAAATATGCTAATAGTGGGCCAAATGCCTTCAACATCAAGAACAATATTGATAATTAATAATAGCTTATTCTTTTTTTTTAAGATGTTATTGGGGAATTGGGGGAGGGGAACAGACAAGTTACTGTCCTTTTGTTCTTCAGTCTAGTTGTGGAGGACATCGCTTCACTGGCCCATGTTGGTATGATGATCATTGCGCTCTTCCTGGGTGAGGCAGTCGCTCGCCAGCCACTGAACGGCCGCTCACGGAGGCTCTTGGCGGCTCACACCGGCTGCCGGCACTCACGCTGGCTGCCAGCCACACATGGTAGCTTATGGTAGCTTATGGCAGCCCACTGCAGCAGGGGCTGCAGCCTATGCCATCTCCAGTGACTCACGGCAGCCCAGCTCCAGGTCGAGCTGTTGTTCACCATCTTAGCTGTAGAGGGCAGCATCACTGGCCCTCATGTGGGATCCGAACCGGGGCCCTAACTGCTCAGAGCTGGTATCCCAAGCCAGCTCATAAGCAGCGTGCCCCTCGGCTGGCCCAATAATAGCTTATTCTTGATGGGGCTTTTCAGTTTAAAAGCAATTAAGTTACATAATCTTTTTGAATTTTCTCTCTAATTTGTGAGGTAGCCATTGGTTTTATGCTCATTTTATTTGTGAGGTAAATGAGGCTCAGAGAGGATGCGTATCACCTCGTTGGTAAGTGACAGAGCCTGGTCAGAACCTAAGATTTCCCTTTCCAAATTTAGCACTTCTGCCTTTGAACATGGCTCTAAATTCTGAGGAACTATACTGAATATGTCAGGTTATCACAGCAAAATTAATAAAGAGGAAGTGGTTGGTTCTACTTTTTTTGGCAACTTGTGGTTTTGTTTTGTTATTGGTCTTAAAAGCAAGATGTAAGTCCTTTGAATCTCCTCCTGTACACAAACACCAAATAATCTGATTAAATAGTAAGAAGGCAAAATAAAATGATCCATTCTGCATTGATTTATTATAGCTAGCATATTGATTTTACTGAGATTTATGAAAACTAATTCTATTTTTATGTACGGCATAATTTATGATGTATTAGAACCCTTGGTATAACAAATATATGCAGTCACATTTAAAACTGTTCATATTATAATTTTACATTATAAGGGTTTTCAGTTGTTATATCTTTGCTTTTATTTCATGTCATATATATAATATATTTGATTATGAATCTTTGGTTAAAAGCACAACCTCCAATCATATCACTTCCATGGGAAAATACCATTCACTTTATAACATGGTTTCAAGAACATTGCATTATGGCGAAAAATAGAGAATAAATATATCATATGACACGGAAGACTTTTCTGTTTCTACTTAGAGAATTAAAATTGTAGTCACCCTGATCTTATTTTGTTTTCAATCAGCCAATCATTCAATCATCCTATCTTTGACCTTTTCATCTATTATAGCCTACTATTTGGGAGTTTTTGCTGTTGTTTTGGACTTGGAAATTTAAGAACCAACATAACCCTTCCCGGTTAGAATATTTATGTAATTGAAAACATGGCGGTATAGTCTAATAGGGGATAGAAGACATGAGGTTAAGGGATATTAGATGAGAAGTACCGTACAGGCCCTAATTCAGAGATGTAAGAGTTCTGAATTGATAGAACATACTTAGCTCAGGGAACTAGGCAACGTTTATGGAAGAGTTAGCATTGAAACACCAAAGGTTTGTAGCTGTGATAATGGAAGTATTGAAACATGCTAAGTTTAGGGATCTTATAAGCAGTGGTTTGCTATCCAAGATGTTTTGGCGGAAAGACAGTAATCTAGTTTAACTGGCGCATGGGGCACATGAAGGCGGTTGGGACTGATGGAGACAGAAAGATGGGTTGTGAACAGATTGTGAAGAGAGCTTTCAATACTGGGATAAGGGGCATGGACTTTTATCTTTGAGCCATGGGGACCCTTTGAAGGCTTTTGATCACGAAGGGGCATAATCTAATCCATGTGTTAGGACTACCCACGTGATAGCAGTATGGCTAATGGATTGGAGTGGGGGGGAGGTACGGGCAAAAGGAAGCTGAATTAGAGGGCAAAGGTAGTAAGGCCTGTGCTAGGGTATTGATGATGGGAATGGAGAAGAGGAGGAGGATGCGAAAGGCTCTGCAAAGGTTGAGTTGACTGATTTGGCAGCTTTATTTCGGTATGAGAGGTGAGTGGGCATGAAGAACTGCAAATTACTAGCTTCAGGTTTGGTTTACTAGAAAATAAGTACTGTTATGAAAAGAAATAAAGAAATCAGGAGAAGGAGCTGGTTTAGGTTAGAGGTAGCTGTAGAACATTTGAGTGAAAATGTTTGGCAGGCATTTGGAAAAGCGGTTCTTAGGTCTCAAAGTCAGTCCCATTGAGATAATAGGAGTCATGGAATTGGACAAGTTTTCTGAGGGAGGTTCTAATGAAAGAAGAGGAGAAGGGAAGAAACTGGAGAGTATTCCCAAGCCAGGCCCACTATACTGTACCATACTGTACACTTCCTTCCCATTTAGAAGCTTGGGTATGGCAGGCCACACTATTGACAGGGGTACCTTATGCCTGAGGTGTGTGTGTGTTCCCGTAAACATTTCCAAGGTTTTCCCCATAGTAACATCATCCTCAGTCAATTGCACTCAGACGTGTTTGGGAAGGAGAGAAAGGGTGGTAAATTAACAACTGCTCCTTAGGAGATGTGTTGCTTTGCACACCTCTCATTCCCTGGGTATGTTATGACAGAAAGTAGGTATTGTAGGCAGTCATAGGGGGAGTCTGAAGGGGGAGCCTGAATTGTAACGGTAACAAGAGCTTACTGGGGAAGGAGTAAGCAAGGAGACCAATGTTCAGAGAAGGCTTGGGAGTTTGAAATAGGGTGTTATCAGTGGAAATAAAAAAAAAAAACAATGTGAAGCTTACGTGATTATTTGCAAACATCATTTAAGAATAAGAGATAAACAAATAAAAGAAACACTAAAACAAAAAACAAACAAAAAAAGAAATACAAAAAAAAAAAGAGTAAGAGATCATTGGCACTGATAGTAGTCACATACTTAATGAGTAGTTTGCTGAGTGTATGTTGAATGTTGTCCATCCTAAATAGATTAAAATTTCAGTTCAATCCTAGGGAATGTTATATAACTGGAAAAGGAAAGGAATACACTTATCTCCAAGGGCTCATATTATTGTGTAGTACTTAAAGTGGTAATGCCCCCTTTAAATTGTTATAGGAACTTAATTGTAACGCTGACTAATTAACAGAACGAGTTTGATAATCTGTAATCTGATCTCAGAAGCAGGGCTGCAAACTGAGCATAAGGAGAACTGCTCTGTTTCTGATTCCATCCCCCTAATCCTTGCTTTGGATAAATCACTTCTCCTATGTGTAAAATGATTTTAGGTGATTTAAATACTCTGGTTATTTGAGTTGTGATGTTTTTCTTCAATGTTTCTCAACTGCACCAACATAAGAATTATAAAAAGCATAGGGCATGATTTGATTTACCTGCGAAGAGTATTAGCCTCATATTGCAATACAAATGTATCAAATCAATGTGTTGTACACTTTAAACTTAACATATGTCATATGTCAATTATCTCTCTCTCTCTCTCTCTCTTTTTTTAAAGTAGTATTAACCTCTAACAGGGACTTTCACATTTCTTCAAACAATAGCAGTCCAGAATCTTAATGATCTATTATGACCCTGGTTCTTCATTAAAACAATGGTACTGGAGTTAGCAGATTGGATTAAACTTCAGTAGTATAGAAAGCTAAACAGCATGATTTAGCTTTGTCAGTGTTGACAAACCTTGTATTTTGCATGAAGGAAGAAGTCTGCCCTGTGTAGATTTTGACTTGGTTTGTATCTTTGCTTCATTTTTAGATTCCTGAACCTTTTTTTAAAAAGTTTCTATTTTGTAGTTTTAAAATTAGCCTATTTTTATCCATTAACTCTAAGCATATAGGTTTGAATAGACTGATTGAATGTTGTTTTTGAATATTTTCCAAAATAGAAACATGACATTGGAAATTTACTTTAAAAATAGACTATTTGAAGGCATTTTTTGGTTTGCAATAACAAGTATACTGTAAAATATTCAAGTGTGAGCTCAGAATTAAACTCTTTAAAATTTATTTTTAATTTACATACAGTAAAACTTACTTTTTCTTGTATATATTTTACAAACAAAACAGCTCTATCGCCCCCCAAAAAACTGCCTCATGCTCTTCCTTTATTAGACACTTCTCCCCACATTCTTCACCTCGGGCAAGCACCAATTTGTTTTCTATCCTTATAATTTTGTTTTTCCAGAATGTTATATAAATCGAATGATACAGTGGGTAACCTTTACAGTCTGGCTTCTTCCACTAAGCATAATGCACCTGTGATTCATCCATGTTGTTGCCTGTATTTTTTTTGTAGGTTTTTTTTGCTTTTTATTGCTGAATAGTGTTTCATCATATGGATGTTTCACACTTTGTTTATACACCAGTTGAAGGACATTTCCATTTATCCATTTTGTAGTAATTCTGAATAAATCTGCTATAAACATTCATAAATGATTTTGAATGTGGACATAAGTCTTATTTCTCTTGGGCAATTACCTAAGTGTGGGAGTAACTGTATATAGTAAGTATATATTTAATATGATAATAAACTGCCAAAGTATTTTCCAAAATGGCTGCACCATTTTGCATTGGAGAGGTCGGTTGAGCTTATTTGTCAGCACTTCATATTGTCAATTTTTTGTTTTTAATTTTAGTCATTTTGGAGGGTGCATATTAGTATCTCATTGTGGTTTTAATTTGAATTTCTCTAATTACTAATAATGTAGAATATCTTTTTATATGTTTATTTGCCTTCCTTACATCTTCTTTGTTGAAGTGTCTTCAAGTCTTTAGTCCATTTTTAAAGTTTGGTTGTTTGTTTTTGTGTTGTTAAGATCTGAAAATTCTTTGTATAACCTGATACAAGATATTTGTCAGATAATGTGATTTGCAAATATTTTCCCCCAGTCTGTGGCTAGTTTTTAAAATTCTTTTAAAGTGTGTTTTGCAGAACAAAATATGCCTTCTTGTAAAGTTAAAAAAGTTCTTAATTTTGGTGAAGCCTAATTGAGCAATTTTTTTTAATGGATAGTGCTTTTGGTGTTATATCTAAGAATTCTTTGAATAGCTCAAAGTCATAAAAATTTCCCTGTATGTTTTGTCTAAATGTTTTATAGTTTTACATTTATATTTAGGTCTGTGGCCCATTTTGAGTTCATTTTTGTATGAAGTGTGAGATGTGTTGAGGTTCATTTTTTTTGTATAGATTTGCACGTTTATTAAACAGATGGTCTTTTCTCTGTTGAATTGCCTTTGCACCTATGTCAAAAATCAATTTATGTGGATCTGTTTCTGGACTCTGTACTTTATTGATCTGTGTGTCTATCCTTTCACCAATACCACACATATTGTCATGATTATTGCAGCTTTATAGTAGAATTAATTAACTTTAAACATCTCTGTCAGAAAGAGACAAGTTCTCTATAGCACTCTCGTCAGTTTCCTTTCCAATCTTCTTATCCAAACAAATGTATAATTTCTCAACAATTTTAGTGTTTTTCTATCTTCATTCAGTTGAAGTATTGATTATAAACTTGAATGGGCTGTAATTTGTCCCTATGTTTACAAACTTCTTCAACCTCCTAACAAGTATTCTGCTTTGAAATAGTATTCATAGGTCTATCTGAGCTAACGAAATGACAAGTTTTCATGCCAATCAGTCAATAAATACACTGAAAGAACAATATAAGGAAAACAAATTTTAAAATATTGGTAAAGGGAAAGTATACTGGTTTTTATGTGTTACCCCAAATTAATATTGTCCTTATTTTAGAGAAGACAAGAGAGCATGATGATGAAGGAGAAAGACCTTGATTAAGTTCAGAACATACCCGTCATGGTACTTGTGGACATGGTGGGGGGGAAAGGGAGCCTGTTACCAGCAGCCTTGTAGAGAATTGGCCATATTTCTATAGTGATGCCATATAGCATCTTTGCCACACGTTGAATCACACCCCTGAATGTGAGAGAGTCAAACTGCAGCTGGAATTCTTATAATGAGAAGAAGTGCTGGTTTCCTTTAGCCAAGTACAGTTGTGTTAGAAGTTCAACATTTTATAACATTTGGTAGTAACAAGTAATTTTTAGCTGTTGATTGGTAGAAGTTCTCAAACTTTAAAGTAATAAGAACCCCCTGGGGAGCTTGTTAAACTATAGGTCCCTGGGCTTCAGCCTTCAAAATTCTGCATTTATTAGGTCTAGTGAGTGGACAAGAATCTGCATTTTAACAACAACCTCACTCCATTGGGTACCCTGAGTCATCTATTGAGAAGTTGCAAAATCCTCCTAGCAAAAACTATTGTCTCTCAACTGAATTTTTAAAGTAACTATTTCATGTAGCTCAAGTAGGTGTTATGAAATCTAATGATTGAACTTCAGTGTTCCAAGGAGGTTAGCAATAACTAGTTTAGATTCCCTATGTGTGAACTAAGATATACATGCAATCAGCAGTATATAGAGACTTAAGTTAGATTTCTTTCAATTAGAAGTTATTAGTTACACAATTTCCATTTCCAGGTCATCTGTGCATCCACAGATGGTATTAGATAAGGAGGTAGACCAGGCATCAATACCTGGGGAATTTCACGAGGTTCTCTGTAATCATTTATAGCCTACTGTGCCCTTAATGATGTTACTCAGGATCCCATTAAGTTAGCTGTGAATATAGTAATTGGTCCCTTGACAATAGCCAAGGGAGTGTCAAATCCTGTGGCTCCACCCCATTCTGGTCATGGTGGAGTCAAGATAGAAATTACTGCCTGTAATCTTCAAGGACACTTTCCTTTCTGAGGACAAGGGACCTGTGCTCCCAGAGAGTTTTCTTAAAACTCAGCAGGAGTCCCTACTAGAGTCCTCCTCTAATTCAAGCAGGCACTTGTGACCTACTTTTAAAAGCAATTTGAAAATCCCATCAAAGACAAGTATTCAAATCCAGATTCTCCACCAGCTATTCTGTAGACTTAGCATTGCATCTACCTACACCAATAGTTTAAATATATTTCGAATAGGTTTTTTAACCTTCCTTTTGTTGATACTTAGGTAAGATGGAGCATTTCTAGTTTCTGGATTCAAAGCCACTGCACAAATGAATAGGATAGGATATAAATTGGTTCTTCCTATACATAACAAAGAGAATAAGATGAACTGACCTGGTGTTCAAATTCAAAGTTCTGCAGCTTGCAGAATTAGAACACCCAAGGCAGAGGTCATTTTTCCCTCCTTGGAAGCCTTGTGCTTATGGTTTATGTATGTACCTGAAGAAACTTTGCTAACTTTTCAAAGCAAAACTTTGACAAGGCAAAGAGATCTGTAGAATCTTCCAGAGTTAGAAGGTACTTTAAAGAACATCTAATCCCATCACTTACCTATTTTTTGAATGTCATCTTGCTTCTACTTTATTTCTTCCACTTAATTGTCAGCTTCCTAAGGGGGAAGTTTCTGTCTTACTCATATGCATTTTTAATCACCATGAGATATCTTAATAATCAAATTCAGAAGAAGGCTTTATTTTATACAACTGACTGTGGATGAAAAAAGGTTGTCTATGGATAGTAACCTCCCAGAGTTATCTGATCGCAAATTCCTAACACCCCTGGCTTACTTCTTTAGTAAAATAAAAGGCTTATTTTTGCCTTAAATAAATCCTGTCCATTGTTTCTGAGCATCTAGGTGAACACACCCTAGGTGAACACACCCTTTCAGACCCCTCCTTCTGAAGCTTGACCACCTTCAACAGCCACAGAACCTTTACCCTGTAATCCATTCCCACTTTGCTTTCTCCCACCCTAATGTAATCTTCCTTATGTCCCCTCCTTAATTTCAAGTGCATACAAGAAACTGCAAAACTATTATTCTCCAGAGCATTTGCAGTCTTGCTCCCCAGCATGTTGGGCTCAAATAAACTCTTATAAAAATTCTCTTCAGTTGACATGACCTAAATAAAGATTGGCGAATTTGATTGTTAAATTGGCAGATGTCCTTTCTTATTCCCTATTTTCCATTTGCATGGGTTTGGCAGCCACAGTTCCTCAATTCAGATTCTTGCCCTGTCACTTAATACTTGTGTGACCTTGGGCAAATTACTTAACCTCTCCCGTGCCTTAGTTTCCTTAATGATAGCATGATCCCAATTACCACCAGCTAGATCATGCTATCTTAATTTTAATCATTTTGGGGTGTCTTTTACAAGAGTTTTGTCATCTCTCCTATTTGCACTGGCACCTTTAGCTCTCTTTAAAATCAGCCTGGACTTTCTGCATTTATTCATTTCTGGCTATATCTTACCCAGTAGAATTCTGCAGTCCCAACAATTTCATGGAAGTGCTCCAGGCTCTGGGAAGATGGTTTGGAGGATTAGGAGATTGTATAGCATAACACAGGCTGTGAGGCAGCCTGGTGTGATCCTAGATCTGCCACTTACTTCCATGCACCTCGGTATGTCTCAATTCCTCACATGTGAAATGGAGATGATAATCGTTCCTGTCTTGAGGAATAGTATTCAATGATTTAACATATGTAAAAGCACTCAGAATGGTGACTAGTACATAAAGCCCCACCCTGAGATTCTGATTAAATTGATCTGGGGTGGGGTTCAGGCTTCTGTATATTTAAAAACCTCTCTAGGAGACGCCATTGCACAGGCTAGTCTAGTGAGAACCACTAGACCAAATGACTCTCAAAATCGAGTCCTAAATAGCAGTGGTACAGGCTTACGTGCTTCTGCTTCCTGTCCTTTCATTTTACAGTTTAAGTTCTGTTTAGAAAATGCCATGGGAAGACAGAAGTTATTGAAAGCTCTAGAAAGTGTGGAAAATTAACAGTTACAATTAATATTAAGTGTGTACATACTGGATATATTTTATTATGATAGGTTCTCCATGATTCTAAGTCAAGCAATTTTTCAATTGACAAGTATAATAAGGAGTTTTGAGGCTGCTTCAACTCACTGTCCTACCGTCTAATATGGAAAATAACTTTTTTTTTTTAATCTCTACTTGATTCAGTTAACAAAGAAAGGATATGTATGCTCATGTAGAGCAGAAGAATAAATTACTCGGGTATTTGGAGTCTGATAGGTTATAATGAATTGGGTTATCAGGTGGTGACTTAATTGGGCTAGTGAATGAATTAACACCCCTTAAATGTGGAAAGTTCACACTTAGCTTCATCCCTCCTGTCGGTGAACTGGTGGCAGGATCCAAAAGATCAAATTACATTTCTGAAAAAAATCCAAGTAGTTCATGTTAAAGAATAATGAGTATCAGAGGCATTAGGGCCCTATCATGTAAGGTTGCTAATGCCTCCTGTAATATTCACTGCAGACAAATGGGGAAAGTACAGAGAAATAGAAGAAAACTAAAACCACCTGTAATACCATGCCCTGAAACAACCATTACTGAGAAATTCATATGATCGGCTCCTCCTGGCCACAATTATATATATTCATGAGACTAAATTTTGCATGCATCCTATTAAACAAACTCACTGAGAGCACCTTGCAAGACAAAATAACTTTTAAGCCTTTGCTTTCTCCTCAGTTCTACATGACGTATGCTAAGTATTAATAAGTTCAAGATAAAGAATGCAAATAAAAGGAAGATTGTCACTACTCTGGGTGGAGAAAGAAGACCATGAAGAATAAATAATGTGTATTACCTTTAATACACTTTTTTCTTATTCACTAATAAATTATCTATGGGGGAGAGTTGAAAAAGGCAAGGATTTAAAATTATTTATGGAAGAAGTGTAGGATCTCAAAAATGCTTAAGAGAAAATCTCTTAAGTTCACTAGTGATCTTTTAGGGAGTGGCTCAATGAGTAATTATTCATGAACAGATTACAGAAGAATTAAACATATAGGGATAGAAATATATTCCCTAAAACCTTAAATCCTTTCTTTGTCTTTCTTCCCAGACTTATTATTCCAAAGTCCCACTTTTTTTTCTCTATGTTCTGCCACTCAGGAATTTTAATTTTTAAAAGTGAAAAAAGAAGTACTGCTGATTATATCTTCTTTTTCAAAATTTAGAAACTATGAAAGTGCAACTGGGTACTAGTAGGTATAAACACAAAGAATTGGGAGATCTGTGGTTACAATTCTTGGTGGAGGCTTTTATTTTCTATGGTGGGAAATCTGTTTCCTTTAAAGAGAAGGACGAGCAAACCTTATGTTGCTGAAGGATTCCTAGGGCCATCTTGTAATGAAGGCTGCTTTTGGTACTCGTTAGAGTTCACCATTGAGCCCACGTACTTGCCATGTGGATGTTAGAAGTTCATCTTTTGATTCCGAATGGTCTCTGACTACATAATTTGCCAGGCCAAGTGCAAAATGAAAGCAAATGTGGAACCCTTTGTTCAAAGAGCAAGAAAATTAAGGTGTAACGCTCTTTCCTTTCTTCCACAGTCTTTCAGTCAGTAAATGTGTTTATATGTGTTATTTAATGTCCTCAGGCATGGGGAAATTTGCCCAGCAAATTCAGAATATCACAGGGCCCCATCCTGTGAGTAAGCACAAACGCTACCCACTGGCTCCTGGGTTCCCCCTTCCACCAGCACCAGACAGACCCATGTCCTGGCAGGAGGCAGAGAAGCCATGGCAGGCATCCCCCCTTTCCCTGGGCCATTGCCCATGGGAACACACAGCGGATGGGGACCTCCTGAGGTTAGTGCGACCTCCATGGCAGAATGTGCCAGGTACCTGGATTGGAGGTGGGCTAGAGGCTCTCTTCCACATACCAGTCACCCATGAACACTCTGTGGTGATGCCAGTACTGCATGGGGATGGCCGCTGCAATGCCTTGCCCTGAGATGGCTTGGAGCATCAGCAACCCTGTGCCCAGATCTCTGCTGGGGCTGGAGGTCAGCAGCAATTGCTGGGTGAGGACCAGGAGAGGGGAGGCTGAGGGGGCCCAGAGTGTTAGGGCAGCCAAGAACCCATCCCAGTGAGTCAGGAAAGTGGGCTGGTGGGTAAGCTGATGTACAAGCCCCCAGTGAATGCTCTGTGGTCTCACAGACCTTCGCTTACAAAACAAAAAAGGCAAAGATAAAATTATTAAGAATTTCAAGATAGTGTTAAACCTCCTGGAGGGAGGAGAGTCTTTTGGGCCAGTACCCAGTGCAACTGAATTGGCTGCATACTAATGAATCAGGCCCCTGGAATAACCTTTCTGACACGAAAATGAAAAAACTGTTTTTTGAAAGAATGAGAAATACTTGAATATCGCCTTTGCTTCCTTTATAGCAATGCTTCTAAACTTTAATGTGCATATGAATCTCTGAATTTCTTGTTAAAATGCAGATTCTAATTTAGTAGGTCTGGAATGGGGCCTGAGAGTCTACATTTCTATCAGGTTCCCAGCTGATGCCAAAGCTGGTCTGGAAATGACCCTTCCACCCCTCCTCCCCACCAAACAAACCAACAAACAAGAAATATCCATTTACTTTGGAAAGAATTATAGACTCACAAGAAGTTGCAAAAATAGTACATAGACTCCCATGCACCCTTCAGCTCCCAATGGTGACATCTTACATGAAATACAATACAATATGTAATATGACTGTAATGGAATATCAAAACCAGGAAATTGACATTGGTACAATGCTGTTGTTATCTAGGCTACAGACCTGATACCATTGCGTTATTTTTTACCTGCATACATTTGTGTGTGTATATGTATGGGTGTATAGTTGTCTATAATTTCATCCTATGTGCAGATTTGAGTTGCTACCAGCACAATTAAGATATGGAGCTGTTCTATCACCACGGAGGAACTTTCCCATGCTACCCCTTTAATTCATGCCCCCCCTCCCGCCGGATGTATACAATACATTGATAATTTTCAATACTTCGTACAATAACAATACCTATTCTTTTCTCATAGTGAGAATTGTCTCTAAAATGCAGCAAATCATGTGTTTGGCAGTTTGAAGTGCACTGAGGCAATGAAGTGAGGTGAAGCTCATGGGGCAAAAATAACAGTGGCCATTTGAGGAAATACAACATTCTTTGCTCTAGTGTCATCCATTCATCGTGGAGTGTACCTTGCATAACCAAAGGTACATGCAAACTTTTGGGAACCATTTTACTTAACAGAGCCATGATGAAAATAAGAACCAGATATACTCAGTAGATCTCCAGGATTCAGTGTGGAAATCGATGAATATTAATTGATAATGATAAAGTAAGATTTTATTATAATGTTCAGAGGGCTTACTAATTGCTTCATCTGTGCATCAGACAGCCTCTAACCCTCACACATATAGTAAGCCTTGTTACCTAAGAAATGCCCCCATAAAAAGGCAATATATATGAGAACTTCGGTAAGTGACTCATCGTTATCAACCTCTCTTGGGACTGTGGCTGCCTCTCCTTGTGGTTTGATGGTATAGCCTAGTACACATTACTTTTATCACCTGTGTGACTTTGGCTAAGTGCTTTATAACATCTGTATGCCCCAGCTTTATTGTTATCTGTCAACTGTAGTTGGTTATAGTACCTAACTCACAGGGTTGTAGAACAGTGCTTTGCAGAGTGTAAATGCTCAGTGTCAATTAATAGTATCATTAATATCAGGAATGACTTGGGGTACCTTCTACTAAAAATTGCCTCAAGTTTTACTTCTTTATATTCAAACTAATGATCTCAACAACTTTTATATTAACCATGTATAGATTTTTATGACTAAAGATTCTTTTAAATGTAACCCTTCTTGTACAGACTAAGGTTGAGTACATAGGCTTTGGGTTCAAGTTCCAGCCCTTACTAATTACAGACTAATTATAGGACTTGGGCAAGGAACTTCCTTAAGTGGTATCTTCCTTATGCATAATCAGGGGGATAGTAACAGTACTTACCTGATAAGCTTGTTGTGATGATTAAGTGAAATAATTCATGTAATGTGCTTGGCACATAATTAGCACTTTATTGAGTTTAGCTGTTATGTTTTATTGATTCCTGGTTTTCCCAGTACGTGTAGAAAGCCCACAGAGTTCCAGGGGTACTTGCAAGAAGTGACTTAAACCAATTATGAAAGAGTACCTTTCCAGCCCAGTGCTGGTCACACCTTGAGGACAGAGGAGCTAGAGCTCTTAACAATGTAGAGTCCCAGGTGCTGCAGAGGCTTCTAATTATCTCCCATATCCATCCTTTTCTTCCTTTTAGTAATTGAACCCTGCACCTTGCCAATTTGAGGAGGGCACATGGCCCATAGAGCCAGAAACCACCTGTTCCCTGCCTGCTTTGTAACTGGGCAGGGCCATGTTTTCTGCCAATGGCATGTGAATAGCTTCTGTGCTTTTGGACAAATTGCTCTACTTTCTTGCTTTCCCCTTCCCTCTGCTGAGACTGTGATAGCCCATGGACATGGTGGGGGGCCAGCTTGTACCATGGAAGCAAGGCCGCACCCTCCAGATCGGCAGAGCAAGTAGACAGCATTAGTTTGATTCCCTGGACAACTTTATGGACTAGAGCTGCCTTCTCCACAATGGCCGGCCTGCAGAGTACTGGACTGTCAAGTGAGAAGGAAGTAAGTTTGGGTCTTGTTGGTGCCACTGTATTTTGGAGTCTTTTGGTATTATAGCAATTTAGATTAGCCTAACTAATTTCTCAGGCCCATCTCCAAAGATGTTGCATGCTGGAAAATGTGCCTTTTAATAAGATCCTTGGTAATAAGGCACCACAGTAACTGTGATGCCAGCAATCTAGGGACTACATTTTTAAAAACTCAACCAATGTGCTCTGAAGTGGTCTCTTTGCCTCTAGACAAAATAAAAGTTTTGAAAAGGGGTCTAGAATTTAGAATATATGAACATCTCTTGTTAATATTGTATTGTACTGGAGCTGAAATTTGTTCAAGAATTCTGAAATAATTAACATGCCACCTCATTTTACATTAGCAGTAGGATTACTTTTCAAGTTAAAAAAATTGATTTTTTAAAGATGAATGTCGAAGATGTTCTTTACAACATTATTCATAATGGCCAAAAAGTAAAAATAATTTGGGTATTCATCAGGCCTCTCGTTCAGTTTTATACCATGGACTAAAAAAGATGAGGTAATTCTATGTATGTGAGTGTGTGTGTGTGAGTGTGTGTGTGTGTGTGTGTGTGTGTAGTATACACTATATATATAGTTTATATATATGCATATATATGTATATATGTATATGTGTATATAAAATCTATATATATAGACTAAGATGCTTAATATGTATTAAGCTAAAAATAAATAAATATTGCAAGTAAAAGAATCTAGACACAAAAGAATACATATGGTATGACTCCACTTATTTAAAACCTAAAAACAGGGAAAGTTATAGTGCTGAATGATGTGTGCTTAGGCAGTAAATTTAAAAAGAAAGACAGGAATTGATTAAAAATCAAAATGGTGGAAGCCTTTGAAGGGGAGGATGGGTGGGGTTGGTGATTAGGAGGAATCATGAAAAGAGCTTCTAAGGGGTTGGCAATGTTTTGCTTTTCAATCTAGTGATTGCAAGGGGGTTCGCTTTGTTATTTTGGACACTTATGTATGAGTATATTAGATTTAACAATAAAATCTAATTCTGTAACTACAGTAAGCATATATATGTATGTGTGTATGTATGTATATAATCCTGTGTACTCATAGAATTTTTTTACCAAGGATAAACACACACAAAGAAAGACCTATGCTCATTTGTTATTACTTTTGTGTAGTAGGAATAAGGGGTAGGGAAAATTTTACTTTACAATTTGCATTTTAGTGTAATTTGTATTTTGTCTATAATCACGTGTTACTTTATTTTCAGATACCCCCTCAAATGTTGTATGTGAATATTATCATCCTATTTTTACATGTTTTTGTCATATTTGAATTTTCTTCATAATCATGTGTTACTTTAAAAATACTTTCTCAAAATTTGCATATGAATACATATGTATATGCATATGTATATATTGTATATACATATTTTCATATGCTTGGAGAATTCTGTGATGATACTAGTGAAACTTTTGTTGACTTTAGACATGTAGACAGCCAGATATTTCTCAAGCCAAATGGGTTTATTTGGGAACAAAGAATTGCAATGCAGGACATGCAATCTAATGGTGAACCTCCTGCAAGTTCAGAGAAACAAAGAAGTAGAGTGCTCTTTTATTGACTTGTGAGGGGATGTTGTGAACAAAGAGTTCATTGGAGGAAACTGAAATTTTGAAGTACAGTGACTTTTCATTGGCTGTAGTATGGCAGTCTCCTGTTGACTGAGATGTTACTGGGCAAGGAGGAATCTTTTCTTCCTCCTGCTGAGGTAGTGAAGTAGTATCACTTCCTGTCTGAGATGCAAGGTATGTCTTCCTGCTGGGGTCAGCTGGGGTCAGTGGTCTGCATTGAGTGGCAGGTGGGAGAAAGTTCTTTCTTCTAGCCTCCCGACTCCATTTTAAATGAGATTTATTTTCATTAATTTTCACACTTTAACAGTGGTCACCTCTGATAGGTGCACCTGGGGACAATGTGTTAAGAGAAGAGAACTTTCACTTTTTACTTTGTATATCAGAGGGAACTAAAAAAATGTATACACATTTTGAAAAAGGAAATAACTATTAAAGTTGTAATACTGAGTATATACTGATAAAAAAAGATGAATGCAAGTCACATTTTATTTCTACAATCACAAGAGGTGCTCAAAGTGGTTACCATCAGCGTCCAGACACTTCTGATTACGGCAAACTACTGCTTAAGCAACGTTGACCAAAGTGTCCACTTGTATACATTTTTTTTGGCACCCCTGGTATTTCTGGTTTGTTTCAATATTTTGTTTTACAATGAGGAGGTGCTACTTTTACATTTATAGCACACACCAAAAGTGGTATATAGTGTATTTCAGTGTATTTTGTTTTCTAGGCAGAATAAACTGGGAGGGCTAGAAAGGGGTCTACTTAATAACATGTCTGATTTGGAGGGAAGGAAAAGATGACCTAGAACCAAACATATACTCCTGCCCCAACATACACATGTGTGAGCCTCTGATAATGGGCTAGTGTTGATGGAACCTTTGAAATCTGACCACCAAGGCAGGAATTCTTAACACCAAGCACAGGCCGT
Source organism: Hipposideros armiger (assembly GCF_001890085.2). Classification (NCBI taxonomy): domain Eukaryota; kingdom Metazoa; phylum Chordata; class Mammalia; order Chiroptera; family Hipposideridae; genus Hipposideros; species Hipposideros armiger. Next base: position 797,819 of record NW_017731607.1, read on the forward strand.
GGCCTGTGGAAGGTATTGATGAGTTATTTGTTGAATTTATAGGAAAATAGTACAGTGTTTAAATGATATTTCACTTACTAAACTTTCACTGCTTGTCGATGCTTTCTGTTTAGTAACATGTTAGGTGTTTTGTTGGTGAGCGGGTTGAGCGGTGCAGAACATGATTGATAAGATGCAAGTGGCTAACCTGCTTTTTAAAAGCATAAGATATGTTCCAAATTGTTAGTTAACAAGGACACTATATCCTAATTGTTCTGTGAAGCTCAGAGTAAATTATCTAAAATTCAATAGGAACGACTGAACCAGACAAGAAAATTTACTTGAAGACTCTATGTGTTATAAGGAAGCAGTACTGGTATTAATCAAAGCTCTGATACTGAAACTCTATGAGTAAATCTAAGTAGATCCAACACTTTGTTGCTGATGATTAGATATTGCCAACAAATTATAATCAATAATAATGTTTTGTTTGCATCAGAGGCAATCAACTATATAGATGCAGAAGTGAGCTACTCAATGAAATAGAGCTTTTTTGCAATACTGTCCAGCACTAGTATTAAACTGTTACTCAAAATGGTAGTAATTATTAATACCTCATGTGGCTACTGAGCACTTGAACTTTGGCTAGTCTGAATTGAGATGTCTTGTGTCAAATATACGCTAGATTTTGAAGACTTAGTTTGAAAAATGGAATGTAAAGTGCTAATAATCATTAAAATATTAATAATGTTTAATATTGATTACATGTTGAAATGATAATATTTTGAATTGGGATGAAAAAAGTATTATTAAAATTAATTTGACCTGTTTCTTTTTAAAAAAATATTGAAATTACCAATGTATACTTATAGTTCACTTATGATTCTGTTAGTGCTGGTATAGAAGGTTTGCATTAGAAGTGAACCAAGAATCAGCATTTTCACCTTTCTTACTTTCTGACAGGGAAAATAATTCTAGGGAGGGAAGTGCTTTGCTCAAAAGCACAAACACAGTGGGAAGAAATGAGTACAGCTTACATTTTTTGCTGCTTTGTCTCCTGTTTTCTAGCTTACACAACTGGCTCCTAATGGAGTATTCGAGGCCATGAGAAACAGACTTCCTTCGTACACTTACACATCACATGCTGTGTTTCTTTAACCTTATCAGAGCTAAATAATTAAAAAAAAAATTCTAGGGATTTGGAAAAGGATTGAGAGTTTTTAGGTGTTAGAAGACTAATGTTTTATTTTACACACCTCTGTGTTAAATTTGAACTTTGGCCATGTAGAAAGAAAGAAAGAAAGAGAGAGAGAGAGAGAGAG
>NW_017731607.1:800634-802196 GCF_001890085.2 Hipposideros armiger
CATCATTTACCTATAATCCATACCTGGGCCCTGGTCTCAGCTCTGCCAAGACACCAGCCATGTGACCTCAACTCTAGCTCAGAGCAGCTGCTCTTTGGTCATTTAATCTGCAAAAGGAAGGAGTGGGACTCTTTTTAGAATGAAACTGTTAACCATGCTTAAGAGAAGAGGCTGAGGTAGAAGGACTTCACCGCAGCTCCCTTTTGGAAATGGCTATCCACTGCTAGGAAGCTGGGTCCCATCTGTGGTGTTGCACAGGGGACGTTTCAGAGATATGCATGTGCCGGGCCCTGCCCTGGACTAATTAAATACAAATTTCTGGGGACTGGGACCTGGGGACAAGTATTTTTGAAAATCACACCAGCTAATAATGCAGCCAGTGTTGATAGCCACTGGTAGTGGAAACATCAGGCCTTGAGAGACACAGGTGTGGGTGTAAAAACAGAATTGACCACTTATTAGTTATAAATCCACAAGCAAGTCACTTAACCTCGCTGAGACTTAGTTTCCTTATCTGTAAAATGGGGACAAAATTGCAACTTCCTCAAAGGCAGCTATGTAGCACATAGTAGATACTCTGAATAGTAGTTATTGAAATGAGTCTATAGCTGTTCTGTTCAAATGATAGCCATTAGCCATATGCAACTATTTAAATTAAAATGAGATAAAGTCAAAATTTTCTTCCCAAGTCCCATTAGCCACATTTCAAGTGCTCAGTAGCCACATGTGGTTAGCGGCTACCGTATTGAATAGCAGAGATGTTAAACATGTCTTTCATCACAGAAAGTTCTATAGACTGGAAAACGCTGGTCTGTAGGATCTGCTTCACGAAGAGCTAAGTTTATTCAGGGAAAATGCATTTTTAACTCTGTTCTGGAAAACTTACTACGTTTGTTTCTGTCAGGTAAACAGCAGGCCATTTGGCTTGGCCAGAGAAGTGAAGGAAAGCCAGTAGCCAGCTCTTCTATGGCATTTTTTGTTTTTGTTTTTTTCCTTGTCCCTGTATACCTGTAAATGACTTTACCTAGAACTAAACAAACAAGTGGGAACATCCAATCAATTGTTCAAATAATGGTCTCTCTTCCCCTTCCCACCCTACAAGCTCTGAGGCTACATTTACCATTTAGTCCGTTTTTTGAAGTAAAACATTAACTTTTTCCTGCCTTACTTTTTATTATCACAGGTGCTATCAGTGAAGCTGCTGTGTGTGTGTGTGTGTGTGTGTGTGTGTGTGTGTGTGTGTGTGTGTGTGTGTGTGCTGGAAAGTGGAAGAGGAAGGGGCAGAAAGGGGAAGAAAGAGTTAGTACTGGTAAGGAAAGTCCTTAAATATCAGTCCGTGGGAAAAGAAAGGCCATAGATAGGATGTGTTTTATGATTTTATTATCAGTAATATTTATTTCAGGTATTTGGCTATCCCTTCTATTCTAAATATTCTTCAGTGTCATTTTGATTGGCCTAGTGTTGGTAAGAGCACGGGCTCTGTAAGTCAGACCTCCTGAGTTTAAACCATATTTCAGGGCTGGCGGAGCGACGCCTTGGTTAAGAACTGGCTTGGGACGCCA
>NW_017731607.1:804681-805998 GCF_001890085.2 Hipposideros armiger
AAAAGTGGAATTACTAGGTCAAAGATAAGAATAATTTTAAGGCTTTTGTGCATTTGCTTTCCAAAAGAGTAAACCAAGCTGTATTACCATTTAAAAAGTATTGCTCTACAGAATTATGCCCAATTATACCATAATGTGGGCAGCACTGAATAATTTTACCAAGATTTTAATATGATTCTCCCATGTTTGATATTTTAGGATTTGAAATTTTAGACAAGTACAAAGCCATCAATTTCATACAGTCAAATTCGTTTAACACAGAGAAAAGCTCTGTTTCATGATCACAGGTTGTATGTCTATTAATTGTTGGTGAACTTTAGGATTGCAGGATGGCTTAGCATAGATTGTGGTTATGACTCTAAGGGTATTTTAAAGATAATAACATGAATTTGTCCATCTATTTTTCCCTATCTACCTTTAAAAAGTATTTGATGCAATGTTGGGTTCTTCTTCCAGTAATGGCTCATTTAGATCTTATTGAACTTACCTTCTCCAGATAACAACCATAGGCCCTGGAACATGTGAATAATAATAATAATAATAATAATAATAATAATAATAATAATAAACAACAACAACAATTATAGCAGATACTTCAAGGTACAGGAGAGTGAACAGAAGCAGACAGATCCTGGTGAGAAATCCATGCTTGGAGGAGGGGAGGGAAATTAAAGAAGACTGAAGTAAGTAGAGAGATAAACCATGTTAATGGGTTGGAAAACTCCATGTTATTAAGATGGCAGTTCTCCTCAAATTGATATATAGATTCATTGCAGCCCCAATCAAAATTCTAGCAGGCTTTTAAAAAGGAAATTGGCTTTAAGGTTAACATCATTAGTGATGCCATGTGGATAGCAGGTATCCGGGTATTATCTGATGAGAAGCACACTGATCTCTTTGTAATTCTTTCTGAAAACCCATGACCCCAGTAGAATCATAAGAAAAACAGCAGATAAAACAAATTGTGGGACAATTTACCAAATACCTGACTGGTACTCCTCTAGACCATTAAGGTCATGCATGAAAAATAAGGAAAGTCTGAGAACTGTCATAGTCCAGAGGAGAGAGGCAAAGACATGGATGACTCAATGCAATGTGGTGTTCCAGATTGGGTCCTGGGTAGGAAAGAGGACATTCATGGAAAAACTGGCGAAATCCAAATGAAGTCTTCAGTTTCATTAATAGCAATGCTGGTTTCTTAGTTTTGACAGCTATATCACAGCAATGTAAGATAGCAGTATTAGGAGAGACAGAAACTGTTTGAGGAGTACAGGGGAACTCTCTATACTACCTTTGCAACTTTTCTGCAAATCTAAA
>NW_017731607.1:809137-812340 GCF_001890085.2 Hipposideros armiger
CCGCCCCATTTCCCCCCAATATCATACATATCTATTACAAATCCCCCGACTCCACTCCCACACTACACTCCACGCCCGATGACCATGCACATATACATATATATATTCAATCATAGTTGACATGCAATACTACACAACATCAGCCTCAGGTGCACAGCGCAGCGATCAAGCCTCCCCCCCATCCATGATATTCCTAAATTTTATATCACATGTAGAGAAGACTAATGCCATTGATAGGAATTAATAGTTTTCTGCTTTTTCTATAGAACTGTAGCATGCATCATGTACAATGTTTTGATTTGAGTTGTTCTACAACCTGACAAGCCTGCCAAGTTATCTTCAAGAATTAACCTCAGATAATTATGTTAGTTGATGTATTGAATTTTTAGTATTTTCTATCCAAGTGCTGCTGGAATTTGTATGTGGAAGATGAAGATTTAGGTCTTGGCATATTTGATATTGGATTGTTAATTTCTGAAGCAATTGATCGACAGATGCAGTTACTTCCTGTGGTCTCAGGTCATTAGGGGAGGGGAGGATTTTTGCATTCCCCTCCACTGTATCAGAGTCCAGTTCAGACTGGTTAGGTAAGGTTAAAGGAGAGGGAGTTTGGAAACGGTTATAGTAAATGCCTTTGGGGGCTAGAGTATGTTCAGTCAGTGCGCATGCTCTCCTACTCCAAACACCTCTGAAATGAGCTGAATGCTTACGTCTCCCCAAAATTCCTATGTTGAATTTTGGAGAGACATATTCCGCAAGGTAGTAGTACGAGGAAGTGGGGCCTTCAGGAGGTGATTAGGTCATGAGGGTAGAGCCCTCATGAATGAGATTAGTGCTCTTATAAAAGAGATCATGGAGCAGTCCCTTAGCCATGTGAAGGCAAAGCAAGAAGAGCCTATGGACTAGCAAGCAGGCCCTCCTAGACCCTGACTCTGCTGGTGCCTTGATCTTGGAATTCTCAGCTTCTACCATGGTGAGAAATGGAATTTCTGTTGTTATATAAATCACCCAGTTTGTGGTATATTTGTTATAGCAGCCCAAACAGATTAATAGAACCTCCTACATTCAATGAAGGACCCAGATCTGGGCCATGAGAGTACTACTTACCCCTGGCCTCAGTAAGAAGCATTAAAGCAGAGTGGCTAAACGCCTAGGTTCTGGAGATAGACTGTGGTAGACATACAACATCATAGCAGCTCAAAATCTCTTGACCATATACTCCATATTTTGATAGTTCCCTGCATTGTGAATTTCACCCTTCCAAGGTAGCATAAAAACAAAAAAGAAAAGCTACGTTTCCTAGTCTCCCCTGTAGGTAGTATCCAGATATGTGACATGGGGATACCAGTTTGATGCACCAAGGAGGACCTTCACTCAGAAGTGAGGTACAGGGCCGGCCGAGTGGTGCGCTGGTTAAGCGTTGGCTTGGGACACCAGCTCTGAGCAGCAGGGCCCCCGATTCAGATCCCACATGAGGTCAGTGACGCTGTGCCCTCTACAGCTAAGATAGTGAACAACAGCTTGACCTGGAGTGGGGCTGCTGTGGGCTGCTGTGAGCTACCGTGAGTGGCTGGCAGCCGACATGAGCGGCCATCCAATGGCCTGCGAGCAACTACCTCAGCCAGGAAGAGCGCAATGATAATACCAACATGGGCCAGTGAAACAATTGTCATGNAAAAAAAAAAATTCAGTATTTACTAGCTGAGTGACTTTGGGCAGGTTATTTAATTTTTCTAAGTCTCAGTTTCTCCATCTACAGAATTAAGATAAATTTTAGCATCTATACCTCTTTGGATTGTTACAAAGATTAAATGAGAAAAGACATGCAGAGCCCTTCTTCTAACATCTAACACCAGACTGATGCTCTATGAACTTTAAAAAATTATTTAGAGGAAAGAAAGAATATTTTGTCAGTAAACAAGTGATGTGATAGTTTTAACTACAAGATACGTATATTCGCCACAGGAGTTTTACATCTGTTTTAAAATGTAATGCTCTTCTATCCCTTTGTCATGTCTTCTAGAATGTGAAGGCCTCTTTGTTTCTCAAAAAAGATTTATAGTTTCTGTGTTACAGAAATGTTCCACTTGCACGACTGTACTTGTTTAGTTAAGCACAAGCCTAGCAGCTGGGAAAGTGTCAAAGTCTGAAGAGCAAATGTATTGTTGATTTGAGCTACTTACCATGTGTTAAAAATTGCAATATAACTAAGCGGCCTTAAAAACAAGGAAGGTTCTTGATGAAAAGGGGACCACAACCTACCTCTTAAACTCACTTTATATTTGTTTAGTCTTCCGCAATGATGTTTTTATTGGCAAAGTTACTTTATTATTTTTTTTAAATCTGAAAACACGGCATGTTTTTTGGGTTTTTTATTACTTCTATGTTTCACACTCTTTTATTTTGTTATTCAGTGTGACAGTGTGACAAACCTAAAAACTAACTCCCCAGTGAGTGGAAAGTGCTACTATTTATTTTTAGTAAGGAAGCTGTATTGGTTCATATAGCTGCTTTCCCAGCTGAAATAACATAGCAGATTGGTGCTGTTTGAACACTGTTAATTACTGAAAGTTCTTCAACTAGTAAATAGATCTGATTAGCTGGAATCCAAACAGTAACCCAGAGACCAAACCACTTTTGATAAGATAAACACTCTACTAACCTTAAACATTCCTTTTGGATTATTTTACAGTGGTATGAAATGTTAAACTAAAAAAAATTTTTTTTCTGTTTTGAAAGACTTCAGGAAAAAATGTTCGGGATATTTGAAATCAAGTTAAAGGTCGTTACATTCATTGTATGATTTAGTAGTTAATTATCAGCAATGCTTTTACTATGTTATTAGCTCATGCGAGCTGAACAGTAAAGGTGGACCAGCTCATAACAGACAGCCTTGATTTATAAGATCACATTGTACCCTGTCACTTTTGTTTGGGCAACTGTAAACAGTAGTAACTAACACAGGAACAATGAGCTTTTAATAAATAAAATGTAATATAGATTCTTTATTAGGCGTCTTAAATCTCAAAACTGGAAAGCTTTCTAGAATAAAATTCTACTTTTACTCAGTATTTGAAATATTCATTAGGACCATAACTCTAAAATTTTTTTCATATTCCAAGTTCTAGAGCATTCATATTGAAGTTAAGTTTGCTTGGTGTGTCTTATTTAATAAGTTTTAAATTGTTTTAATTAAATATTCT